>NC_081759.1:20387957-20987957 GCF_963082965.1 Carassius carassius | reverse complement strand
ATTTACTGTGCTTTGTCTGTCCAGCTGGTCTAGCTGCAGTTCTCCTAATACGTCAATAGACAAGCGTGAGAGCATACCATCTCCGGACAACAACCCTCCGCACAGCTGCAAGAGGAAGGGCCGGAGTCTGAACCCAACTCCCACAAAGAGCTGACCCTTACATTTCAGCTCAGTGACAACATCAAGGCAACATGGCTGAACTTGCCTGAGACTTTCATGTCAGTCAGAGAAAAAGGCGAGCCCTGTACCATGCCCTCCACGGTAAGAGGACAACGGGATAGTCTTACAGCCCCTCCGCCTCCCAGCAGGCACCCTTGTTCTGCAGCTGGACATGTTTAATGTATAATACATCTTACTGTCAGAATCACTCTTGAGGTTGACCTACAAAATCTTGCTTTAAAATACTGGATATTTTGATTTAACAACACCATTGGGCTCACCGATTTGACACTAATTTGACGTGTACAAGGATAAACGATGTATAATCACGGACGACTTTCGTTTTACCATTAGTAATTACTCTACCTCATTTTGCGAAGGCTCTTGCTGTGTTTAATGTACAGTGTAGAAAGAAGCACACTAAATGAAGCACGCTAAATTAACCATTCTAATGAGTTTTCATTATTGTGATCGACAAATCACCCAGTAAAGGACCAGGAGAGCGTTTGATTACAGCAGATAGGGCTAGAAAACATTGTGGCAACCATAATCACACCGATGGGACCACCCAAAGGTCATGTTACCACAAGTTATCAAACCTCTATGTAGATACATGTCATTGAACCAATGGTGTAGCTCTTATCATTCGAACACAGGTTATCTTTGATTGGTCTTGTTTGGAGCAGTCAACACAGTAGTTCCTTTCATTCAGCGTCCAGACACAAAGCCGCTCTTTTATCTTTACTTCCCCCCTTAAGCACCTTTGGGAGAAAACAACGAGGCTCCTATTCCAAAGCATCCATTTTAATTAAAAAGAGAGGCAAACATCAGATGATGCTCAATCGTATCAAATGTAGTGAGGAGAAAGGAGTGGAGAGAGTGTGTTCGGTGTTCTTTGACCTTGTTTCCCCATTCCCAGCCATCTGTTTTGGCCACTGTCAAAAGCCTCTTTGGTGGCTCCCTGGCAAGGCCTCACCCCTCGCTAGACTTCCTCTATGCTTAGGGGACATTTAATATGGTGTCTGATACATACTGTTCTGTGACACCTTTAGACAAGGGTCTCTTTGTGCTGCTGCAGGGTCTCTCTAGAAGGTACTGCTGGGCTACAGTCACACACAGACTGGCACATGGCGGACACACACTCACTAATACGAAAACACGAGCACGCGCCCATGTGCTTGGACCGCGCATAGGCCTCCTGTTGGGCTTGGCCGAATACACAAGCTCTCTCTTTCTGTCTTAAGCACACACATAGAAAGTACGAAAAAAATGCAGCTGAAGAAAAAGCTAATGAGGCACATCTCTTGCATTCCTGCTCAGTTTTTGGAACTCAAGCCATTTACCACAGTCGCACAAGAGAGCCTTACAGGTGTTGGCTTTGCAATAGCACCTGGCAAAAATGAAAGCGTTCTAAGCCGTGGACAGTAACGTTCAGTGAGCATCGCCTCAGCCAAAGCAATTACTGAAAATATGCAATGCATCCAGTGCTGTTATATTCGGCACGGACATGTGATTTTCCAAATGGGATTGAATGTTCTTTGGCAAGTTCACAAAATGGTCACTGCATGCTGATAAAAAAAAAACTGTTTCATACAACAGTTAGTTCTGGTCGTCTTCTATCTTCTATTATTTATAATATTTACCTTGTCTGTGTTCTCAATTTTCAAAAGCAGAGCAGAAGTGACAAGGTTTGTGCTTTCTTGCTTCAGGATCTTTTGTAGTGGGGTTTTTCTCATCCGTGAGCATGAAAACCTGGAGTGGAACTGGCTTCAGTTTGGTCTGTAACACCACTTTTGCCCTCAGTTCCTACAGGATAATTCAAGCCTGATTTTCCTTTTTTTCTTCTTATATCCTGATTCACTCAGAAATACATCATAATGCGTGGTAAAATGTGTTGCAATTAAGGCTGACTTTAATGACTGGGTATTTTTTTGTGTACAAATTTCTACAGAGAAAAAAAATTTTTTTCTCACATTTTATTGAATATCTGCATGGTTTTGATTATATGTGGTCAGATCACTAGTGTGGCTCATGTGATAATGCTTAAAAGGATTGTCACCAAAAAAATTAGAAAAAAAGAAAAATATGTGTTTTAAATATCTCCCTTTGTATTCCACAGAATTACAGAACCCTGCACATAACGTGGAGGAAAAAACAAGATACTGAGGCCATGCACTAAAAACAAAGGTGTTTCACAGGTTTTTTACCCATAATTTGGATTACACATTGTATTGTGTTGTGTTTTTGGGTTAAAGAAAATATCTGTAATGGATAATGTCCTGGCAGAAAATCACTAGTACCTTTTCTGTTCTTCTGCAGATTTTGCTCTTAGAGTGAAAGATCTGTCCAACAAGTCATTTGTTTCTTCGATTTAGGTCATAGTGGCCAGGGAATTAATTAGTACAATGTGGCCATGATCGAACTTAAATGAGGGACAGAATTTATAAAGCGTGGCATTGAATGAACAAATCATTGCAGCGAATCCTTTTGTCTATGCGGGACACCGTACAGAAGAAAGTCAGGCAAACAGGCTTAGAATAACATGGGGGTGAGTAAATGATAACACAATATTCATTTTGGATGGACTATCCCTTTAAAGTGTCCTGTTGGCTGTAATTTAAATTATTGACTGACTGTTGATCATACAGTATCTTCATCTGTTGACCAGGCTCCAGCACCATCTCATCTCTTTTGCTGGTCTCTTTTTATTCCATGCTATCCATAAGATACTCATGTATAACGCATAACCAGTGCATTGTGACCAAAACAGGGTTATCAGTTAGATTTCAGGCCAATGCCCACAGCATAAATTCATCTGTATTTGTTGTGTCGGTGCTTGAGTCAAATCACAGTCTGAATAAAAAACAACCCCCTGACTCCATAGATATGCAAATATAGCACAACTGACAGCTTCAATCCTTGTATTTTTATTTTTTGTGTTTTTTTAGTGCATCAATAGAAACCCCCTCATGCAGTCCCAGCCTCAGCGCATCATCTACCGCTGCCTCCTGGGACAGCAGTTTTCACAACCCAACATATGGGTTTCATGTTTAATGCATAAGTTCAGTATGAGCCAAGTGTCTATTCTTAAAGCACTGTATGGAGGTTTGGGCTCCGAAGACGAGTCTCTGTCGTAATTATAATATTAAATACCTATTCTAGAAGCAACATTGGATTGCGTTCAGTTGTGGTGCAGACACCAAATGTGTGGCCATTATACCATCGCTTGGGTAATGACAGTGGAATAAAGACAGCTGTAAATCTGGATCAGCATAGAGCTGAGCACACTGTTTTTTCCATTAATGAACTTTTTCCAAAGCAGAACACTTTTAAATTGCAGAAACTGTGATAAAATCAGCCTTGTTTTGACTGGAGAGACAATGTAAGAAAATGTCTTTCTTTAATAAGAGCATTTCAAGGTTGACTATACAAGATGTAATGTGCAAGACATGTGGATTATGTTTCAGCAGTGGTGTATCAGATACTGCAAATACTCACTGTTTTACCATGACCACAATCATGCTGATGGTGACATTTAATTCCAGTTTGTAATGCACAGCCATTAGAAGATCAGCGCACCTTTATGGGCCTCTGGCGATACTGTCTCATATACTCTCATCAGTATCTGACGGAGAGCCGTGCCGTTCACAAACATATTCATCACATATGTATTGCTCTCCAGTGGATTTCAGTTTTTTTTCTTGGTAGAAATGCAATATAATTCAATAGATGGCATTAGAAAGATACTCTGTGAATGACAATTCATTGCTAATGGTTTTATATCACCGGTTAATTCCCAAACACTGCTGACACATTCATTATTATTCTGACAAATTCAATGATACCTTCAGGGTTGCCAAGTCTGCAATATTCCTGTGGAATTGGGCTACTTTTAAACTGTTGCCGGGGTAGATTTTTTTAACCCATAGGTTAAAGGTTTGACATATTGCATAAAATATATTTGACAGAAATGCTTGTGTGGGAATATTTTACCAAATCTACCGAATTTATATTCCACCAGTGCTAAAATATGTGCTAGATAATGAGATTTCTGTGAGAGAGGGGTACTTGTAGGGAGCCTGAGTCTGTGTGTCTGTTTTAATTTTCATGGTAACAAATTCTCTCCAATTGTAAAATGTAAATGTATTTTTCAAGTAGTTCAAAAACAAAGGATTTCCACTCCCACTGAAGGATTATGTTCACAAGCTGTCAATCTTAAGGTAAGATGATTTACAAAAAGAGTCTATCTGTGATTACTACTACTCAAAGATTTTCGAGTTGAATTTGTTTTTAATGCTCGATAGTGATTGTAAAATATATTTAGGTATGGGAGTGGCATACTTTAAGTTCTGTTTTGGTATTTGTGCTAGATTAATTATTCATTAAGGTAGTTTTGATTAGCCATTGGGACGGTTTTATTACGCAGATTTGGCAACCCCGGATACCTTCCATTTCCAAATCGAACTAACTGAAATCAGTCAGACCAACAGCACTTATGACATTGCTTACCATTTGAATTAAGCTCTTTGTTTCTTTGAGTCAATGATTCAGTGACTGGACTCATTACAGCGGTCGCTTGTTTCAATCCTAAACCACATCAACTCTTGGGACCCACCGGTGGGTCCAATATTGCATATGCCTAATTCTCAAAAAATCAAAATAACAGCTGAAGTGGTTAAAGGAAAATGACACAATTTTTCCATATTCCACTCACCATATTCCCTTAACTTAGACGTGTTGATACGTACCTCTCCCGTCTCAGTGTCACTATGCTAGAGTTTAGCTTAGCCACCATTCATTCCTTAGGATCCAAACAGGGATGAATTTAGAAGCCACCAAACACTTAAAAACGGTTACATGAGTAGTTACACAAATATGGTGACACAAAATAAACAGTGATTTCCTAAGCGGATAAAAATTATGACTATAATGTGTGGTGAAAGAGCACTTCGCAGCACTTCGACCTCAGCGCAGTAATATCATCAGTGCTGCGAAAGTGCTCTTCCGCCAAACATTATGGTCATCATATTTTAACCATCTTTAAATAAGGAGATGGGAGAGGTACGTATCAACTCATCTAAGTTGAGGGAAGAACATAGTGGAATATGGAAAAATTGTGGCGTTTTCCTTTAAGGCAAGACACTAAGAACAAAACCAGTGTTTTTTCAACAGCGAGTCAATTTTGAGATTTTAAACTCTTTAGATTCCATTACATGTATAATTTATTTTAGACTAGTGGTAAGAAATTACACTTTTAACTATTGCACTTTATCTTTGTATAAATGTATGTAGATTTTAATTACAATACATCTTTGAAGGTTGTTTTCTTATGCACAACCACTTAGCACTTACAAATACCAAACTTTCTCTATATTGTGATTTATAGTCTTCTCTAATTTTTATTTTGTTTTATATTTTTTTTATTTCACATTATTTGTATAAAATTATAATTTTAATTTTGATCCTTTATTTATACAAAGCATCTAAAAATATATATATATATATATATATATATATTTATATATATTTATATATATATATATATATATATATATATATATATATATATATATATATTATGTATAAAAAAATTATAAATTGTAAAAAGTGAATGATTTTTTGATTTAAAATAATAACTACAGCATGGAAAATGGAAATAACTATGCAAAATTATGGTATCGAGTAGAATTCTGTGTTTCCCACTTGTAATTACAAATTTGTCTGGTCATTCATGTGCCTGTAACTTCTACAACCCGAATTCCGGAAAAGTTGGGACGTTTTTAAAATTTTAATAAAATGAAAACTAAAGGAGTTTCAAATCACATGAGCCAATATTTTATTCACAATAGAACATAGATAACGTAGCAAATGTTTAAACTGAGAAATTTTACACTTTTATCCACTTAATTAGCTCATTTAAAATTTAATGCCTGCTACAGGTCTCAAAAAAGTTGGCACGGGGGCAACAAATGGCTAAAAAAGCAAGCAGTTTTGAAAAGATTCAGCTGGGAGAACATCTAGTGATTAATTAAGTTAATTGATATCAGGTCTGTAACATGATTAGCTATAAAAGCTTTGTCTTAGAGAAGCAGAGTCTCTCAGAAGTAAAGATGGGCAGAGGCTCTCCAATCTGTGAAAGACTGCGTAAAAAAATTGTGGAAAACTTTAAAAACAATGTTCCTCAACGTCAAATTGCAAAGGCTTTGCAAATCTCATCATCTACAGTGCATAACATCATCAAAAGATTTAGAGAAACTGGAGAAATCTCTGTGCGTAAGGGACAAGGCCGGAGACCTTTATTGGATGCCCGTGGTCTTCGGGCTCTCAGACGACACTGCATCACTCATCGGCATGATTGTGTCAATGACATTACTAAATGGGCCCAGGAATACTTTCAGAAACCACTGTCGGTAAACACAATCCGCCGTGCCATCAGCAGATGCCAACTAAAGCTCTATCATGCAAAAAGGAAGCCATATGTGAACATGGTCCAGAAGCGCCGTCGTGTCCTGTGGGCCAAGGCTCATTTAAAATGGACTATTTCAAAGTGGAATAGTGTTTTATGGTCAGACGAGTCCAAATTTGACATTCTTGTTGGAAATCACGGACGCCGTGTCCTCCGGGCTAAAGAGGAGGGAGACCTTCCAGCATGTTATCAGCGTTCAGTTCAAAAGCCAGCATCTCTGATGGTATGGGGGTGCATAAGTGCATACGGTATGGGCAGCTTGCATGTTTTGGAAGGCTCTGTGAATGCTGAAAGGTATAGAAAGGTTTTAGAGCAACATATGCTTCCCTCCAAACAACGTCTATTTCAGGGAAGGCCTTGTTTATTTCAGCAGGACAATGCAAAACCACATACTGCAGCTATAACAACAGCATGGCTTCGTCGTAGAAGAGTCCGGGTGCTAACCTGGCCTGCCTGCAGTCCAGATCTTTCACCTATAGAGAACATTTGGCGCATCATTAAACAAAAAATACGTCAAAGACGACCACGAACTCTTCAGCAGCTGGAAATCTATATAAGGCAAGAATGGGACCAAATTCCAACAGCAAAACTCCAGCAACTCATAGCCTCAATGCACAGACGTCTTCAAACTGTTTTGAAAAGAAAAGGAGATGCTACACCATGGTAAACATGCCCCGTCCCAACTATTTTGAGACCTGTAGCAGAAATCAAAATTGAAATGAGCTCATTTTGTGCATAAAATTGTAAACTTTCTCAGTTTAAACATTTGCTATGTTATCTATGTTCTATTGTGAATAAAATATTGGCTCATGTGATTTGAAAGTCTTTTAGTTTTCATTTTATTAAAATTTAAAAAACGTCCCAACTTTTCCGGAATTCGGGTTGTAAGTATGATTTACTTCATTTGAAGGCCAAAATACCTTCAATTCTGTTGTTGCACTGTATAGCAGCAGTCTACAAACTCTGTTCTGCCAATCGAAATCAATGGCTGAAACAAACTGTTGTTAATGCATCTTATTAGTAAAGATTATACACAAATTTAATTTATTGTTGTGGGTAGATTACACTATGATTCAATAGATTCACCCACAACCCATCCATGTAGGGGGTGGGGTTGGCGCAGTGGATAAGACACATGTCTTTGGTGTGAGAGACCCGGGTTTGAATCCACTGTGAGACACCAATATGTCCCTGAGCAAGACACTTAACCTCTAGTTGCTCCAGAGGCATGCGACCTCTGACATATGTAGCAATTGTAAGTCGCTTTGGATAAAAGTGTCAGATAAATGTAAACGTACCATGCAGCCTTAAAGTGCAGACATCAAATTATGTATCTGTAGTAGTTTTAAAACCTAAACCATCTTTCTGTACTAGCAAGTTAAAAGTGCCAATAGCCTGGGACCCATTCGCATTTAGTTCACGTCTACTGGGATTGTAACCTCTTTTCCAGAACCCCAATCACCAATGCAAATACCCCTGTCACTGTAAAACACAGGAAGTGTGGGATTTGTTGTTCAGGAGTTCTCCACACATCTGTGCTCCCATGTGTGCCGGGGCAGATGTCAAAATTCCTCAGACCCTTTGGGAATGGTTTGCACTCTGATGAAAATAAACAGTCTGCACCGGTTTACTCTGCTCTGATTTCAAAAGCAAATCTGCTGTCGAGACTCATAGTTTATACAGTATCAGTCATGAAAGCTTTTGAGGTGGATGTTTACAATGTGTCTTGATATTCGTCAGGCAAGTTCTTGGAATATGAGTGGAGGCAGCAGAGGTGTGTGTGTGTGTGTGTGTGTCAGTTCCATCGGGCTGGTGTCGAAAACAAGTGAGCTTCCCAAAGTGCTGTTGAGCAGAGCTATTCCCACCCACCCCCTCAACACTTGCTAAATTGTCACCGGGCTCCATGAAGGGGAGATGAGCCAACAAACGACTCGAGCTGAATTCCTCACAGCTGGCTCTAGAGAACTCTTATCCAAGATACATCAGCATTACTAGCCGGTACTTACTGGCCAGTTATTGATTTTAATATAGACCATTCTTTTATAAACTGGCTTTAATTGGCAAAATTTGGTTTAGTAGCCTTTTTAGAAATCATTTTTAGTCTAGATTGGTTTTTCCTTATGGTGAAGCATCTGTTGTTCTGTCCTCCAGGGCTCCGTCTAGAAAACCCGAAAAACTAATTAAAGTGAACCATACTATTCATATTAAGCAACGTGTTCTTTTTTCCCCTCTAAAATATAATATCCCTGTGTTTATTTTTTATGAGTGTGTTAGATTCAGAGAATCCCATAGGATGCAGTCGAACAACCATCATTGATTTAAAATTCATTTGTAGCTTATTCTGAGAAACAAATGTACCATGGAAAATCAGATTTGTGTGAATTCACATAGACGTGTACAGACAAATACTGCCGAGTTATTAGTTTAAAGTAGGGTTATTAGCTGGACTTTGCTGATTATGACAAACTGACATGGTCACATAAGATTTCCAAGGATCTGATAGCTGGAATAACTTCCTAAATAATTCATAGATGTACATTTTTTATCAGCCTGTCAATTGAAATCAACAATAAGTGAAACTGAAGACATTGTCTCTTTGAGTCAGCATCAGAAGATGTGCAAAAATGCAAATAAATCTGCAGTTCTCCCTATAAAGGTCCATTCTGGAAGCAATATCAGCATTAGCATTCACTTTAAGACAAGGATTGTTTATTAATCACTTTCAACTGCTTTTTAAAAAGCAAAACTCTGAGTCTCTTTTTACACATGTGTATATGATTTGTTTCTGGCAACAGCTTAAATCCAAATGCACAGCAGCCATTACTGTTACTCAGTGTCTGTGACGCTCGAACTCTACAGTATCACTTTCAAAACACCAAAGTACTCATGCTTTATGGTTTTTAGCAAATTATAATTTGTGTAAATATTTGAGGTGAATTTTTTTGGAAAAACAAAAAAAAAGGTAAATAGGATGGCTTTAATGAGCAAGCGGAAAGACAGGTGGTGTGGAGGATCCTGACTGGCAGAAGAAGAGAGGCTGGAAAGCTGGTGAGAGTTTCAAAATGAAAGGCAGGTTGATTTATAATGCTTTTTGTTTGACCCGAGGCCTGTGAAGTGTGCGCTGGCAGGAGTGAGTCTACAGACTCTGCAACCAGTCTCTTTGTTGTTTTGCTAGGCTGTGGAGGTCTTCCAGGAGCGTTTGAACTGCCGTACACCTTGTTAAATTAACAAATAATTTAATATAGTTCTCATTACATACTTTACGTATTTAAAATGAAAAATATCAGGGTAACATTTTATTTTAAATGTATTATTTATTAATCAATTATTTATTTAATATATTTTATTGAATTACATACCATTTAATTAAGTATTTCATATGAAAACCGATTAATATTTTAACAAATTATTATGTATGTAATAATAATAATTTATTTATGTTATTATTATTATCTACTTAAGTTTAAGTTTTTTAAATTTTTGATACTTAATGTTTAAACAAATTATTTTTTATCATTTCTTTATTGATTATTTAACTATTAAATTAACCATGTAGCTTTCATTACATTTTATTTATACTTTAATTGGGTATTTAAAATAAAACATAATTCATGTTTTAACACATTTCTTCCATTAATACATGATACATGATTATTTAATTAATATAGATATACATTGCAGATAATATATACATTGCATACAGTAGTTTTTTTACATGCATGAAATAAGAGACATAATTGCAAATTATTGATTAATATTTATTTAACATCACAATTAACATATTATTGAACAGATATTGTCAAATAAAATATTATATCTTATTTGTTCAAATAATAAATGAGATCTTTATTGGTGCTCAGTTAAAACAAAATAGCAGTATATGGAAAAACATTTTAGAACATTTTATTAAGGTAAAATAATAGATACAGTAATTATGTATATGATATAATTGCCTTTTGTTGCTGTTATTGAAATCTGTTATATCTGCTTTTAAGGTTTGTCACATATTAATGCATATTTGACAATTTAACCACACATAATAGTTTTGTGTTATTCACTGGGTGATCCCTAGTGAATTGCAAATTACCAAAGACCCCTCTCCTCCACCTCTTTCTAAATGGAGAGATCGTGGGTGTCTGATTAAACCATAATTGCAGCCATTTGGCTTAAGATTCACTTGTCTGGCTGGGAGAGAAGTAATTAAGGTGGGTATGGATGCAATGATTTGCCAGACCTGTCTGAGACTCATGCTCCGATCACAATCCAGAGTCTGGAACAGAGGATTATTCTAGTCCTTAGAGACTGTTTGGACGGCGTAAAAATGCCATTTTGTAGTAAATAAGCCAGAGTAAACTTAGCTAAAGGGATGGTCTGAGCTGAATCCAGCAGGACAGTGCCAGGATTTAGTCCTGGTTTGGTGATGCTGAGCAGGACCTTGGAGGCATCACTCAGCACTCAATTAATAAACCTGCACCTGCGAGCCAAAGGATCAGGCCTCGCATCAAACACAACCCTTGAAAAACAAAATAAGAAGCAGCAAAGCTATCTTGATAACCTTTTAAATACGTGACAAAAGGTTTTGGTCTGTATGCCTCACACTAATGTCTAAATAATAATAATAATAATAAAATAAAAGACTGCAATGTGTGTCAAATAATATGCAATTGCTGCTAATATTAACCTTAGGCCAGTATGTTTGGCTATGGATATGTAAATTAATAAATTAAACAACTTTAGTTTCGTAAGGGTATACATTTGTATTGAAAATGCTTAAAACAAAATAACCCTAAAATGAACATTTGTAACAGCTTAAAGTTAATGGGGTAATATGATGCAATTTAAATTTTTCCTTCTCTTTAGAGTGTTACGAGCTCTTGGTGCATAATGAAGATCTGTAAAGTTGCGAAATCTAAAGTCTCAAGTCCAGAGATATTCTTTATAAAAGTTAAGACTCGTCCACACCCTCCTAAAACAGCTCGTTCTAAAACATGTCTATGTCACTGTGTGGGAAGATTTGCATAACACCCCTCAAATGTTAACGCAAAGAAAGAAGGCGTAACTATCATTCTTACTGTTGCTGCCAGCTCCATATCGTGGTGTCGCTGTGTGTTAAATTTGGGAAAGCAAAACTACTTAGTTTGGTCTTCCAAAAGAGGACACAACTAGAAATAGAGTTGAATTACAACACTGTTCCAGAACAGTCCAACTCAAATATTGATGTGTGCTGCGCATTTTATGGAGGATGAAGACTGTTTCCTGAACCAGTAGTCTGCGATGCGTCTGTGGCACAAAGGCTGTTTCTATAAAGAGAGCCAGTTTAACTTTGCAAAGACAGTCTGGTGCTCACAGCCTGTAAATATGCATTTTATGTTTAAATAATTTGCCACTGATGATTCAAACGCGAGTTTTGAGCAGTAGAGTAGGCTTGTTGTTTGTTATTTCTCAGATCACAAATGCAGACATGGTTTAATGTTTACGTGGTGCGATAAGCAGCGCAATGTGTATAAAGACAGTGTAAGTCATTATAATCAGTAATTATGTCCCCACTGGATGAAACAAATTCCTTGTTTGTAATGGGGTTTATTGGCTTTGTCTTGTCTCGGATCGTGAACAAATCTTTCTATTTAACTGGATCTTCTTAGTGAAACCAGTCGAACAAGTTCACTAAATCGAACTGAATCGTTTGAAACGGTTCGCATCTCCAGTATGCACTAATCCAAAAATTAAGTTATTCTGTTTATAAAAGTGCCTTACACTCCCTCTCACACGAAATAAACCAATATCCCAAGTTATTCAGTTGCTCCCTACAGTACATTGACATAACTGCTAAAAGAGAACCGATGATGGGGTGTGCACGAGCCGCTGGACTGAGTCTCGTGCTGCTGGCCTGGGAGACGGCATAGTATGTTAAGGGGCGTAACATTTCCGTTACACTCTTGAGACATCCAGCCAATCACAACACACTGGATAGCTGGCCAATCAGAGCATTCCTCACTTAGAGCAATATTTCTTCAAATCTGTTCATTTGAAAAAAAAAACTCATCTGCGTCTTGGATGGCCTGAGGGGGAGTACATTTTCACAAAATCTTAATTTTGGGGTATACTATTGTTTTAACATGAACTTGTAAACAAAAATTAAGATAAGAAACTTAAATAAAATATTTGTATTTATGTTGTATGGCAAGTGCTCTTCGTAATGTGTGTTGTACTTTTTGTTTTCTGTCGTAGCTTCTTTTGGCCTCCATTTATTTGCCAGGATTTATTGTGCTACCAGTTTTAAAAGCTCATTCTTAAAGTGTTGGACTTACCCAAATATTTATTTTGCCTTGACCGAGCTGAACATCAGTGTTTCTTAATTCCTTTGCCAAACGCTATGAAGGTCTCTTGTGTTTCAAAGGTTAGGCCCTCTTATTCTCTTTATAATGCCTTGGTTAGCCATTGCGACCCAACCGTGACTATGAATAAATCTCGATGGTCTATATGAATCATGCATTAATCAAATAATTGATCGACTGGATGAGATTCCAGTAAGCATGTGACCACAAGAAATTGGATTAATGTTTTTCCTGCTGTAAACAACGATATCTTGTGGTCAGAACGCAGTTTTCATAACAGTCCACAGTGAGCTGCATTGCTTTGAACAAGTAATATATCGCTGAGACAATAATATGAGTTTGTTACACAACAGCATTTCTAAGGCACATTATAAATCAGTTCTAAGAAATTGCTTGGCATTCAATACACAACACTCTTTAGTATGTTTTCAAACCTTATATTAAAACATTTATGACACTACTTTTCTGTATTAAGATTTTATAGATCATCTCTCATGCAGCAAGATAATATGACAAAGTACTATAATTTAAAAAAAGAAAAACAAGCATTAAAAAAAGAACAGAGATGAGTTAGATGTGTTTTCCACCATCCCCCTGATGTCTAAGAGTGAAACTCAAGCTGAGATTCCTCAGGCTGCTGTCAGTGCTGTATATTAGACTGTGTCCTGAGGCTGTGCACCTGGGTGCTGCTGACACTACCAACAGCAATGTTGACAATATTTATGGTCACTTCAGGGTGACCACAGATGTTTGAACATCTTTTGCATTTGTCTGGGACACTTCTGGGCATTTGTCTGCACTGGCTTCCTGAGTACAGAACAGTCCTGAGTCTTGAGTTTTTCCTCAACACACACACACACACACACACACACACACTCACACACACACACACACACACACACACACACACACACACACACACACACACACACACACACACACACACACACACACACACACACACACACACACACACACACACACACACACACACACACACACACACACACACACACACACACACACACACACACACACACACACTCTCTCTCTCTCTCTCTCTCTCTCTCACATTCACATTAACCCAGCCTTATTACACGGCAAATGATAGTGCTTGAACTGTCCAACAGGACATGAATCATACATATAGCCCCTCCGACAGACTTCCATATCACAGTTCTGTGTTGACATAAAGAGAAAAAAAATAGAAGTATCTCCGATTGATCACCTCAGAATTTCTTTTTTCATTGCATAATAAACACATAATTTCAAAGATTTAAATGTAGTCTATGAGACCTTATGATCATAATTATTACTTTATGGAAGCCTGTTCCTGCCAAGTTAACAGTCTTGCAATTTTGACCTTTTTCTCAGAATTCTAAATAATTCTCGCAATTCTGTTTTTTTTGCA
Source organism: Carassius carassius (assembly GCF_963082965.1). Lineage (NCBI taxonomy): Eukaryota > Metazoa > Chordata > Actinopteri > Cypriniformes > Cyprinidae > Carassius > Carassius carassius. The sequence continues at coordinate 20,973,586 of NC_081759.1, read as the reverse complement.
CCAAGCAATAAAAATAAATAACGCATTTGCAGTTTTTATCTCGCAATTCTGCAAAAACAGTCAGAATTATGAGATAAAAATTGCAAATACGTTATTTATTAAAAATTTTTTTGGAATTGTGAGTCGCAACTGCTTTTTAATTAATAATAATATTTTTTTTTATTTAGTGGCGGAAATGGGCTTCCATACTATATGATGCTGATTTCTTATTAAAATATCCAAGCGATGTCATTAAAAAATATACATATATCAATTAAAAAGGAGTTGAAAATTGCATTTTTATATGAAATATGTCTATATAGCACTATACAGGGATAAACTGTAATGAAAGACTACTGGGACTGAATAGTAGTCATTAGTATTTGGGAAACATTTCTTATCGTATTGATATGCGCAAGATGTGCAAGTGTTCTTCCCAAGGTGATTTTTTTTTTTCAGTACTTTTTTCACAGTGTTTGTATGGCCTTGTTGCAAACAGTAAGAGTGAAGTCCTTGGGACTTACAATATGCAATTCACTAGTGGGTTTTAAGAACGTGAGATGAGGGCAGAAATAAAATGCCTTTTAAATTATTGAGAGACTGTAAAAAGTTGCTGAGGTTCACATGTGCCTTAGCGCTGGGCATGGAGGAGTAAAAATGTCCTGTTCCTGTCCAAATGAAGCCATGTCTGTGTGACTGAGGTTTATAGTGGGAGGTCAGCAGAGCCCGGCCTCTGGGCATCATAAATCAAGACAGGGCAATAAACACAGACAGCAGAATTTCTCAGTATAAAGACAGGTGCCTTTTTCCCTGCCTGGACTGTTCCAGCATGAGGTTCAAGGTCAAGGTGAGTCCTAATATCACTGGGGGAAAATTCCTTCTGCAATACCTCAAATGACATCTATGATACTGTTAGTTTTAGTCTCTCTTTCGCTCTCTCTCAAAAAAAAAGAAAAGGAAAAAAGAAAAAAAAATTATAATACACTTTTTATTTATATTTATACAAGTGCTATATCAATTAAATGAAATACTTCTGCAGCTGTTACTGATGCTATATTAAGTATACACAATTAAAAATGACATGTCTTTGTAGCTTCTTACATCCTTCACATGCCAGTTTTCATTTACCTCAGAAAAAGATTTTCTAATGCCAAGTGTGTTCAGATTCCAAAGAAATGTGTTGGAAAAACAAAGCAAGAAAACCAGAAAATGTATAACTAAGCTTGTGTTTTGTTTCAGTGTAAAGAAGAAATGTTGGAAAGTTGAAAAATATTATTTAATTGTCTGCTGATCTCATAATAGACATATTTCAACTCATAATTTCCATAGTGTCCCTATTTTGTCTACAGTATACTGACATTTTCAGATAGTACATAAATTAAGCATAAATTACACTGTGAATTGAACATGTTAATCAAGTGTGATCCATTATTCGAAAATAATGCAGTAATAAAACATTCATGTAATTAATCATGCCTTCACAAGATATGTAAATTCAATAATAAGTAATTTTTCCCACTATCAGAGCCATTCTTGCTTACATCTTCATGTTTCGTCCAGTCAGCAAAACACACTTTCTATTACAAACAGTGTGTGAAAAATGGTTTGAGATGCTACAAAACAGTAAAACCAAAGACTGCAATCTGCAGACACACTACAAAAATACATCTTGTATTCATGGCCAATCACTTATGGTCACATTTACTCTTGTTCTATAACTTGTGAGTGAAATGTAGTCATTTTAATACTCCATGCAATCAAGGATTTGGTGAATTCTGAAGAATTCGCAACTGTTCCAAACCGGATGGAAAAACTGTGGAAAGCTGCTTTGTTTGAAATTGACTTCTGCGTGAGTTGTGCTACAGTTCATACTATGCTACGTTCTCAGAAAAAAAACCCTACTGTAAATGGCACACATTATTTAGTTCCTTAGTACTTCCGTGCATGAAAGGGTACTACCCAAGTGACATTCTGGTGCCTTTTTTCTAAACGTGTACAATAATGACAATAGACAATCAACATTTCTTTTACCCTTGAAATTTTTCTAATGCGACCACATCTTCAGAAAAATACAAAAGTCAACTGCAAAATGTACTCTTTCAGGCTTAAGCTCAATTATTCAGAAAATAAACCATATACTGTACTGTTCTACCGACTTTTAAATCAACTTTGTCCAAATCCAATGTCTGAATAATACTCATTTTCGAGGCTCATTAAAAGTATAATTTATTGTATTTAAATAGATTAATTAATCAGCATATCATGTTATTCATGATTTTCATCGAAGAACCTTTAACATCCATGGAATCCTGCACTGCACAAAATGTCCTTCATGTATTAAAATATTCCTCCCAATTAGTAAAAATTATTATTTAACCTAAAATGGTTCTTCTATGACATTGCTGTGAAACACACCTTTTGGAACCTTCAGGTGAATGCATAATGCCATGAAATCGGGCTAAGTCGTGGGTAATTTCCCTATAACCTCATGTAAGGATGCTAGAGCAACCCACATTCAGCCTTTAATGTCTTTCCACACAAATCAAACCCGCTCACATGCTAGTCCCCCTTCTCTGGCCTTTGTCCTCGAATTCACCCAGACAAAATGGCGAGGAAATTAAATTCAAGTCACAAACCTTGCGTTTTTTTCATTGAAAAAGCCCTCTGCGACAGGCCATCCTGGAGAGCACTGCTTTATTATTCACTATGAACTCTACAGGACCTCACACATACTCCCTGTGTGTGTGTGTGTGTGTGTGTGTACCGTATGTCCTGCAGTAAGTGGCTGAATTATTCACTGCGGTGCGATGATGAAGCAGCTTGTCTATCGAGCGAGTGCTTCATCCTACACTCTCTCACAGCCTGAGTACTGACGCATTCATTTATTCAGCCAAACAGGAAGAAGCCTGCAGCAATTTAATTCTAAAACCAGCAAAATAGTAAAATAACTCCAACCTATTAATGACAAACTTCTTGTCTAGCTACTACTTTCCGTAGACTCTTTTTCTGACATTATCTCGAGAGCATACGCTTTCTGCTAAGCCTATTTGTGAAAGAGATTAACATACATTTTAGGCAGTAAAAAAGACAGCTTGTCATGAATAAGCCGGATTTAAGCTGTTTTTTAAATTCCATATATTCAGCTCAAGGTCTTTTGTTAGGCAAACATTGCCACATGACCACTGCAATTAATAAGCTGAATACATCTGCATTTATTTCCAGAAGCCAGAAGGCTTCCAGAGGCAGGGCTTAAATTTGGGATCAGCACTGGAGCAGGACCATAATTCCATATCATCCCCTCTGAGCTTTGAAGTCTATTTCCCCTTCACTTGTTTTTGCTGAATTAGTGTTGTTCCAATGATGCAAAGCTTCCTAAATTACATGTGTGAATGGTCAATACCTGGGCAGCACCTCCCCCTTCAGTGGTAATTGCTCCATAGAGTATAACATTAGCCGCCTCTGACACCCCCTGAGGTTAACGGCCAATCAGAACGCAGCTTCTTTGAGCAGTATGGGGCAAAGACAGAGCTTTATCTCTTTCTTTCTTTCTCTCTGCGACACTGGCACCAATTACTTTGACGTGAGATCATGTTGAATTAGCAGGGTGTGAATTTAGATCGCATCTAAACACTACATAAATGATTAAGCATTCATTTAACAGCAAAATGAATGCAACAATATGTAATTCTCTTTAAAGTTATTTATCGCAAGGCCCTAAAAACAATTTTCTATTTCTTTAATATATATTCTCTCACGTCAAGTGGAATATAAATGCCCAAAATCCCTTCCAAATGTTTAGCTTGTTAAACTAAAAGTAAAACTCAAACACACAAAACTATATAAATAAAATTATTACTCGAAATGAATAGACATAAAATTAAATGTAAACATAAACTTGCTAATTACTTTAACTTCAGTATCAACTATAATTTTGTTAATACCAAAATACAGATACTAAAATAACTACATTTATACCAAAAGATGCTAAAACAACTAAAACTAAAGTACAAAATATATAATGTGATTAAATAATAGAATTTGATTACTAAAACTTTAACTAAAATTAAAACAAAAACTAAAATAAATCTGAGTCTGAATGATACTAAAATAACACTGCGTTCTTCCGCTTGCTTGTCCAATCTTGTTTTGAACTTTTACTTGATATAATTAAATGTCCTATGAAATTTCATCATGAACGCTTTCTCATAAACAGAAGAATCAAGTTAAACAAGTTTTAGAAATAAAAGAAAAAGTACAGATTAATTACTGAACTCAAATGGAAACAAAAGGGATAAAGCTCTTCCTGGTGTACTGTAGCAGAACGGAATCACTTCTTACATTTGAATGCATATTAAACAAAAGCCTCAGTAAATCTCCCCAAATCCTTTCTCAAAACTATGCCAAATGGCTCTATAAGAATTGCTCAAGCAAAATATTTACTGAGACAGCTCAACTAGAAAGTCAGATCAGCACAATTTGGCCAGTTACTCAAACTCAAACATGGGAACATGAGGGGGGTTGAAAGTATGGCGGTTGTGAAGGTCCGTCTGTGGCTCCAGATAACAGACCCCAAGGATCCAGAGGTAAAATGACCACAAATATACAGTAATGCACTTCTGTAATATCTTACTTTATTACAAATGTTATTTACATAAGCTCCAGTGGGCACCAGGTGTAATGATGAATGTTCTATAGGGATTTTTCAACAAGAAACCAATGAAATGATATTAATTTAAGTTTTTGTACAATTTCTTGCGACATTCATACTGTGTAAAAAAAAAGGCCCCTCTTTATATTAGGAGGCCTTAGTTATTATATACTTACATTTAAATTAATAATTTGTTACAGTGTACTTATTATATACATACATGTTTTTACATTGTACTTAGTACATGTTTTACAAAAATACCTGCATGTAATTATATCTGTAATTAATTTCTATAATTATATTTATAATTACATGGTTGACCCATCCCTTACACCTTAACCCACCCTTAAACCTACCCATACCCCTTACCTGTATCCCACCTCAATAGAAGCAATTGTGTTTTGCAATATAATATGAACACAATAAGTACACTGTACTTATTTTTTGATGTAAGTAGTACATAATAGTTAAGGCCACTTAAAGGGACACTCCACCCCAAAATGAAAATTTTGTCATTAATCACTTACACCCCCCCCCCCGCCCCCCCGTCGTTCCAAACCCATAAAAGCTTTGTTCATCTTCGGAACACAATTTAAGATATTTTGGATGAAAATCGGGAGGCTTGTGACTGTCCCATAGACTGCCAAGTAAGTAACACTGTCAAGGTCCAGAATAGTATGAAAGACTTCATCAGAATAATCCATCTGCCATCAGTAGTTAAACTGAAATGTTATAAAGTGACGAGAATACGTTTTGTAAGCGAATAAAACAAAAATAACAACTTTATTCAACAATTTCTTTGTCAACAGTCTCCCCTGTGTGTCTCCATATCACCGTATGCTCTTCTGTATCAGCTGTGCCACAAGGATGCACTGTTTCTATGTGTATTTATGCTTTGATTTGAAAGAAAACAGCACATCCTTGTGGCATGGCTGAAACAGAAGAGCGTAGGCAGTTTGAGTGACGTGGAGAGACACAGAGGAGACTGTTGACAAAGGAATTGTTGAATAAAGTCATAATTTCTGTTTTCTTCGCTTACAAACAGTATTCTCTTCGCTTGAACTACGGTTTTGATGGCAGATGGATTATTCTGATGAAGTCTTTCATACTTTTCTGGACCTTGACAGTGTAACTTACTTGGCAGTCTATGAGACAGTCACAAGCCTCCCGATTTTCATCCAAAATATCTTAAATTGTGTTCCGAAGACGAACAAAGCTTTTATGGGTTTGGAACGACATGCGGGTAAGTGATTAACGTTTTCTGTGGTGAGTTTAAAATATTATAGCGGTGCCCCAGGATGAGTTTTTTTTAAGTCAACCGTTATTTTAGAACGTTTCCCTTACTGTATCCATGGCAACGCATCGGGCTTGTCACGTGACACACCGCGTCTACAATAACACTGTATGACAGATGGATCGCTTTTATTTCGTTTTTCCTTTTTTATTTAAAATATTCACAAATTTGCATACCAGGTCATGAACAATCTGATATTCCGATTCATAAATTAATGTAAATGATTGTGTTTGGTCGTTTAAAAACCTTTATATATAATTTTGATCGTGATCTGAAATGTGCGATCGGCGCCACCATGTTTGTTCGTGCTGCAGTTCAGAGAGTCCTGTCAGTCAGATTTACAGCACGTTAATTCATCAATTTCTCCCAAAATACAGGTAATAATTGGCGGGTGAACTGGGTGAAGAATAGAGTGAACTTCATAGTTACTTACAAAATGTATATCTGATATGAATAAAACACATCTGCAAATTAAATTTGAATGGATTGTTATGGTTGCTTCCATAGACATATGCTTGTATTTTTCAAACTCTAAATGTATTGTTTTACTAGTATTTATGTGTATTTAAATGTCTGAAACCTAAAATATGCATTATGTGGTTAAGAACACTGCATAGTTGTGATATTATGACAAGAGCAGTGCATGTCTCTCTCTGGCTCAGCGCCAGCCAACGACTTTGACAGTTATGTGACGTCACAGAAGGTTCTAAATCCCATCTGTGGGACCGTAGTCCCAGGGGCACGGAAATAAGAATCCCATATGTGGGACCGTACCGCTCAAAGGGTTAATGATGAAATTTTCATTTTGGGGTGGAGTATCCCTTTAATATAAAGTGGGACCTAAAAATAGTTTTTTTTAAATTAAAATGATAAACTATGTAAAACAATCTGAAGACAGCATATTGCCCTGTTGATTTAGCTTTTTTATATATATAGTAGGGTCCGAAATGTCTGCGCTTACACATGCACTGTTAGCACAGACTAAACAAAACTGCAAAGGCTTTCTGAATCACTGCTAAATACATATACTAAATATTCATTACGGAACACTTTTCTCAGTATATAAAGCAGTTTTCCAGATGACATATTACTATCATACCCCAATGAGCACCTTTGTTGCACAGAGAACAAGTCTCCCTGTCTGGGGAGCATTTAAAATGAAGAACAAATGTGAAATTGTCTATGAAAAACATAAACATATTAGGTTCATTAGGCATCACAAATACATTAAATTAAAATTTTAAATAATGCAAATGCTTTTGTTTCATCCATATCTCCCCAACGAGGTACCAGCTATAGTAGTAATTAAACAGTGCCGCATCCTCAGTTTCATTAAATGACACAAACCGCTCGGTTAAGCGCCTCCTCATCTGGAGGGGTAAACCCCTGCAGTCTTTTCCTTTTGTTTCCGTCCCTGATAGTGGAGGGAGCCCAGATTAGCATAGCTCAATCATTACAGGATTGCATCGAGGCTTTTTCAGCTTGATGATATCTTTGATGAGCTACTGCACAGCAAGCAGAAAGCTGCTTTGCATATTAACAAAGATTTCGGGCCCAGCTGAGCCGCTCTCACATTAATTCTCACAGCAAAGACTGATATGCAAACAGAGTCTTTCCATTCACGGTGCATCTATACCTTGTAGTGAGGAAATACATTAGCAATCAAGCTTTTTTTCTCTCTCTCAGTGAGTAAAGAGAAGGTCATTTCACTCTGCTTGTGAACACTGATGAGGAAATGATAGCGATACTGTCCACATAAATGTTTAACCTTTTCAAATCTGTTTTGCATCTGGAAAGCATCTAATATCCATACATCATTTTGTGGATGAAGGATTTCCCATCAAAAAAACAAAACGAAACAACCTATAAATGGCACTTTTCTATTAAAACTGAATCCCTGTTGTTTTTTTGTAAATTGCTCATGGGACATGCTGTTTCCTACATAAATCAAAGTAAAACAATCACTTCAGCTTCATATTCAAATGAATCTGAAACTGGGTGCTATTTTAAAGGGGGCCAGCTGTCCACTTCAGACTCTGTGTGAGGCTTCATTGACCTGTCAGGTCTCTTTACTCACCACAGCGATGAACAAGAACACAAGCAATTCACATGATGAGGACTCAAGCAGGCCACTGCATATTAACTCTCAACTTAGGATTTAAATATGGGGTACTTTCCTCAGATGACACCTTCAATTCATTACATATGCTAATAAAGTCGTGACTGATGTGACAGGGCACAGGGTAGAAACTGGGTGCAATTACATGAAAGAGGGGGTAACAAAGGATAATTTTGTTTAAAATTGCTGCCACATTCAGCACTTGAACGTCAATTATGGATTGACAAGAGTCCATCCATGCAGACAATTGAATGTTCCCCAACAAACCGATGGGAGAAATTAGCGTTAGACAATTTAAAGTCATAAAAAAAAAAAAATTCTCAGAGGAGAAGCATTAGGAGGAAATATATGAGAAAAATCTTGTTTTCAAACAAGAACTACTTGTTTTTAGCTTGAATTAAATTTCTGTTCCAGTATGGCATCAAACAGAATTACAAAATAAATGCAAATGAATGCAAACAAACAAATAAATACAACTCTAACTGCTACAATGCATCTTGAACACTGCCCCTCATCTGCGATTGGTTGAATTAACAAGTAGCCCCGCCTCAAATTCACACAATGTCTGAGCTAATGGTCAAGGTTTTGAAAAGGGCTTTTTTAAGCAGGGAAACGATTTCCTCATCCAAAATATTAGACACTTCACCTTTAAAATGCCTTTGTTCTCTAGCCACATTTTGACGTGACCCTAGACATTTTGCGTTATTGTACCTGTGTGGAAAAATATGTTCACTTGCTCACAAGAGGCTACTGCAATATCTGGTGTCAGAATCAATTTTCAAAGCATTAATTTGAACAAGCACACAGAGTTTGAGTATTGCCAAAGCTAACACAGATTCAATATCCCAAAAAAGGACATAACTCACAGTTGACCGGACCTATTGCCTAGATGGAGGTCAGAAAAACACCTCAGCGTTCTTAAATAACTGCATGTGGCTGAGTGCATATTCTGGAATATAAGTGATGACAGATTAATCCAGGCCCCGCTGAGGATGAAAGTCCTGCTATGACAGTAGTTCACACTCAACAACAGGATGGAACTAAAGTCTGGATTCTCTCTGAGCGCTCAGTTTATCTCAGCTAATGCTCTGGAATGTCCCACCACAGACACTGTGATGTGTTGAATAATACAGCGCTCTATACTGACTCACGACACTGGGACTGAACTGAGGCTTCCATAGACTGTGCTCATAAAGCAGGAATATTAAATCCAGAACCCTGTGGTATCTCAATGGTTAACAACTATTTTAATTGGAGGGGTGGTGGATATGACAAGTCATATGAGTCATCACTGAAAAACGCTTGGATGTCAAACTTCAAAAAAACAAAGAAAGAAAAAGCTTTTGTTTGAAAAGGGAAAAAGCGCATTGGAGAATATAAGGACAGATTGAGGAGAAAATGTCTTGAATTCACTATTAATTAATCCAGTCTTTGGATGTCTCAGGTGTGAGAGTCAATGCCAAATAAAATGTGTCCCTCATAAAGAAAAGGACAAATCTTTTGAAAAACCTAGTTCACAACATGTGCCAAGTTCTTAGAAATTATTTACACATATGGTTTTGAAAAGCTTTTATGCCATGGCCATATGGTCATCTTAATCATTACTTTTACAAAAGTTATTTTTTATATTATGATTTATTAATTCATAAATGTTTACAATAACTCATGACCTTTTACAACCAGAATTAGCATTAAAAATATTTAGGAGACTTAACAAAAATCTATTGTTGTGGTTTAAATAAGTACTTGATCACATTTATACTGTACCGTAGTGAGTTATTTCATATTTAAAGTTAATACATTTTAAATGTAATAAATTGCATTGTTATAAATGTGTAATTTCAAACATATAAATAAGTTTTAATAGGAACATACATTACATATTTACCACATATGTCAGAATATTTAGCAGTACACTTAGGTCAAAGACAATAGGAGCAATTATGAATTATACAGTATTATGAATTCTATAACTAGAACTTTAAATTTAAACTATAATACATTTTCACTTAAATGTAACTAAAATACAATGAAGTTCCTGAAAACATATTCAGTCTGCAAAAATTTTTATTTACAGTATACTAAGGTGAGCTTTTTTTTTCACAAGGGTCAGGCCCTCTATGAAGTCATTTCCCCCCATTGTTGTACTGTATGTTTATTATGATATATAAAATATACCACAAAGAAAAAAATCTAAATAAATTTTAATTACAAAATATATTATACATTAAATAATAAAGATGCTTATGATAGAAATTTGCGCTCAAGTCATTGAGTATTGTCACATAGCCACAAGTTTCTGGGAAGAACTAAAGAGAAAAAGAAAAAGAAAGAGCGAGAGAAATCAAAATACAACGTGACATATGTGCTGCATGTCAGCCGCATGCTAGCATGTCACTGTAGGGTCAAAGGAGTCATTTAAACAGGTTAAGAATGATTCAAATGACATAATTATGTGATAGCTGCTGTGACATGACAGGTGACCTTCCAGTGAAATTAAAGAACAGGAGACTGTGTCTTTCTCACTTAAATTTGAAAGATGTTCTTTGGCAGTATTGGAGAGTTTCATGACCTTACAGTCTCTATTCATCTTGGACAGGCAGAAGATGCTCAGTTGCACTGTATGTGTAAGTCATCCCAAATGTAGACGCTCTTGCCAGTCAGTGGGATGATATCCGGAATAGTCTTAGGAAATATGATGAGACCGGGGTGTGTCAGAGGAGCCTTCATGCGCGCATTATAAATCTTGACGACAAGTTCACCGCAGAATATCTGCAGATATAATACTCCCATAATGACATCCTCACCTTGACTCATTCCTTATTCCTGGCAGTGTAGAGGTTTCCGTGGGACTCGAGTACATTCAGCTGAATGAAATGAAACTAATGACAAGCTGTATTTGTCAAGTGAAGAGACAGATGATAAGGCTGTGTACATTTCACACGCATAAACAGGCTATATGTAATTTAGACTTTTCACAGCTCTGTGTTTTGGTTGTTGTCATAGATGAAGAAATGATGGTGTGGTTCGGTGCAGCATTTGCAATAAATCTTGTGAAAGCAATATGATTTCACAATATATGGAACAATTTTCCTATTAAACATGTGATTCATTATTGCTGCAATGGCAACTCCCAAAACATCAAGACTGAACTTGTTATTGTTATGCTTGCATTTATCTATCGTTCTGTCACTCTATCTATTCTTCTATTGTTTTATCATTATATCTATTGTTCTACAGCGTCTATCATTCTATCAGTCTTATTTTATAAAGTTATGCTTTCATAAATCTTTACAACTTAACATCAGGATACCTGGCAAAGCATACTGACTGTGTGTCAAGGTCAATTTATCAGTTTATCAAGGTCAGTTTTTCACAGTAGATTTACAATTTTTCTCCAATGCAGTGTACATGTTCACAAATCAATTAACACAGCCATCCAAACACAAAATTATCTTAACCAAACAGTTAAACTTTACTGCAAAATAAAGCACTGCAATTTTTTCTTGTAATGCAATTATTAAAATTAAATATTAACATCAAATATACAGGTGCTGGTCATATAATTAGAATATTATCAAAAAGTTGATTTATTTCACTAATTCCATTCAAAAAGTGAAACGTACTCGGTTACTAAACGTAACCTCGGTTCTCTCTAGAAGAGGGAACGAGTACTGCGTCTTAGCTAAGACGCTACGGGAAAAGTCTCTTTTCACGAAATACTGAAGCAAAAAATTATCCTTAATTTTGTATTTTTGTAAAGCGCATTTGCAGCAGTACACAGCCATAGGCGAGACGGCTCGTTCGCTCATTGGCTTGCTCTGCGGCAACTGCACAGCCTATCGAGCGCAGGCTGATGCTTCTTGCCCTTCTTGCCACTTCCCGCCGAAACGGGTGTGGCCTAACCTATAAAAGGAGCTCGAAAAGGCTGACTCACCTGATTTATTTCATCGCCGAAGCGAACCAGAGTGAATCGTACGCACGGCAGAGAACGCAGTACTCGTTCGCTCTTCTAGAGAGAACCGAGGTTACCTTTAGTAACCGAGTACGTTCTCTTACGAGAGCTCTCTCGTACTGCGTCTTAGCTAAGACGCTACGGGGACCCAATGTAAAACGCCGTGCGCGCAGGGATCACACACCAATAAACCTGAAGCAACGCCCAGCATTTACAGTGCACAGTCACCTGAGGGACTCACAGAGAGTCCAGGGCAGAAAAGGGAAAAAGCCCTCCGTCCCATATCTAGCAGCATCCGTAGATGTGGCAATATGACATCACAAAGCCGAGGCAAGGCCTGACTAATGTGGCAATGTGGGTCTTACGCAATACTGCCCATATAACAGTCGGCAGCGCATAGCGCTCGTGAACTCAGAATTCCCCTCAGGGCCCTGATTCGACTATACCGACAGCAGCCTTGCTTGCAAGGCAGGAACCTCCAGGTTATAGAACCTGATAAATGTAGACGGCGAGGCCCAACCTGCCGCCATACATATATCCTGCAAGGAGATCCCAGTAGACCACGCCCACGACGAGGCGACGCCTCTTGTGGAGTGTGCTCTGATGCCCAACGGGCACTGAAGGCCCCTGGAAGCGTAAGCTAACGCTATGGCGTCAACTATCCATCTGGATAGAGTCTGTCTCGAAACAGCCATTCCCTTGGAACGTCCACCGAACGAGACAAACAGCTGCTCCGTCTGCCGAAAGGCAGCAGAGCGAGACACATAGTAACTGAGAGCTCTGTGGGGCCAGTCTAGAGCGGCTAGCGGCAGAACTGGAACGCTTCGGCAAGAAGTGCTTGAACGCCTGCGAAGCTTTCTGGTCCTCGGCGAATCTCTCCACAAACTCGTTGACGGAGGATCCGAAGAGGCCGGCATGAGTTAGCGGCGCGTCAAGGAACGCAGCGCGCTCAGACTCCTTGATGTCAGAAAGCGTCAGCCACAAATGCCTCTCAGCCACCGTAGCGGAAGCCATAACCCGTCCCATGGCAGGCTTTGGATGGCAACGCCGCCTTAGTCCGCCGTCCAGCAGAGGGCGGGCAAAGGTGCGCTGCTATAGCCTGTTCCACCGGCGGAAGTGACAGGGAGCCTCTGTTCTTAGCACCGTCCAGTGTGGAGAATGCTGGCGAAACAGATGAGCGGATTCTCGCCGAGAATGGAGCGTCCCAAGCTTTCGCCACTTCTTCGTGAAGCTCAGGAAGAAAAGGGGCGTGCTTTGAGCTTGAGGAAGAGCGCTCATCCGGAAGATAGCTACCATCCAGCCGGGAACGTGAAGGGGGCGCTGGTGCAGACCACTCGAGGCTGAGGCTTGCCGCGGCCAGCGAGAGTACACGCATCAGCTCCTTATCGATATCCCCCCGTCTGCTGGGCCTCTGAGCAGCGGGCGCGAGATCCACGGAGCTCGCCCAACCCTCACTGCCCGAAGCAAGCAGAGAGCACGTGTCTTCTTCCTCAGACGCGGGCCTGAGATCCACTTCCTCAGATGACGCATCGGCAAGCAGCGGACGCTGAACATCGGGAAGCGATGCAGGGGAGGCCGGCGAAGCGGAGGGAACCGGCGAGCTCGGCCGAGCTGGAGGCGGTTCTGGTAGGCGCTGCGTGCGGCGCTTCTTACGGCGCTGCGGCGCAGCGGATGATGCAGGCTTCGAGAAGGATGCCAGGCGAGTCCTCAGAGTCACCATAGGCATTAACTCGCAATGAGGGCATCCGCCGTCAGCGAGCGCGAGCGCTGCATGGTCCTCACCCAGACAGGAGATGCAGGTGATGTGACGATCTCCTTCGCTGAGCGGGGCTCTGCACGAGCCGCACGAGGGCATCTTTAAAAAGACGTAGCTCTTTTGTGAATGTGCGTCGCAGGGCGAACACACACACAGGATATAACAGATAAAGGATGTAAAGGATTTGGGCGCCGGATAGCGCAGCAGGAACGGCAGTGGAAGGCGGCGATGCCAGCAGCTTCAGAATGGCTCGTCCTGCTGATATGCTCTTTCAGACGGCGCTTGCTTCCTCCGTGATCCAGCGATGCGTGAGCTTCACTGAAGAGATGAAAAATCAGGTGAGTCAGCCTTTTCGAGCTCCTTTTATAGGTTGGGCAACACCCGTTTCGGCGGGAAGTGGCAAGAAGGGCGCGAAGCGCCCTTATTGGTCTGATGTTGCATCAGCCTGCGCTCGATAGGCTGTGCAGTTGCCGCAGAACAAGCCAATGAGCGAACGAGCCGTCTCGCCTATGGCTGTGTACTGCTGCAAATGCGCTTTACAAAAATACAAAATTAAGGATAATTTTTTGCTTCAGTATTTCGTGAAAAGAGACTTTTCCCATAGCGTCTTAGCTAAGACGCAGTACGAGAGAGCTCTCGTAAGAGAACTTGTATATTATATTAATTCATTACACACATACTGATATATTTGAAATGTTTATTTCTTTGAATTTTGATGATTATAACTGACAACTAAAGAAAATCCGTAATTCAGTATCTCAGAAAATTAGAATATTGTGAAAAGGTTCAATATTCAAGACACCTGGTGCCACACTCTAATCAGCTAATTAACTCAAAACACCTGCAAAGGCCTTTAAATGGTCTCTCAGTCTAGTTCTGTAGATTACTCAATCATGGGGAAGACTGCTGACTTGACAGTTCTCCAAAAGACAACCATTGACACCTTGCACAAGGAGGGCAAGACACAAAAGTTAATTGCAAAAGAGGCTGGCTGTTCAAAGAGCTCTGTGTCCAAGAACATTAATAGAGAGGTGAAGGGAAGGAAAAGATGTGCTAGAAAAAAATAAGTGTACAAGCAACAGGGATAACTGCGCCCTGGAGAGCATTGTGAAACAAAACCTATTCAAAAATGTGGGGGAGATTCACTAAGAGTGGACTGCATCTGGAGTCAGTGCTTCAAGAACCACCTACGCACACACGTTATGCAAGACATGGGTTTCAGCTGTCACATTCCTTGTGTAAAACCACTCTTGAACAGCTGACAGCGTCAGAAGCGTCTCGCTTCAAAAAGGATTGGACTGCTGCTGAGTGGTCCAAAGTTATGTTCTCTGATGAAAGTAAATTTTGCATTTCCTTTGGAAATCAGGGTTCCAGAGTCTGGAGGAAGAGAGAAGAGGCACACAATCCACGTTGCTTGAGGTCCAGTGTAAAGAACAAAGTTTCCACAGTCAGTGATGGTTTGGGGTGCCATGTCATCTGCTGGTGTTGGTCCACTGTGTTTTCTGAGGTCCAAGGTCAACACAGCTGTATACCAGGAAGTTTTAGAGCACTTTATGCTTCCTGCTGCTGACCAACTTTATGGAGATGCAGATTTCCTTTTCCAACAGGACTTGGCACCTGCACACAGTGCCAAAGCTTCCAGGACCTGGTTTAAGGACCATGGTATCCCTGTTCTTAACTGGCCAGCAAACTCGCCTGACCTTAACCCCATAGAAAATCTATGGGGTATTGTGAAGAGGAAGATGCAATATGCCAGACCCAACAATGCAGAATAGCTGAAGGCCACTATCAGAGCAACCTGGGCTCTCATAACACCTGAGCAGTGGCACAGATTGATCGACTCAATGCCACGCCGCATTGCTGCAGTAATTCAGTCAAAACGAGCTCAAACTAAGTATTGAGTGCGGTACATGCTTATACTTTTCATGTTCATACTTTTCAGTTGGCCAAGATTTTTAAAAATTATTTCTTTGTATTTGTCTTAAGTAATATTCAAATTTTCTGAGATACTGCATTTGTGATTTTCCTTAGTTGTCAGTTATAATCATCAAAATTAAAAGAAATAAACATTTGGAATATATCAGTCTTTGTGTAATGAATGAATATAATACACAAGTTTCACTTTTTGAATGGAATTAGTGAAATAAATCAACTTTTTCATGATATTCTAATTATATGACCAGCACATGTATAGGTGTGTTCTCTATTGATTAAAAAACACATTCAGCTGTAGATGTACAAATATGCTAATAAAATTACATGTTTATTGCAATTCTTCAACAGGGAGTTTTATATATATTACATATATCTAAATGAAATAAAAACAAATAAAAAACACCTCCTATCAGCCATGAGAAAAAAAAAGAATTGCCCCTTCAAACCATTTTCTGATAACTACAGATCTTGATTGTCCACCTGAATTATCTGAAACTTAATTTCTGAAAAATGTTTGGACATTTACAGTAAATAACAGAGGTTGTCCCAGGAGAAATAAATCTGGAGAAAAACTGTAATCATGATTCATTCATTTCTGTCATGACAACTCTCGGAGGGATTGACATGGTAATGTACATGACAATGTTATTGTATTTGGTCTTGGCGGCAGAGCAAGTACTGAAACTTGTTACTGCCAATACATCCACAACACTCTGCTGTGAGCATGTAAGAAATCCTGCTGCTGCAAATAAAACATACATAAAATAACCCCCATATGGCATACTTTACATGAATCACCTCGTAGCAGATCTATTTGTAATTTGTTTATATTTGTAAAATAAGAAAAGAAGATACAACAAAATTAAACAGTAAAATTATAGAATAAAATAAAAATGTAAAACTATTTTTAATTCTTTTGTTCTTCAGTATGATATCGGGACTATATGCCCCATCATGACATATGCCTCCTCTTTTATGTCCAGTTTGTGAGGGATTTGAATTTAAAATAGCATTTTGCTCTAGGTATCGCGCACCACAAAACACTAATGCACACCAATATGAAACGCTAGTTCAATGAGATACAGTGCAAACAATGGACGAAAGGGGCTGTTTGATAGACGTGAGCTTAACTTGAAAGATGCACAAACAAAAGGTTTCTCTTCACCATGACCTTTGACCAACAGGAATAAATTGCTCTGGGCTTTCTGACCCCTCCATACCACTACAGGTTTTTTTTGCCTGAACCACAGTCAGTTTCACCGTGTGATGTGGATCAATACATCTCCACTACAATAAAAATGGTAGAAGGATGGTCCGATAGGTCAAAAATCATTCTGTCTGTGTGGAAATGAAGGAAATCCGCTCAGCATATAATGGGTGTTACGCCGTGCTGCTTCCTTTGTTCTCAGCTTAAGAATTTCCTTTATAATTTCTGTATCCATCAACAACCTTATTTATCTTTACGGTTTAGAAAAGCAGTGCGGGAATGTGCACAAGAGATAAAGCTTTCTTGAAAATTCGTAATTTACTCAAGAGTGATGCTCTAAAAAGGTTTGACTGATTCAAGGTTCAGATGTATGACTGTGAATCAGAGACAACAAAGAAGTCAATTCTGAAGAGTACCAGAGGCAGCCATGAACCTCAAGCAGAGATGTCACAGTTATTGTGTGTTGTGTGTGTCTTTAGAAACCCTGACAGCACAGGTGGGGGAGAAACACAGTAGGGCACAATATGACAGAGTGAGTCAAAATGAAAAACTGCAAGAGCTGCCTATTGCTCATCTAAAGGTCATTGCACCAAGGTCAAACTGGGAAATAAATGAAGCTGACGGATGCTCTTAAAATCTGGTGGTGCCATCATTTAATTCGTACCTGGATTTTAATTGAACCTCTGCAGTGACAGCATGACAGATCCAGGGTGCAGCTGATGCCTCTAGTTGGCAGTATGACAAGCAGGAGGGGGCCAATGCACATCTGAAGAAAGAGAGAAACCACAGAGAGAGAAAGCACAGCGAGTTGATCATCGGCTGTAGCTTTAGTTAAAAATTCATCACTGGCTCATTAAGACAACCTTTGTCTGGTTTATACCTCACTGTATACATGGAGAGGCAAGTGCCAGAGACTAGATCTCATATAAATTCTGTGTATTTAAGTGAATTCATTAAAATCTTTAATGAAGATTTTTTTATACAATTCTTTGTCAAATTTGCTGATTTAAAGCTGGGATTTCTGAGTGAAAATTGATTCACCACCATTTTTTCAGTGTATAAAGAACAAAAATGTTATTGAATCATATCCTAGATAATAAAATAAAATAAATAAAATAACAAAATGCATTGTTTTGTGTTTGAGTGTGGAACTCTTTCCTTTTCACAGGTCTTGATCATGTATTGAACAGTTAAACTACTAAAAAGCTCTACATCTGTACATATGCTGGGAGCATGATTAATGACCTACAGGCATACAGAAAGCAAATTGTGGGTTTTTGAATAATCTGGAAGATAATTGGTAAGGATGGTGAGGGAGGATGATCAATAGTGTGTCTATAAAGTGCTGGGGGACATTGATTTTCTTTTACTTTAATTTGGGAGAGCGGACTAGGAAACTGAGGGGAGGGTCAAAACACACTGTAACAAAGATAGGCCTAATATCTGATCTGAATCGTTAGGAAACGTTTACAAAGGACAAACAAAGGAGTTACACAGAAAGTCTCAATAAATCCATACAGATTAACCATGTAGCCTACTGTAAAAAACAAGTGTTATTGTTAAATGAAATGAAAACTGACATTATTTACTCGCCCTCATGTCATTCCATGTATTTTATGTATGTTCAACCTGCACCAAATGTTTTGTATATGATTTGAGATCTGCAACATAAGCAAATATTAGTAGTGAACAATAACCTTTATAACCAATCATGTGGCTTCAGTAGACCTGACATAGACCACACAAGGATTACACATTATCAAACGGTGCCCTTGTAATTATACATTATATACAAGTACTGAGAAATATTAATTAACAGCATGTACTTAGTACACTAATTACTTCTGTTATTATTAAGTACATATAATGTGTAACAAAGACACTGTAAAATAAAATGTACTAAAATAAATTGTTAATTTTAACCTTTAGCATTCTAGTAATGTGCCAGTTAACAAGGGTTCTTTGTAAAGTTTACAGCTTTAATTTTATTATAATTATTATTATTATTATTATTATTATTTGATACTGCTTTGCAGGAGCAATGTGAAAAGAACTCTGTTGTAATACTTTAGTAGTTTACAATTCTCACTATAAACTACTTGCTTATTAGCAAGTGCCCCATTTGTATTTTTGAAAATTACTTTTCATGCAGAGTGTAACACAGCAGCTCTAAGTGAATGAAAATATCCTGCAAAGTCTTCAAACTAAATGTATTGTCTCTCAATAGAAAGAGTCGACTCTGAATCATTGAAATGAGTGGTTTTTAAAACGAATCCCAAGCCGTTTCATGGAGAAGTCAACATGAAACATTAGCATATTGTCAGCCCACTTTTCGCGCTGTTCTGAATGAAAATACAAATTACTTTAATGGCACTAGTTGGCGCTTTTGTAGCGGTAAAAATAGCTGTTTCCATGGTAACGCTGTACACAAAGCAGCACTGCAAAACACTGCTTTATCATGCATTGCAGGCATGACTCATTTGGGAGTTGTTGAGCAAGTAAGGTAAAAATAAATTACTATTGGTCTATAATTGTTTTTTTTTTAAATCTTACTTGCATGCATGTCAACCTGTTTTTGGGAACTCCCAAAACCCCAAAAATGAATCTTTCATTACCCATAATAGGGGCACTTTAACATATTGGCTGTTTATTAGTACTTATAAAGCACAAATATTCTATTCCATTCATGACCATATTCTACATCCCTAATATAATAATATATTCATAATAATCCTATCCAATACACAAATTTAGAAACTACTTTACTAACTATTAATAAGCAGTAATTAGGAGTTTATTGAGGCAAAAGTCATTGTTAATAGTTAGTTAATAGAGAGAACTGGACCTTAAAATAAAGTGTGACCAAAATATCTTCTTACATTTATGTCTTCTGAAAACATCCAATGGAAAAAGATTTGTGTTGTTACATATGTAGACTAATTTTAAAAGTGTGATTTCTAGACCTTGAAAACTAAGTAAATTTACAATGTTAACTCCATGGGCATTTTTGTAACAAATTAGTATTGTCTTAAACATTTTATTGGGTAAAATGTTTAATAAATATTTCAAAAAATTATACTTATCCAGGAAATCACAAACATCTGGAAAAGTCATGGGGCCTTCAAATATTGTTTTGAACAACAAAAGGCCTAAGGGGGTCGAAAAGGTTGAGAAATACTCCAATAAATGTTTTTACCAAACATTAAATCCAGGTAAAAACATGGAATGTATTTAGTTTAACAAAAGTTAAAACTTTGTTTTATTTTTTGTTTATTATTTTCCTTGATTTTTTTTTATTTGATTTGATTGAGGTATTGGAAATGGTTAGGGCTTTGCATAGCACATCTTATCTCAAGTCCTCCACTGTCAGAAAAGATTCATCTAGTGCTCTCCTGATCAAAGCCATCATGATCTGCTGTGAGCCCCTTCTCTTCCAACCAGCACACACTTAAATATAGCAGGACGAAAGCAAAGACACTAGTTTAACAGGAACACATCCCTGATCAAACACTTAGCTGAGTAACTGCTCACACGACAGGGAACACACCGACACAGCTCCAAAGCCCAGAAACATTTCCAGCCAGACTTACATCTCAAATTCAAAACTGAGAACCAGACTGACGGATCAGGTACTCCTGTTTTATTTATTTTCTGATGAGAGTGTATTTTTTAAGTTTGGCAACACAATAAGGTTTATAAATAACAGGTACAACAAATGAATGTTGTTTTGCTTAAATAATAATGTTTCAAATCAAAATTTTCAGTTTATGGCTTTATAGTAATGTTTTTATGCCAATGTCACACAATACAAAGAAAAATTGTTGTTTTAAGAGCAAACTTGTTTTACGGCTTCTTTCCATCACACATATCCAAGGAAATCCCCTGAAGGATGTTCTTATTTCAACTCGTGCTAACGGCTGTTGGCGCACGCACACACACACACACTCTTGCTCATAAGCTGGCTGCAGCTGCGGAGGATTGAGCCCTGCCAGATGAAGCATTTTCACAGAAGAATATGGGTCTGGAGAAACCAGGTCAGGGCCAGTCCATTAAGCTGAGCAGGACTGGACCAGCAGGGCATCACTCTGAGAACAGCAGTCATTAATGGCTGCAGCTGAAACATCGGTGTTGCCAGACGTTCTTCATTTATACAGATTTTGGGCCAGTTTTGTAGTTTCCTGTAAATGTGTCCTTTAGGGCTGTGTATCACCAGCAAAGTTATGATACAATATGTATCACAATACAGTTCTGCACTGAATTTCTCCTCAGCAGAATTTAGTAAAACAGCTGTTTATTAAACACTGCATACTATTGCAGTGCCATTTTATGCCATTTTATTTATACAACTATTGGCAGAGCAGGCAGTTGACCTCTGCATTATGAATGGCATCCATAACTGTACCACAATACTATATAGTTAATAGGCATATGCTTCATGTTTACATTGGGCACTCCCCACCAGGTACAGCATTCTGATTGTTTGCATCTGTTTTTTAAGCCCATAAATAATAATGTACTCATTCTAATTCTTTCTCAACAAGGAGCAGGTAACACCATTGTTTCTAAAGGAATTAAAGCCACAGCATCACTGTTAAATAACAGAGAAACGCGGCAAAAAGGTGGTAGGGCCTAATTCATTTACACAGCCTCTCTCACTCTCTCTCTCTCTCTCTCTCTCTATTTCTCTCTCTCATGTAAATAAACACTTGATGAATTAGGCTACACTTTTCTGAGAACAGAATATTG
Organism: Carassius carassius; assembly: GCF_963082965.1. Lineage (NCBI taxonomy): Eukaryota > Metazoa > Chordata > Actinopteri > Cypriniformes > Cyprinidae > Carassius > Carassius carassius. Next base: position 20,951,947 of record NC_081759.1, on the reverse strand, counting down.
AAGTGGAGATCGCTGAACTGCAAGCTTACCAATGTTTTCAGAAAGCAAGCGCATATATCCACAGTGGAGAGAGCGCACGTGCACAAAGGTTGAAAAAGATAAGTAGCACACTTGGCAGATATTTCCGTATTGCGCAGGTGGGAAGCTGTTTGTTACGACCAGGAACACAGGAACACAGGAACACAGGAGATGAGAGATCCAAACACAGTGAGAGTTTTAATGGGTAATCCAAATCAGAATCCAACAAGCAGGGGGTCAAAACCAATAATCATTCCAAAACAAACAAACAAACAGGGATGGGAACGGGAACAGGAACTAGAAACTAGGAACGCGAGGAAACTGGGTGACGGAAAGTAAGGACTCCATGAAAACAAACAGAAACAGACCAGTAAATATAGGCAGGGTAATGACTATCAAGTGAAGACACCTGAGTGAATTAACAAGAGTGCAATTACTGTGATGAAGGGACAAGGCTTTGTGGGAATTGTAGTGCCTTCGCTGAGGTTCCTATGGGGAAGTGAGACCACTAGTGGAGACCCAGGGAAACAGAGACCAGACACCGTGACACAGTTTTGGGAATTACGTCTGATTATATCAGGCAACCCAGTTGTGTTCCTCTGCAGCCAGAATAAACCTTATTGCACTTATTATGCCCTATTCATTTTTTTTTCTTTTGAAATCTTGCACTTTTCTACTAATTTTTTAACGTTGTTCTTGAATTCAATTTAAGTCCACTGATGAACACGTGCCTCAATGTCGATACAGAGACCGCTGTACTCGTATCGTCAAATCTCTGTGAGGATACATCGTCGTATCAATGTATCGAACACAGCACTACTACTGGCCTTTCTGAGATACAACCAACTGTTCTGAGATCAGTGTGTATGAGTTTGTACTACACTGCACTGCACTGCTAAATCAAGCATAATTTTTTGTTTTAACACGGGTCTCTTCAGAATGAGTTTTTAAGGTTTAGAAAACAGGACACCCATTTCCAACCGTTCACATGCTTTTATAAGAAATTTTAGCTTAATTTTAAAAACGCTTTACAGTATGTACAGATATTTAACTTTGTGTCAAAGACTAACTAAGACCAAAATAATATAAGTATGAATCTTGAATAAAAACCTTGCAGTATTTAGTGTGTAAAAATAATGAATGAATATACTTATTTATTATTATGACAGTCCCACAGTAGCAGATTAATTTCCACAAAAATAAAAATTGCTTAAAAGTTAGTTGACTTGTTTACCAGTAAGAAAATAGTGTTGTTATAGAGCTTTATTTATTATAGAGCTTGATTTGATGTATTTTTCAATAATTGAAAGCAAATAAAATACAAAATTGAAAAAAAAAACAAAAAAAAAAAAAAAAACAGCCAACCAACAGTGGTGGAGCAGGTGAGTAGCCTGAGGCGGAGATGGAAAGCCAAAGAGCCAGTGCAATGGGGAGGATCCGGAGGTCCTAGGGGGAGTCAATGGCAATGGCAACCAATGCAGAGATGTGGATACGGGAGGCCAAGGTTGAGCCAGAGCGACAGAGGACTGAGGTGAAGCTGATGGGAAGGAGCCTGACGGAGCCGGAGAGAATAGGAGAAGCCAGATGAGTGGAGATTCTGAGACCCAGGATGGTCATTGCCAGACCAAGGCAGAGCCGGAGGGATGAGGGAGCCAGGCAGAGCTGGTGGACTGCTGGCCCATGACAGAGAGGAGGGAGCTAGGAGCCATGGTGGAGCCGAGGGGTCAACGGGCTGAATCCAGGCCACGGAGGTGGAGGGGAGTGAGACTCTGAACATGGTGACCCTGGAGGATGGCAGTCCCACGGGGTTCGCACCGCAATGATGGTGGGGTGAGGGCAAGTAGACGACAGCGGTGGAGTAGGCAGGAGCAGGCAGGAGAGCAGGCATTTTCGAGGAGCAGGCACTGGAGAAGAATCAGAAGCCTCTTCAGGGCTGGACGAGGGAACCATGGATGAAGAAGGGCTGGACAGGACCAGTGGAGACAACGGAGAGATCAGATTCCCAGTCAATGAGATCCTCCTCCTCGTTTTGGCCCTTTTGGCCCACCATAATCAGCTCACCCTCAACTGCGGGGAAGGGGGCGAAGATCCTCTCTCTGATCGCACCGTCCCTGGCTTTGCGCTCACACTGTCTGTGGCTTTCTCATGGCATGCAGTGTTGCCAGCTCACACACCTGGACTTATATCACAGCCTCTGGCTCCGTGGCGATCTTTAGCTCTGTCGCTCTATCTAGCGATGGCTCATCAGTCGCGGTGGGTCTGGCTATCCGTCAGCGGTGGGCTCGGGGCATGCACTCCATGCATCGGGGTGATGGTGGGCTGGGCTCTGGGTCAGGAGTGGCACTGGTGACTAGCTCCTGGGAACCGGCGGGGAATGGAGATCCATTTCTCGCCAGTGTCCTCTCCACAAAGTCAGCGAAATTTGCTCGGGGAGCATCCTAGGACTACGGGGCTCTGTACGCAATTGTCAAACTGGCGTCATAGAACGCACAGAGTGCATTGTCCTGGTAGCTGGAGAGGCTTGCCAGAACCATGAATAGTCTAGTGTGGGCCCCGAGCGATTTCTCCCCCTGCACCAGCAGGAGGAGGAGGTGTTCCACAATAAGGAGGGGATCCATGGGACACACTATGGAAACAAAAAGACTGAGGAAAGCCAGAAAACAAAAGGAGGGTACACACGCAATAAACTGTATTTTGGCCGAGTCTTCTGTCACAATTCACTGTAGGAGGAATGAGGGCGAAACGTGGAGTACAAGCAAAAGTCTTTAATACAGGAATCACAGGGATAATCCACAACAGTAACACAGAACATCCAACAAGTATGGACAAAGTAGACCCAACAGAGACGCAAAGACAGGAACTTAAATACTTGGGATAATTACTAAACACAAGTGCATGCAATGAGACAATCAACAAGGGACATGGAACACATGGAGGGAAAACACAACAAAATGAGTCCAGGGAGATGACATTGATGGGAATAATTAAGTGCAATTTTGTCTTTTGATGTACTTACTGCAAAATAATCTCAGTATTCCTAAACAGAAAATTAATAAATAAACTTCAACATAATGATCATGAAATAATTATTCTGCGATGTACAGTATGTTCATATTATTAGTGTGCTAGTTGAATAAACTATTGAGAATATTTTGAAAAGTATTTTTAAACAGTGTACTTTCTAAAAGTCCAAAAGTGGCTGAAAATCTTTCCAAAAGTGTTGTTAGTTGAAGAAGCACCATTGATGCCGGATAAAAACCAAAATGCAGAAAGAGAAGGACAAACAGCTGATGATGTTAGTGGAAGGTCATCTTTTTCTAGTAATATCTAGAATAACAATTTCATACATGTTAAGTCTCATTTTTCAATTGATCATCCAGACTAATTTGATCTGACAACAGAACTTCTGTACTGTACACTTTCTACAAAAACAATAACGGCAAAGACAGTGTAGCAACCTCCCAAACAATCCCACAGCTGTTTGCACTCCTTTCGGAAACTCTACATCAGGAAAAAACTACATCAGACCTGTCGAATATTTGTGAGGTCATTAGCTCAACCAAAACACCACACACTAATAAAACAGGGGGGATTAAGAAAGCGCCACACACCAGAAAGTTCTTGAGAGGTTCCCCAGACGAGGCTAAGAATAGTCCAGACAGACTCCAAACCAAACAAACCATTAGACAATTCTATCTCACTCAAGGGACGCATTGGGTTTAAACACCTGCAAGGTGTTGAAAGTTCAATATTTTATTTGCGTTCCTCATAATGTTAGATATAACACTATTCCACTTAAAATACCCGGCCATTCCCAAAATGTTCCTTATTTATTCATTAAATGACACACCTGCTCACAGGGAAGTACGTAACGTTTACATACAATATACAAGCAAGAGGTTGAGAGAGTAGCATTTGTTAATGTTCTTTCAGAGCACATCGTCTGGAAGATCCATCTGCTAATGAATGATGAATCTATGTGTACGGCAATTAGACAGAGGAAGTGACTGAAAATGATGTCACATGTGATCTCCATGACCACATTTGTTTGTCACATTTACAGTCTTGTCGTGTCTTTCACCCAGGGCCATTTGTCTCTAAGCTGCTCCATGTTCTGCTTGTGTCCTTTTGGCACCATGATGGACTGAACTGGAATGAACCCAGGGCTGCTAATGCCCATATGAACAGATTCAAACCTCAGCGGTCCCAGTGAACAGGAAATGGTTCACTTAGTGCAACTCAAATTACAAGTGATGAATCAGCTGGATTTGGATTCAGAATGCAAACAGGGAGCAGCTGGGAGCATATGTACTGTACACACACACACACACACACACACACACACACACACACACACACACACACACACACACACACACACACACATTTCTATCATCAATATTTAATGTAATACTGGCTCATAGACTGTGAATATTCAACAGATTGATTTTTAGGTGAGTTACAGTATACATATGTATGTAAAGTAGCAACCAGAATGATCAAGAATAGCTAATTAATAGCTAATCTGAATAGCTAATTATCTAACTGTCTAGTAGCTGTCTCTGTCAAAGAAGGGGCTTGGCTCAGTTACATATAAGAGTGTTACAATAATTTAAAAAAAAGAAAACAGAAGGTATGTTCTTAGAAATGTACTAATGTGAAGAAAAAAAAAACTATACCATTTTCAGGAAATTAACTGTATTGATTCTTAAATTGTCACACATCATTCTTTAAAAAAAAATAAAAAAATAAAACATGTTTGTTATAATTAAAATAAAATAAAACATTTGTTTATTTATAGTATATTATTGTTTGTTGTGGCATTGTGACTGATTTGTTATAAAATCTCCTGCAGGAATTATGCATTACTACATATATTTAATATGTCAGGTTTTGGCAGGTCTTACCTGCTTTATGCATGTGATTTTACCAGCAAAGCATATTCTTTAGTGTCCCTGGGGCATACCCCCCCTCTGCATGTGCACACACTAACTCTTCACTAACACACACACACACACACCGCACACCCACCCACACAACCTTCATTATCTGTTCTCACTCCTCCTGCACCCCCCCCCCCCCCCCTTCCATTTACTTCATTAAAGTGCAAATCCACTATTGCCAGTATGAATATAGCTCAGACAACATTCAAACTGCTGGGGCTCTGCAGAATTTCAATACATTTTCTCCGTGCTCTATTCAATCTAGCCAGGATCCTGTGTATGAATGTGCTTTAGAAAAATATTAGCGTTGAACTAAGTGATAAAGCTTATTCCCCACACATCCTAATTTCAATTTCTCAAAACAGTTTGTACCAATAGCACCACACAATGGATTACTTGAAACTGCGTGTAACATGCTCAAAATCTTCAGATCATCTCTCAAAAGTAAGTATTTATGTCATGAACATATCAGTCCCATCAGAATGACAAGTCCTTGTGTCACTGATTACAAACAAGATAGTCAAAATGCTTAGTTATGTTGTCAATTTAACAGTGCACTCTGTCAGTATTTACTGATGATGACTACAGCTACGGTTTTGATGACATAGACTGAACATACAGTACACAAATGAATTTTCCAGTATATGTGTATTTTGTATAAATTATACGTACTATTTATAATGTAAAATGCAAGTGGACTACTGTAACATGAAGCGTTGCATTCTCCTTTGGTTTGCTGCATTTCTTGAATCATCCTTGAGATTTGCAAAACAGTAAGTGCATTTCTCAAAACAACTCAAATACAAATAGCAAAACACAATGGATTACCTGCAAAAGCCAGTCTCTTGCTCAAAATCCTTAGTTCATCTCTCAAAAATAAATATCTGTGTCAATGAACGTGTCAGTGCCATCAGAATGACAAGTCCTTGTGTCATAGTTTACGGATAAGAAATCGCTTAGACATGTTGTCAATATAACTCTGGAGGGATGTTCTGATGTAAACTACTGTATTGAACAAAATGCCATATGCTTATGTATGCCATATATCCATTTCAAAAGTACACATTTACACATTATTGTATGTGGGATATTGATTGAAAGTTACACTTTTACTAGTGGTCTGACCCAAAAAATAATAATAAAAAATCCTTTACAATGTCATTGTGATATAGAAAAGGAAAAATAAATATGGGCACAAAGATGAAAATAATCCATTTTCAGAATTTGTAACTCTTGTGTTGTCCTCTGTCTATACAGTATAAGCTTTCTAACTGAAGATGACAGTTTTTCTCAGTCACTTTGGTGCATTTCTCAAATCAGAAATGAAATTCTCAAAACTACTTGTACAACCTCCACATCATCTAGTCATTTATACACATCATAAAACCAGCTTCTCATTCTTTTGAACAAGTTGTGATTGCTTTTATGCATTCATGCAATTGATTACGCACATTTATCTGCGGTTTCCTGCATTATCAGTTGTTAATGTCATGTTGCTCAAAATGTATTATATAGTTTTCTGTGCAATAGTCTTACCCCTCAAAACATCTACTCTTTAGTTCATCGTATAGGTCATTAAATGCAAAATTGTTCATCTAGTTGTCATAAACTTTTTTTTTTTTTTTTGCATATTATGATTAGACTTTTTGTAAATTTGGCATGAGTTGTGCAAGTGAACCTTGACTAATGAAGAGAATGTAGATCAACCATGTCTCTGAAATAGCTCAAAGGTATGAATCTTATGAATCTTCAGTTGAAAAGCATATACTGTATAGACAGAGGACAACACAAGACTTACAAATTCTGATGGACTTATTTTTTATTTTTATCTTTGTGCCCATATGCCTTTTTCCTTTTCTATATCAGAATGGCATTGTAAAGGTTTATATATTGTTGTATTTTTATTTTTTGGTCAGACCACTATAGTAAAAGTGTAACTGGGAATTCTATCCAGTCTCTTTCAATCAATATCCCACATACAGTTATGTGTAAATCTGTACTATTGGATATATGGATATATAAGCATATGGCATACTGTTCAATACAGTAACTATCATCCAAAATGTCGCCATAGTTTACATCAGAACATCCCTCCAGAGTACTGTACACTGTTATACTGACAACATGACTAAGCAATTTGACTGTCTTATCCATAAACTATGACAGAAGGACTTGTCATTCTGATGGCACTGACACGTTCATTGACACAGATATTAATTTTTGAGAGATGAACTAAGAATTTTGAGCAAGAGACTGGCTTTTGCAGATAATCCATTGTGTTTTGCTATTTGTACGAGTTGTTTTGAGAAATGCACTTACTGTTTTGCAAATCTCAAGGACGATTTGAGAAATGTACCAAAGCGACTGAGAAAAACTGTAATGAGATGAACCTTTGAGCTATTTCAGAGAAATGGTTTATCATTGGTTTATCATCTACATTTTCTTCATTAGTAAAGATTCATTGGCACAATTCATGCAAAATTGACAAAAAAATCTAATAATAATGTTTAAAAATTTTTTTATGACAACTAGATTAACCATTTTGCATTTAATGACTTACACTATGAACTAAAGGCTAGATGTTTCGAGGGGTAAGACTATTGCACAGAAAACGATATAATACATTTTGAGTGACATGACATTAGCAACTGAGGTTGAACAAGTAGTTTTTAAAAAATTTAATTCTGATATGAGAAATATACTGTACCAAAGCAACTGAGAAAAACTGTGATAATAAAAGAATTATAATTATATATATAACAATAAACATACTATAGCAATAATAACAAAATATTTTAATTTGATTTTTATTTATGTATTTATACTAAATCAGAGACAATGCACATTAATAATAAACAAAATCTATTTAAATTGAACAAGATTTAGCCATGGCTAATATTCATCTCTAGTCACAGGGTGTTACGGATCACTCGGGAAGCAGAGGAGTAACAGATGAAGATGTTTATTTTGAGACACAAGCAGAGGAGCAGGAAGTGAGGAGTGAATGGGAGTTTGGATCCGTGCAGGTAAGGCTGTGACTGTGGCGAGGACTCTTGGACATGGCGCAGATGGTACATCCACTGTTCCACTGATGTTTGGCGCCCTCTAGCCAATGTCTCCATTCCTCCAGGGCAAGTTTGATGGCTAGCAATTCCCGATTCCCGATGTCATAGTTTACCTCCGCCGGGTTCAGTTTCCTGGAGAAGAAGGCACATGGATGGAGGCGGCTGGGAGTCCCCTGCTGCTGGGAAAGGACCGCTCCCACTCCGGTGGTTGAGGCGTCCACTTCCACCACAAACGGTCGATCGGGGTCCGGATGTACTAGGAGTGGGGCGGTCGTGAAGGCTTGTTTGAAGGCTTGAAAGGCTTCAGTGGCGGCAGGAGTCCAGGAGAGAGATTTGGGTTTCTGGCGGAGAAGGTTGGTAAGAGGGCTGGTAATTGTACTGAAATTATGAATGAATCGTCTATAGAAATTGGCAAAGCCAAGGAATCGTTGCAGCTCCTTGATAGTGGTAGGAATGGGCCAGTCCCTGACTGCGCTCACCTTCCCCTCGTCCATCCGGATGCCACTGCGGTCGATGGTGTACCCAAGGAACTGCACTGAGGGCTGATGGAAGGAGCACTTCTCGGCTTTAAGGTAGAGCTGGTAGTCCCTCAGGCGTTGCAGGACCTCCGCTGATGTTCTGCCAGGCTCCGGGAGTAAATCAGGATATCGTCTATGTAGACTAGGACGGACTTATGGAGGAAATCCCGGAGCACCTCATGAATGAAATCCTGGAATACGGAGGGGGCGTTAACAAGCCCATACGGCATGACGCAGTACTCGTAGTGGCCAGTGGGGGTGATGAAGGCGGTCTTCCACTCGTCCCCCTCACGTATCCGGATGAGGTTATACGCGCTGCGGAGGTCCAACTTGGTGAACACAGTGGCACCACGGAGATGTTCCAGGGCCGCAGGGACGAGGGGAAGTGGGTACCGGAATTTTAGAGTTATCTTGTTTAGTGCTCTGTAATCGATGCATGGCCGCAAACCTCCATCCTTCTTTGCCACGAAGAAGAAGCTGGAGGCAGCAGGGGAGGTTGATGGACGAATGTACCCTTGTGCCAGCGCCTCCTCGATGTAGTCCTCCACGGCCTTCTCCTCGGGAACGGATAGGGGGTATATCCGTCCCTTTGGCACTGGTTCACCCGGCAGCAGATCTATAGCACAGTGCGACGGCCGGTGTGGAGGCAGCTTGGAGGCCCGCTTAGGGCAGAAGACATCGCTGAAGGGGGCGTAGCACTGAGGAATGGTGATGGATTGGTTCTTGACTGGGCTTTCAATAGAGGTGGAGTAGACTGGTAATGGTTCGGGGGGGATGTTCTACTGGAATAGGGCAACCGGAGATGCATGATTGAAAACAAGCCTCGCCCCACTTCAGAATCTCTCCCGTCTTCTAGGAGATAACGGGGTTGTGCTGCTCCAACCATGGGCGCCCTAGGATGATGTCAGCAGTGGAATCCTCCAGAACCAGCAGATGGATTTCCTCATGGTGCAGAAGTCCAGTTTGGAGGGAGATGGGACCCACACAGTGATGTATGTATTTCTTGCTCAACGGCTTGCCGGTGATTGTGTGGACCTGGTATGCGGCTGGCGTGGCCGTAGTAGGGAGCTTGAGATGATGGCAGAGGGCACCGGAGATGAAGTTTCCGGCTGACCCAGAATCAAGGAGGGCGGAAACTGGAAGAGATACATCAGCGACAGTAAGTGTCACAATAGTGGTGAGTGTTTTCATTTGGTATCTTGAAGGGAGAATGGCACTCACCATGGGACGAGGAGGACGGACGGGGCACACAGCTATGGTATGCCCCGGAGCTGCACAGTAAAGGCAAAGATTCTGGGCCAGCCGTCGTCGACAATCCGCCATTGTGAGGCAGTAGGAGTCCATCATCATGGGTTCGCTGGCTGGTTCTGGGGAGCTGACGTTCTCTGGTCGGCAGAGTGGAGTGGAGGAATGCGCCTGGCGCTCTTCTAAGCACGACTGCATAGACTGCACGAGTGGCGAAGCGGGTGGACAGCTGGATGAATCACTCGAGGCCGATGGTATCCACGTATGCAGCGAGATGCAACCACACTTGGGGTTCCAGTCCTTGACGGTAGGTCATTAGCAAAGCCTGTTGGTTCCATCCACTGGAGGCCGCCAGAGTTCTGAACTGCAAGGCATATTCATTGACAGACATTTTCCCTTGTTTTAAATTGTACAGCTTCTCACCTATCAAAGAATCCCAGGCAGGTCTGCCGAAAACTTCTCGGAAGTGGACGATGCAGCTAGAATAAGACTGGATAACTGGGTTATTTTGAGTCCAGAGTGAATCTGCCCACATTAGTGCTTTGCCTTGCAATTGGGAAATGATAAAGGCTACCTTAGAGCGGTCCGTTGGATACAAGTGCGGTTGCATCTCCAGGACCTGTGAACACTGAAGCAGGAAACCGCTGCATTCCTCCGCCGAGCCAGAGTAGGGCGCTGGCCTGGCCATGGGACTGGCGTGCACAGCAGGTGAAGGAGTGATGACGGGATCGGCGGAAGTGCTCGCTGGTGGTGGAGATGCTGGGGCTGACATAAGTGTCCGACGGAGTGCATCTACCAGGTCTTGAAAGGGGTCCGTGAGGCTCATGCTTGTGTCTGTCGGTGCTGGTCCGGTCATCTGTTACGGATCACTCGGGAAGCAGAGGAGTAACTGATGAAGATGTTTATTTTGAGACACAAGAAGAGGAGCAGGAAGTGAGGAGTGAATGGGAGTTTGGATCCGTGCAGGTAAGGCTGTGACTTCTTGGAGGGATAGGTGAACCACACACACGCACTTCGGGGAACTGGGACCTTCAGAGAGAATCCTTGGAGAGAGAGTAGAAGAGGAGTTAGTCCTAATAGTAAGCTTACAGGAATGATCTTGTCGCGAATGTGACCGGACGTAGACTGAGTGCGTGTGTGTGGCTTTTATGGTGCAGCGCTGATGAGTGGGTGATGAGGAGCAGGTGGTGGTGATCTAGTATTCAGGTGAGGGTGTGCGCTCTGATTGTGTGGAAGTGGAACCTGGCGTGTTTGTAACACAGGGCAGGTTGATGCATAAATAGTAAGAAAGAAAGAAGGAAAGAAGGATAGATAGATAGATAGATAGATAGATAGATAGATAGATAGATAGATACTTATAGTAGAGTATAATTTAAGAAAATAAATATACATTTTAATTTATGCTAACATGATTTATAAGAATTTGTATATCATATTTAAACAAAGCAAAACAAAATCATTATTTAAAAAAATTATAAAATCTAATGTGAACAAGAAATATGAACAAGAATTATGTTCACTTGCAGGCACTGGTCGACTTGCTCAAAGGAACACATTTGTGTAACATTATCTTCACTTGCAGATTGCAAATTTAAGTTCACTTCATAAGGCTTGGAATATTAAGTAAGCTTTTGAGAAAGCAATAGTGATTTTAAATCCATTTCTCTGTTTTGTGTTTCTGCTTGAGTATGTTTTCTGAAGCTCATCGTCAGTTTCCACTTCACCGGATTAATATTCAGCTCCCCTCGCGTTCATGTCGGTGTGAGGCACATTAGTTGCAGATGACATGCATAATGTTCAAAGCCTTGACTAGAAGAGTGTAATTAAAGAGATTGACTTTTGTTGCAAGTAGCAGGATGCTTTGAGCCTTTTTGTGCTGCAGGCCAGTTCGGCGGGGTCATTAGATGATGCTTTTTTTTCTCTCTTTCACCTTTTCTTCCCATAAACAAATTTGTCATACAGAAACACAGTACAAAAACAGAGTAATCATGTTAGCGTTCAGGGAGGAAATGACTTGTACCATGCCATTAGTGTTTCAAGAAGGCAACACAAGAGAGGGCAGAGAGAGAAGTGAGAGAGGGAGGGATAGAATGAAAGAGACCAAGGACAGAGAGAGAAAGAGAGAGAGAGAGAGAGAGAGAGAGAGAGAGAGAGAGAGAGAGAGAGAGAGAAGACACAAAGGGAGAAAGAGAAAGAGAAAGAGAGGAGGAGGATACATACAGAGAGCCAAAAAGAAGAATGGTATACACAGGAAAAAAAAGTGAAAGGAGGCAAGAAGCGTCTGCAGGAGAGGGGTGTTTAGCTCATGCATAATGCATCACGACAGAATTTGGGGAATAAAGGCTTTTCTAACTAAAAGCTGGAGGCAAAAGAAAAGAATGACTTCACTTGCTTTTTGGCTTAATTGTCTTATCTCATCTCGTCTTTCATTCTTTCTTTTGTTTTCACTCTTGAGCTGTCGAAGGAAGACAGATGCAGTGAAGGCTAATGCATCCCGAAACTGCTTTTGTCTGCCGAGAGAAAAGGAGAAATAGAAAAGAGAGAGCTGCAAATTAAATTTGTGCCAAGGCCACAGATGATGCATTTTTAACTCTTAAATGTGGGTGTGGGAGTTCTGTAAAATAAAAATAAATAAATAACACTGATTCATGAAACATGGGATAAAATTCAATGATCTGCCATTTCCCCCCTAAAATAATAGCAATGTTTTCACATTAAATACACTTTGAATTGAATCAAGTTATTAATACAATACAATACAATAACTACAATATCTTTTAAGAATAGTATGGCCAAAAACGGAAAATTCTTCATTCTCATCCTTATGTTATTCCAAAGCTGTTTGAATTTCTCCTGTGGAACATAAAAGAAAATATTTTGAAGAAATGTTGATAACCAAATAGTTGTGAAGTGATTTGTGGTGTCCCATATTTGGAATTTGTGCTCTGCATTTAACCCATCCAAGTGCACACAAACAGTACTGAACACACACACAGAGACCTGAGACTCCAACCCGCAACCTTCGGGCTACAAGTCCGACCCTCTATCCATTAGGCCATGACTGCCCCCAAATAGTTTGGGTTCCAATTGGCTTCCATTATATTTTTGTGTACACAATGGGAACCAAAAATATTTGGTTATCAACAGTCTTCAAAAAATCGTCTTTTGTGTTCCACAGAAGAAAGAAACAGGTTTGCGATGACATTAGGGTTATTTTCATTAGGGACATTAGGGAATTTTCAGTTTTGGGTAGAGATACTTTAACACAAATGTACCATTTAATTTAATTTTGCTTAACCAAACTTATTACATGATCATTCACTACTGTCCTCAGCCCATTTTTCAATAATTCATATAGATTAAAGTATAAATGAAACATATAAATGCTGAAATTAAAAAACAGATATTTTAAAGAAACACTACTACACACTGTCACCTCAGCCCCACCACAAAATTTTCTTTTCTTTCTTTCTTTCTTTCTTTCTTTCTTTCTTTCTTTTTTTTTTTTTTTAATAATTGCATATACAATTTTTTTGTCTTTGTTAGTCTTGTTTTGTCCCAGTAGCCAAGAACCAGTGATAAATAATTCTCCGTTCTGGGTGTATGAGCTCTTCCTAAGAAATATGCCAGCGGTGTCAATTATTAACACTTAAGAAGCATAAATATTCAATGAGCTTGATGCCCCATTTCATGACACTGAGCAAACAAACAACAAAATGATAGGGGAAAACATACAAAAGCAAATTGAGCTTGTTACATGCATCCTTATAAATTAATAGAAATTTATTCATTTCTCTTCATGACACAAATATTCTAAAAACTGAAAAGGAAAAAGGGAATGTGTTTACAGCACATCATTTACAATACTCAATATAAAAATGTTGCAGTTAAACACAGACACAAACTATTTCAGAAAAAAAAATTGATCAGTATATTGAAAAAACAAACAAACAAACAAACAAAAAAAAAAACATCCAGGCACACCCACAGAAATTGTTAAAAATAGACATAGGCAAATAGGCAAAGACTTTGCCTGACAAAAAACAAAAAACAAAACAAACAACAACAACAATTTACTAGCTCCTAAGTGCTTTCATTTCTTTCAGGTCCTGCTTGCAACCAGAGAGTTTTGTATGAGCTATTAACTCTCTCTCTCTTCTTCTCCTTCATGACCCAGTTCTTGAGGGGAAGCTCTAAGGAACTGAGAGGAGTCCAAAGACAGGGCAAAGCATTATATTCTGGTCTGTCTCCTGCTTAGTATCTGGTTCTGCTCCATAAACCCGTTGTGTCTTCCTGACCATGTCCTGGCCCCGTGTCAACTGTACTTGTGCCATGTTTAGACACAGCCAGTGACATTCACACTCTGGTCCTTACAGACTAAGCTGCTTCTCTGCTCTGACGACATAACTGTGAGATGTTCAACCGGAGCTCTACTGAGACAGCTTCCAGCACTTCGAGGCAAATTATAACTGAGCTCCTGCTGAGCCGCCCCAGGACATGCAGTCTGGTTCAGGAACAGATTCTGTGTTCTGGTCCTCTGCTGGCCTCAAACTGTCTGGAGGCTGTGGAAAGCCTATTGGTTCTGCTTCTGACAACTAGCTGCGGTCTCTTTTTTTCTCTACAGTGTTTCAGGCAGTACAGTTCTGTACGGTATTTTTCAGTCTGCAGGGAATCACAAAAATACTGTACCAGGGACTTATTGCTAAAAAGTGGAGACAGGTGCAGCATTGGGGAAGCTGCTTTTACCCTGTAAAGCCTGGCATATTTTTGTAGAACCTTTAGACAAAATAAAAAATAAATTTCATGTTGCAATTAATTGTTATTGTACACGGTATTACCACAATATTGAAATAGTTGCAGAAAAAGTGTTGTCATAATAAAGTATAACAGATTTAGCAGGTGTTCTTATAATACAAATAACTTAACATTTAAATACAATAAAGCAATACACAAAAATGTATAAAGTAAAAAAGAAAAGGAGCGACAGAGTGGATGATCGCCTTGGAGCTAGAGCCTGAAATGTCTGACCAGGTGCGAGAGCCGACCGCACAAGTGATGGTAAAAAAAGCTGTGCAGATCGTGGGGTGAAGGGTAAGGGTGAACTTACACTGGACCTGGGAATGTTAATTGACTTGGATATGGATACACTCATCACTTAACCTTCATCTAAACTGTCTGATTGGCAATAAATCCCAGCCATCTGATTTGTGATCTTGATTTGTTCCCTTCCTCAGCGCCATTTCTCCTGGATTCTGTCAACCCCACAGCTCACCCTCAGCACACCATCTGTAATGTGGGCTCACTGCGGGTCTGCCCATCTCCGGCTCTTTTGGCATTGGGTCTCCGCCTCCAGTCTTCGAGGACCAGACTCCACCTCAGTCCTGCGACCCAGCGGCTCAACCATGGCTTCCAGCTTCCTGGTCTCCACTGGATCCCGACAGTCCACCAGCTCCACCGGGTTCCCCTACCTTCACCTCTTGACTACTCACCTCCGGCTTCACCTCATCCCTCCGTTCCTCTGGCTCCCGTGGGCTACACATTCCATTCAGCTCCACCTCAGTCCTCTGTTGCTCTGGCTCTGCTGTGGCCTTCTGGATCTCCACCTGCGCCTCAGTCGCCGAAGCCACCTGCTCCGCCTTTGCCCTCCAGATCCTCAGCTTCACCCTGGCTCACTGGCTCTTGGCCTCCGCCTTGGGCTCCACCACCACCTGCTCTGCCACCATCGATCAGCCTTGTGGAGTCATCAGCACTTCCTCCACCATGGCTCCTCCCTCCGTCGGCTCCACCGTGGGCCAAAATCATGGCTGGGGTCTAGGTCCTGTTGTCTTTCTGTCTCCTTCCTCTGTCTGCTCCTCCCTGGTCCCTACATCCTCCTAAATGGCTCCTTCCACCATAAAAGTCACGTGGGTCCCTTCTGGATCCCCTCTTGTCTCCTCCCTCCATCAGATCAGCCAGGGATCCTCCTGTCTCCATCCTGGCTCTTCCCTTCACCATCCCCTCTTACCATCCAACTTCCACTCCTTTGTCCTCCTCTAAAGTCTCCCTCTGTCCCACTCTTTTTTTTCTGAGGCACAAGGTTGCGCCTTCCGGAAAAAGGGCGATATGTCACAATTATGGACCTGAGTCTTAACTTTTGTGTTCCCTTTTCCTGTTTAGCTCCTGTTTAGTTTAGTTCATTGATTTGTTAGTGCTCATTAGTTGATTCCCATCACCTGTTTGTCATTAGCTGCCTGCCTTATTTAAACTCATGCTTTGGTTCTATAGTCTTTGTTCCACATTAAGTTTGGTCCTCTATATGGATTACCTTCTTGGATACTGTAATAACAAAAACTCCATAATCATCGGGAAGAAGGAGGCGGGAACCGGCGGACAATCAAAATGAAACTTTAATTACAAAATAAACACAAAACAGCGCATCAGCCCCTCGCGGACGACTGATGCGCACAAAATAAAACCAAAACATAAAATAGAGCCCAGGCCTGGTCCTCTCTCGTCCTTCACTTCTCGTCGTCGCTCCAGTTTTATATCCTTCCATCTCCTCTGTGGGACTCGAGACCGGTGGTGGGTCGCAGGTGTCGCGGATTTCCCAATCACTCCACCGGCCTCGCTCGTGTTCCCACATCCCTCGGCCCCGCCCCACTCGTCACAGATACTATTAAACTACTTGTGGAATTTATCTTCGTCTTCATGTGCCTTCCTTAGCACAAAGCGTTACATCAGTAAATAACTTTTTTAAAATGGTTCATGTCCAAATTAACTGATTCAGTAAAATTAATCACACATTATAACACTGCATATGAGAAGACATTTTACTCTCTCTGCTCTCAAGTTGTGTGTGCTAAATGTCAGACAAAATTAAAACGTAACTTTTTGTGTAACTAAAGCTGCAATAGTTAAAAAATATTTTTAGAAAAGGTACAACCCTGAAAGCAGCTGAAGCACTGCAATATTATATAAAAAAATTGTTGTTAAAAGTATTTTTAGTTATTTACTCATTAACATAGATGTAACTCAGTTCATCACTGCAGGGTCAAAACTATACGTTTTGTGTTTCCATTATGCTCTGACCAACTTTTAGAAAAATACAGAAGACAAATATTAAGCTTGTGAAATATTTACACTCCTTTTAACATTTTAATATCTCTTGATGTGATGGTGATCTTAGCTGTGTAAACCAAAAGTACTCTAAACACACATTTGCTCATATATGTTCATTCAGAAAAGGTGAGTCATGAACTGAAGCCAAAGTTAAACATTCGATTTCTAGAACAGCCTGTAAATCACAGAGGGGCATTAACCGCTATAATAAGCAGTTATAAACATTCACAACAGAGCTGGTTTCCCAGTGTGCTTCACATGCATGAAAGCCTCCCTTAGTGTTTACATTTCTCTGACAGATAACTAAAGCAGAAAGCTTACATTGAAGTTGATGCAGGGTAAGTTTGCCCTGCTCCTGTCCTGTGAGAGCTGCGGGAGGGGAAGAGTGGGCCTCTGAAAATGGGGGTTTCAAATGAGGGTGTGATAAATGAGGAGCACTCTGATGTGGAATACCATTTCTTCAAAATGACATAAATACCAGGTTTGGGATTTTTTCGGATCACCTAAGTGAAGTAATGGAATGGAGGCTGTCTGAATTAACTATTTTTAAAAGCACATTTTCTGTTAAACAAAATGCCTAGAGATTCATTTGGCAGCCATATTGGTATCAGCTGATGAATATCACAATATAATATTATCGTTATTGGTCCAATAAGTGAAATGTGGTGATATATATAAGCCAATAAATTATGGATACAAAAACAATGGGATCTCACATTATTTTAGATGGCTAACACAAATGAAATATTGCATAAAATAAAACAAAATTTGCTGCATAGTACAGTCAAATTTATTTTCTAATTATTCCTTGTTATAGACATTTCAATGCTGGCCAATCAGTTTTTTATTTTTTTATTTTTTATTTTTTTTAGCAGTTGCATAAGTTTAAAAATTAAAAGCTAATTTAAAAAAATCTGTTTTTGCAATCAGTCTCACAAAAATGTAGATTTGACAATGTATTGGTTACAAGTCCCAAAATATAAATAATTAAAAGTTATTGGCATTGACTAAAATTTCCATATCAGTGCAGTTTGCAGTTTTAGCTCTGGATCACAAGAACACAGATAAGACAATGAAAACAGATAGATTCTGCTATCTAAATAAAGACCATCTTACAGGGTAAAGAGATTTTACAAGAAAATGATATTCAGCCTTTCTACTTTCACATTTAATTTGATGTGTTACTTGCCATTTCTTCTTTGTCTGTGAAACTTACTAGCACTGGATGGAAATAGTTCTACCACAATTATATATATATTTTTTTCCAGTACATCACACTGTTTTACCTGCATTTTGAAATTTGTATTGCATTGAATATGCTTTAGGGTTAACAAAAATCTCTGTAAAATTAATGGATAATGTATTTTTTTACCCTCAGCTTTAATTTATTTCGCGTTAGTCTTAACTGGATATATGTCAAGCATTACTATGCTGTACACTATCTGAGATTAAATGGTTTAGTTCACGCTTAGCTGACAGACCCAAAGGTACAAGATGGCAGGTCAAAGACAAAGAAATAATAGGCTGATAACAAAGGTCACCGTCATCACTAACAACAGAACAATAGACTGACACATGAAGTATTGTGTAGGAAGGCATGGTGAGATACAGCCAACACATGAAACTTGATGAATGCACTGAGAGGCATTATCTTATTATAACATAAATTGTTTCACTGAGCTCCTTTTGTACCCCAGCAATGGTTCACGTAGATAAGAAGAAATGGATTCAGGTAATATCAGACTCTGACAGATTCCAAGAAGCAGAAATGCTTTTCAATAAACCAAGAGATGTAGCCACATTTGGTCTAGCCTTGCTAGCTGTCTATTCATTCAGACCTCTCGTAACACGATTTTCTGTTCACACTGAAAGCAGAATGAACTCAGCCAATCAGAGCTTTGCACTCTCTCTCAACACACTGCACAGCTGAAGAGCGTGAAACCGACTACACATAAGAATCTTGTATTTTCATGATTTCCATGATGCTTTTGCAGATGGCATATTTCTTATTGTTTATCTTGTGGAACTTGAATGATTTGCCATGCACAGTAATAGGAATGTGCAGTGAAACCATTATCCGTATCTGTATACTTCAATGACAAAATCTGTTTTTGTAGTATTATTCAGATAGAACCAAATGTGGGAAGAGCTAAAACTGTAACTTGTTTCCATTAAACCAATGGAAAAATAAAGCTAAAAAGCTTCAGCTTGATTCAGAAATATAATAGCAATAGCCATCAGCATTGTTTTAATGCTACACTTGAAAAGTTTGGATACTGGAGACATGCTCAATAAAAGCATATACAACATAGCCATTTTTGAAGTCATTCTTTGTCCCTTTCTTACGGAGCCCTGCACATGACATGCAGGAAAAAATATAAGGCTAAATCGTGTGCACGATTTACTAATTCGTTCCCTCAATGTACTAAAACGTGCACACGATTACCATTGCGTTCACTCGATTTATAAATTGTGTGCACAATTTACCAATTCGTTCCCTCAATGTACTAAAACGTGCACATGATTACTATTGCGTTCACTCGATTTATAAATTGTGCGCACGATTTACTAATTCGTTCCCTCGATTTGCTAAATCGTGCACACAAATCGACGGAAGGCAATGGTAATCGTGTGCATGTTTTAGTACAGTGAGGGAACAAATTACTAAATCATGCACACAATTTATTTATTTTTTCTTGCATTTCATGTGTGGGGCTCCATACTTTCTTAGTAAGTTAGTATACATTAATATGTGCATATACTAGGTATTAATATTTCTCAGCTCCCACAATTTATCTCTTTTGATGTTTAATACACTCCTATTTAAAAACATTTTAATGTTAAAATTCAAATAATTTATGTTCTTTTGCCCTTTTTTGTTTCCATCAAAGAATCCTGAAAAAAATATATCATGAGTTTGATAAAAATATAACAAGCCCAGCTGTTTCAACACCGATAATATGAAATGTTCTGAAGGATTATGTGACACTGAAGGCTGGAGTAAACGGAAGATTGCTAAAAATTCAGTTTTGCCATCACAGGAAAAAAAAAATTAAAATAATAATAATATATATTTTTATTAAATTACAATAGAAAACTGTTCTTTTAAAATGTATTAATAATTCTCAATAATCAAATAAATACAGCATTAGTGAGCATAAGAGACTTCTTTCAAAAACATAAAAATAATTTGACCCCAACATTTTTAAACAGCAGTGTAGGTATGTAAAAATAAGTGAGGGCAAACTAATGCATCGTCCCAGTATTAAAAATCGAATCAAACCAAAATCAAACAAAGCTATAAAGTGACAAGTAGGAAATATTGTTAAACAGCAACACACAATAGACTCTCCAACAGATACCACTTTTAAACAAATCAAACGAGAGGAACGTTATATGGCTGATTTAACTGAACGACATTCTATAGCCACATCAAAGGAACCCTGCTCAGGTTCTCTGGTGAGTCAAAACACCTCTGGCTATTATTTCAACAGGGTTTTGAACAGAGTACAGTTACAACAGCTCTGCATTCCAGCAGTTTCTTGTATAAATATTTGGTGATTTGGTGGGAGGGGCGGCCTGGCAGGAGGAGTGAGCGCGCCACGGCGAGTCCCAGAAGCAGCACGCGGGCCGCCACAGAGGATGGGCTCAAGCCATGCGGTTGCCTCCCTGGTAAGGACCACACACACAAAGGGCCCAAAGAAGCCAGGCCACCTCAGCGAAGCAGCAGAGAGGCAGACATGTTTGACTTGGAGAGCTGAGGAATGTAAGAGGAATTATTCAACAGTCTTGGATTGAACAAGATACGCCGGTTTTATAAGGATGCAATGAAGACCGCACTTCTGACAAGTCTGAGCTGATAATGTGACTCAATTAAAACAGAGGCCAAGTGTTTGTTATTTCTGGAAGAAATTGCAATGCCACTGTGAAAACTGAGAAGGGTGTATAAAACGCAGGAATTGCACAAGCAATAAAATCTTAAAGGGATAGTTCACCTATAGGAATACAATACATTTTACAAAATACTAAAAAAGAACAATTATTTCAAATATTAATAATATTTTACAATATTTTGTTTTTTCTTCATTTTTGATCAAAAACATGCATCCTTTGATGGATTCCTATCAAAATGGTGTAATTTAGCAAGTTCTGTGAATGTCTTGGTAAAACAATAAATGCTGCACCTTAAAGGATTAGTTCCCTCCAAAATTAAAATTTCCTGATAATTTACCCACCCCCATGTCATCCAAGATGTTCATGTTTTTCAATCTTCATTCAAAAGTAAATTAAGGCTTTTGAAGAAAACATTTCAGTATATTTCTCTTTATAGTGGACTTTAATGGCGGCCAACGGGTTGAATGTCTTTTAATGTGTTTTAATGCAGCTTCAAAGGGATCTATACGATCCCAGCCAAGGAATGAGGGTCTTATCTAACAAAAAATACAAATTTATATACTTTTTAACCACAGATACTAATCTTGCACTAGCTCTGCGATGCACGTCCACAAAAAGAGCTAGCTCAAGCATTTGTGGTTAAAAGTATATAGATTTTTGTTTTAGAAAATGACAGATAGTTTCACAAGATAATACACTTATTCCTCAGATGGGATTGTTTAGAGCACTTTGAACCTATCCTTGACCTTCAACCCGTTGGGTCCCATTAAATTCCACTATATGGAGAAAAATCCTAGAATATGTACCTCAATACCTTATTTTCTTTTCTACTGAAGAAAAAAAAGTCAATTATGGGGAACTTTTAATTCTGGATTCAACTAATCCTTTAAGATACTTTAAAGAGACAAAAACTTAAAAAATATATATATGACTCACCCAAATTTTTTTGAAAGGTAGTTTATTTTATTCTTTTTTGAAAAATACCTCTGTACAGTAAATGCCAATGTAGGATCCGAATGTTGTTTTGGACCCCACTTTCATAGTCTGGTCAAAACAAAAGTAGATTTTGGAATGACATGAGGGTGAGTAAATGATGACAGAATGTAGATTTTTGCCTGAACTGTCCCTTTAATTTAAGGTCCATCTTCTGGTTTCGCATACTGAATACACCATAGTGACCGCAGTGTGAGAATCGGTGACAGGTGTCATCCTATCAGCCACACTCTGGCTGTAGGTATCACGTTTATTATCCCAGGGCGTATGCGGTAATGATCGGCAGGAAGCATGTGTGCATGTGGGTGGTGTGTCTGAGCGGTGAAGGAGTTATTAAGCGGATGATGTCAACACTCAGCCTGCCTCATGTTGCCTAATCAGGCCTGCACTGCCCAAAGCCTCCTACACAGGGAGGTCCGGGCTACAGTCCATGTCTGTGAGTCCCACATCACCACACACCACTGCGGAGAGCAGCACACACACACACACACACACACACACACACACACACACTTTCACCATGCCACACACTCACATCACTAACCACACTGTCAAACTGCCACAAATGACACAGAGTGGCTGTTTATATGCAAACCATGTCACACTTGTTAAGTTTCTATTGATTCACCGGACGAAACAGGCTCTTCCTGAAGGAGCATTATGTGACGTAACTTTGTCTGCTATAACAGCTGAAGAGCTTTGATCTGACCAGTATCATTTAAGGGTATGATTGCGTATGTGGGGCAGAATATGACATCTTGTGAGCTCTTGAAAGAAGACAGACATCAAACGACTGCAGAACAGTCATTAATTCCACTGCTGACGGCCAGGCAGCCAAGACCTTGACAGCACCAGTCCCACATCTTCGTCACTCTGAGCTTTTAAGAGCAACACAGTGCTGGTGTCTGGAGCAGGAAGAGTCTGAACTCCACTTTGATGGACTTCTATAGCCTATCTGAGCAGAGTTCTTGACTAAACTTGACAGAAAGTGGCAGAGGACTGCTGCCGACACTGTGCTCCTCAGATACATGAAAGAACATGTGGAAAAGGAGAGGAAAGGTTGCTGCTTCAAAAAGCCCTGTGGAGCTGTTTGACATGAGCTGTTTTAATCCTCCCTGATTAGAGACTTGGAAAGGAATATATTTTGAATATGTTAAATCCTAAAAATGTCGAAATTATAATCCAATGTGAGTGTGAAATTAACTTTTTCTTCGCTTGCAGAAAAATTGTGTATTCAAGTGCAAAAACGTAACAGTGTTAAAGTGTATTAGTAGTTTTAAGCATGCTGCTATGTTGCTTCCTGTGTGTTGTTAGGCTGCTCTGGGTGGTTGCCAGGCCATTGATATACGGTTGCTAAGGTTTTCTGAGTGTTTATTGCAACATTGCTAAGAAGTGTGCTGCATATGTATAGTACTAAAGTGTTCTAATTGGATTATGACACATTTCTAAAAAGGTCCAACCCCAAATATAGGTCTGATCTGTAGATCTGGTTTTGGTCCTTCCTTAAATGTATGGGATTTTTTGTCTTCAGTTTTATCTAACACCAAGCTAGAGTCATTGTTCTGAATGTTCAGACAAGTAATAGCACACCTCTATTCCATATCATTCATATCTGAGTTAATTTACCATCATGTGTTATATAACCCTAAAATATGTGCAAAAATGTATAGTGGTTTTTGGAATTTAGAAAGCGTTTTTTTTTTTTTTTTTTCTTGAAAACTGGTGAAATCCACTGCAAAAAGGACTGAAAACATATGGTCTGCAACAGAAAATGGTGATAAGAAATGTCTGCAACAGAGTATGGGGTAAAATGTTACACACAGATTTTCCACACATGCATGCTCTCACACAAATAAAGCCTTGCTTTGGTAACTTTCTCAGATAGATTTCAGAATAAGACAGATGTGAGCAGGTGCACGGGCTGGCACTGAGAAAGAGACTGACATCATATCCACTGGAGTTAATATGTATAAGTGTAACTCCAAATAACCCTGACAACATTCTCACAAAGATCCCTTTAAAAAAATTCCAGGGATTTGTTTAGTATTAATGCATATTAATGGGGGGGGGGGGGTTCGATCTGTCAACCACAATGCACAATGTTTTATGTATTTTCATATATTTTATATGCATACTGGGTAAAACATTATTTATTTTAGAGCTACCTTGCAATGAAGCACACAAACTATCAGAGATGGTTTCCTGGAAAGTCTAGTATTCCTGCCAAATTCCCTAATAGCCATCAACTAGGACGGATAATGGGGTGAGAGAAGGTTTATGCTGGTCTATGGAAGGTTTTGACTGAAGAGTAACAATAAAATAAAAATATTGCCAATACATAAAGGTCGCAAAATAATCACTATTTTATTTGTATTGTCACAAGATATAAACAATATGTGTTAACAGGATTTTATTGTGAAAAAAATCACAGAGTAACCTTTTTATTGAAGATATACCCAATTTTATATCCAAAAAAAATTGCTGCAAAACCATAAATCCTAAAATGACTAAAAGTGAGGACAAATTTACAGCTTTAAGAAGATATAAAGTGCTTTTATAAAATAATCGATTTTAAATCTGTTAATTATTTTTTGTGGTTATCATGTAATGCCTTATATACAGGTGCAGGTCATATAATTAGAATATCACCAAAATGTTGATTTATTTCACTAATTCCATTCAAAAAGTGAAACTTGTGTATTATATTCATTCATTACACACAGACGGATATATTTCAAATGTTTATTTCTTTTAATTTTGATGATTATAACTACAACTAAGGAAAATCCCAAATTCAGTATCTCAGAAAATTAGAATATTACTTAAGACCAATACAAAGAAAAGATTTTTAGAGTATGAGCATGTACAGCACTCAGTACATAGTTGGAGCTCCTTTTGACTGAATTACTGCAGCAATGCGGCGTGGCATTGAGTCGATCAGTCTGTGCCACTGCTCAGGTGTTATGAGAGCCCAGGTTGCTCTGATAGTGGCCTTCAGCTCTTCTGCATTGTTGGGTCTGGCATATCGCATCTTCCTCTTCACAATACCCCATAGATTTTCTATGGGGTTAAGGTCAGGCGAGTTTGCTGGCCAGTTAAGAACAGGGATACCATGGTCCTTAAACCAGGTGCTGGTAGCTTTGGCACTGTGTGCAGGTGCCAAGTCCTGTTGGAAAATGAAATCTGCATCGCCATAAAGTTGGTCAGCAGCAGGAAGCATGAAGTGCTCTTAAACTTCCTGGTATACAGCTGTGTTGACCTTGGACCTCAGAAAACACAGTGGACCAACACCAGCAGATGACATGGCACCCCAAACCATCACTGACTGTGGAAACTTTACACTGGAACTCAAGCAACGTGGATTGTGTGCCTCTTCTCTCTTCCTCCAGACTCTGGAACCCTGATTTCCAAAGGAAATGCAAAATTTACTTGCATCAGAGAACATAAATTTGGACCACTCAGCAGCAGTCCAGTCCTTTTTGTCTTTAGACGCTTCTGACGCTGTCTGTTGTCCAAGAGTGGTTTTACACAAGGAATGCGACAGCTGAAACCCATGTCTTGCATACATCTGTGTGTAGTGGTTCTTGAAGCACTGACTCCAGCTGCAGTCCACTCTTTGTGACTCTCCCCAACATTTTTGAATGGGTTTTGTTTCATAATCCTTTCCAGGGTGCGGTTATCCCTATTGCTTGTACACTTTTTTCTACCACATCTTTTCCTTCCCTTCGCCTCTCTATTAATGTGCTTGGACACAGAGCTCTGTGAACAGCCAGCCTCTTTTGCAATGACCTTTTGTGTCTTGCCCTCCTTGTGCAAGGTGTCAATGGTCATCTTTCAGACAACTGTCAAGTCAGCAGTCTTCCCCATGATTGTGTAGCCTACAGAACTAGACTGAGAGACCATTTAAAGGCCTTTGCAGGTGTTTTGAGTTAATTAGCTGATTAGAGTGTGGCACCAGGTGTCTTCAATATTGAACCTTTTCACAATATTCTAATTTTCTGAGATACTGAATTACGGATTTTCTTTAGTTGTCAGTTATAATCATCAAAATTTAAAGAAATAAACATTTGAAATATATCAGTCTATGTGTAATGAATGAATATAAAACACAAGTTTCACTTTGAGGAATAACTCCACTTTGAGTGGAATTATTGAAATAAACTTTTTGATGATATTCTAATTATATGACCAGCACCTGTAAGCTAAAAGTAAAAACACTTTTAAAAATAAAAATAATATTGTACATACAACCCGAATTCCGGAAAAGTTGGGACGTTTTTTAAATTTTAATAAAATGAAAACTAAAGGAATTTCAAATCACATGAGCCAATATTTTATTCACAATAGAACATAGATAACGTAGCAAATGTTTAAACTGAGAAATTTTACACTTTTATCCACTTAATTAGCTCATTTAAAATTTAATGCCTGCTACAGGTCTCAAAAAAGTTGGCACGGGGGCAACAAATGGCTAAAAAAGCAAGCAGTTTTGAAAAGATTCAGCTGGGAGAACATCTAGTGATTAATTAAGTTAATTGATATCAGGTCTGTAACATGATTAGCTATAAAAGCTTTGTCTTAGAGAAGCAGAGTCTCTCAGAAGTAAAGATGGGCAGAGGCTCTCCAATCTGTGAAAGACTGCGTAAAAAAATTGTGGAAAACTTTAAAAACAATGTTCCTCAACGTCAAATTGCAAAGGCTTTGCAAATCTCATCATCTACAGTGCATAACATCATCAAAAGATTTAGAGAAACTGGAGAAATCTCTGTGCGTAAGGGACAAGGCCGGAGACCTTTATTGGATGCCCGTGGTCTTCGGGCTCTCAGACGACACTGCATCACTCATCGGCATGATTGTGTCAATGACATTACTAAATGGGCCCAGGAATACTTTCAGAAACCACTGTCGGTAAACACAATCCGCCGTGCCATCAGCAGATGCCAACTAAAGCTCTATCATGCAAAAAGGAAGCCATATGTGAACATGGTCCAGAAGCGCCGTCGTGTCCTGTGGGCCAAGGCTCATTTAAAATGGACTATTTCAAAGTGGAATAGTGTTTTATGGTCAGACGAGTCCAAATTTGACATTCTTGTTGGAAATCACGGACGCCGTGTCCTCCGGGCTAAAGAGGAGGGAGACCTTCCAGCATGTTATCAGCGTTCAGTTCAAAAGCCAGCATCTCTGATGGTATGGGGGTGCATAAGTGCATACGGTATGGGCAGCTTGCATGTTTTGGAAGGCTCTGTGAATGCTGAAAGGTATATAAAGGTTTTAGAGCAACATATGCTTCCCTCCAAACAACGTCTATTTCAGGGAAAGCCTTGTTTATTTCAGCAGGACAATGCAAAACCACATACTGCAGCTATAACAACAGCATGGCTTCGTCGTAGAAGAGTCCGGGTGCTAACCTGGCCTGCCTGCAGTCCAGATCTTTCACCTATAGAGAACATTTGGCGCATCATTAAACGAAAAATACGTCAAAGACGACCACGAACTCTTCAGCAGCTGGAAATCTATATAAGGCAAGAATGGGACCAAATTCCAACAGCAAAACTCCAGCAACTCATAGCCTCAATGCCCAGACGTCTTAAAATGAGCTCATTTTGTGCATAAAATTGTAAACTTTCTCAGTTTAAACATTTGCTATGTTATCTATGTTCTATTGTGAATAAAATATTGGCTCATGTGATTTGAAAGTCTTTTAGTTTTCATTTTATTAAAATGTAAAAAACGTCCCAACTTTTCCGGAATTCGGGTTGTATATACATATGGTCTAGATAAATAAAAACAAAATAAAAATGTACAAAACATAATATGTTATAAAAAAAAACAATGTCCTGAATGTTACCTGAAGAAAAAAAAAAACCTCATGTTCCTATGTTCAATTATTAGTAGTTATGTGCCAAAGCATGCTATGTCATATTTAATGACCATAAGGAAGCACATCTGATCTCAGTCAAAGCCAGACATCAGAGGTGTTCAAAATGCCTTATTGCTTCATCATTGCAAGTCACGAAGCATCACAGCGCAATGACCCGACTGTACGGAGGCGTCATAACAAGTGTTGCATAAATCATTGTGTTTCTCCTGGCAGGCAGCAGTGTATCATGAATGATTGATGTCTGGCCCTTCTCCTCCACGTCCTAATGCATGCTCAGGGCTCTTTTTCCTGAAATAACAGTTTTGATGACCCTGGGCCTTGGGGGTGGGGGGTGTTTGGGGGGTGGTTAGACAAGAACACTCAAGTTGGGTTATTTCTGTATGAAATATTGATCACCACTGATGGACCATTACCATGTAGAATAAGATGGATTAACACAGAGAAGAGAAACTATCTGAGGACTAGCGATAGAGAGACAAAGGAAATTAATGACAGGAGAAAAGCCACCATGCTGGTAAAAATACAGAAAACAAGTGATTTAGGGAAAAGCTGAGGTGTTAACTCACGGTAGGGGCATCTCTGCGTCCCTCTCTCTTTCTTTCGTTCCTCTCATTCCTGCTAAATGCACCTGCTGCTGGGCTATCAGGACTGAATAATTGGCAGATCAGTTAAGGGCCAGTGTTAACCTCTGGTCTCCACAGAACATCCCTATGTCAGATAATGGCACAGAAACTGTCTTTTCTACATATATGTGGACCAAAATGAACTCAAAAAGACTTATAAATGAATATCAGTCCATCGCTTCACTCCATATTCATTTATATGTAACCCACACATTTGACTATCATGTTTATAATCACTTAATGTGTATGTCTTTTAATAACTATGGGATAGCTTAAGGATTCATATTCATGTTTAGTATGTTTGTGATTGAATCTGCTGGCTTGAAACAGTCCTGACCATCAGTTATTTGTCAAATGTATCATATTCTTGTTATAGGAATCATGTCCTAAATTATACCCTTCAAGAGCGGGAAAATTCGGACCACATGCTTGATAAGATAACATATGATTTATGATACTCCCGAGCCAAGACAATATCTGATTGGTCAAGACAACATTTGAGGTGTAGCCAACAGGACAGTTTAAATACTTAGGACACCATAAAATCTTGCTTTTAGTTTTAGCTTTGCTTTTGCTATCAGTCATGCCTGCTTTTAGCTTGTAGCTTTGCTTCCTAGCTTTAGCTTTTAGTCATCACTTTAAGCGTTCTTTGAGCGCGGTTCCAGCGTGCTTCGGCCTGCACGCCTGCTGCTACTTAGCCACGATGAGAAGAAACACCACCTAGTCTCGTCAAACTTTACTTCTTTTCTTTTCCGTTTGAGAGTTTCGTGTTCTGAGTTAAGTTTTGTAACGCCGGTCTCCGAGTCTGACCTCGAGTGCCCGTTCAACTTCAATCAGCCCACCCAACTCTGCATCGCCAGCCAACGCCCAACCATGGTGGGGTGGTGCTAGCGCAGTGGATAAGACACATGTCTTTGGCGTAAGATACCCGGGTCCGAATCCACTGCAAGACACCAATGTGTCCCTGAGCAAGACACTTAACCCCTAGTTGCTCCAGAGACGTGTGAATTGTAAGTCGCTTTGGATAAAAGCGTCAGCTAAGTGAGTAAATGTAATGTAAATGTAACCACGGAATTCCCAAGACGTCACTTCAGCAACTACTGAACTTCCAGCCAATCAGCGACATCGGGAAACCCCCTTTCAACAACAACAAAGGGGACTCCCTTTACACAGGAGACGCAAGTAACTTTACCTCCAGACTCTGACCTTTACTGGTGTATCTAATATAATTTTGACCTCACTGAGGAACTCAATGCGAGGGTTAATTAAGGGATTGATGGCTGTTCATGTCTATGCAATTTAACGTATTGCTGTAAACTTGGGATTCCACATTTCCATTCTCTTAAACTCATCTTTCCCTAACTTTCTCTCTTCCTGCAACTTGTGTGAATGTGTGAGTGCGTGCGTTTATGTGTTAGATTAGTTTATATGTCTTAGATTTATCTAATAAAGCCTTATTCATATTGAAAAGTTAAGAATCTTGTGTTTTGTGCTTACAAGTTAATGTCTTAAACTGCTGATCTTGTTACTGTGCTAATTGATAGTGTTTTCACTATACTTTGGATATTAATATCCAGCGCAGATTTGATGTTAAACAGCTCGTTCAGTGAATCGCAGGATGTCTCAGTGATCAGCCGTGAAACAGTGATTCTGTTCAAATTCCCTTTAAAATCTTAAATGATTCCCTTTGAGCTAAATTGACCTGTTTCCCTTACAATATGATATTAGGATAGTTAACAGTCTATCATTTTGACTTAATGCCTCGCCTCAAAAAATGTTGCTCATTTTAGTAGATGTATTCAAGTCATTGTATGTATAAAAGAAATATATGAAACACTTAAATGGGTAGTTCACCCAAAAATGAAAATTATGTCGTTAATGACTCACCCTCATGTCGTTCTCTTTATCACTATCGTCCTTGTAGGACTGGTGATATGTTACAGTGTAATTACATAAGTAGACCTACTCAGTTTTATTAACTATTAACTAATAACATGTGCTTAAGGTTAAGGTTAGGGTTTAATTTACTGTAGTGTTATTTTCTTGACTTGCAATTATGCATAATTATTACTGTTATTATTATTACTGTAATTACTGTTATTACTATGGTAATTACATGTAACATGTAATTACAGAAGTGTTATCCACAAAACATATCTGGGTTGAATATACACTACTTCCCAAGGAAGAAGAAATAGCAGCACAGCTATATTCCTTTAACTGACAATTATTCTAGTGGGCAACAGCCATCGCATGTTCACAGGTCATGTGGCTGCGGTCACATGCTTGTCTGAGAGTGAAGCGGGGACCACCCTGTCTGCTCCACTCACTCTCAAAGTAGACTACATTTGAAAGCACTTGCAAGGTCAAAGCTAGGTGTAAAAGGCAATGTGACGTGTGAAGTTGTTTTAAAAGACAGACGAACGCCATGTGTTCTAATCCTTCTTTTCAAGTGCTGGGTTAAGATAGACACCTTGTACAAGGAGTTTAAGTCTATACTCTAAATACAACCTTCTGATTTACCCTTCCTCTGCATACAAATGTGACTGGAAATTATTTAAAAAAAGAATCGCTACAGCTGCTGCAGGCAGACACGGAGCTCTTATGAGTGAAATCAAAAGATGTTCTGACACTGCTTCTTCAGAAAATCCTTCATCCTGTGAATAATTTTACAGCTGATTAGCTGCAAAACGGACATTTGAATTATACTCGTCTGGAACGTGGCAGCAGGAATTTCTGTCTTTATTCAAAGCAAAACGCTACAGCACCAGCATCAGCAAAACAGCAAGTGAAGTGAATCTGCTTTTTATCTGGAAAAATGATATTCTTGTCCAGTCAAGGTTCTTATCTGACACATTTACAATAAATTATTCAATGATGAGCAGTGGAGGGTTGTGAATAGCCTCATTAGCTCATGATATTTTGTGCTACAGTGTCACAAGCTTTCAAATAAACGAATGTGTTGATGGAGCAGGAAGAGAAAGAAATCCCTCAGGGAACAAGAGCTCCAGACTTCCTTTAGTGCACGTGTCTTTTGGAGAGGGATGGAAACATATAATTGAATAATATTGTACTTTACTAGTATTACAACATCACAGTACAAGCAGAAGAGACTATGGAGTGTTGTAATACATTTTGTTTCACTGCCTGTAACTTGTTTTTGTGCATCATCTCTCATGATTCCCATATTTACCTGGTACAAACTGAAGTAGGTAATAATCAAATTTTCTTCTTCAAATGAATGGCTGTGCCACTTCTAATCACATTTCTTTTGAAGAATTTAATATAAAAATGGAAAACAATTTCTCCAGCAGAAGCAGAGTTGTACAAAATTCAGAACTTAAGAAGTGAGTGTCAATTTAAATTAAACTGAATTGGCCACACGCCACAGCCATGAATTGGAATGAAAGATGTATTTACTGAATTGCAATTCAGTGAAATTCAACACAGGCAATACATTTTGGAAAATTGTTCCATCCATCCATCGTTTCAAACAAGGCTTTGGTCAAGCTAACAAGTTAGTCTGGACAAACTTTACTTGTCTAATAAAAAAAATAGTTGAATTTCCATTTGCATTATACTTCATTCTAAACTGTTTTATACCTCAGTTCAAATGCATTTTCTTAAACCTAAGGGACAATGACTTCTGTACAGTTCTTTCTAAATTACATACCCTTTTAAAGTTTCTGAACTAAAGTGGTGGCTACATTATTGAAATGTGAACATATTGGTCTTTAAATCCATTATTGATGGTAGTCAAAATTTCCTTCTAAACATGTCCCTCATGATGTTTTTTCCCCTTTTGATGAAAGAAAGAGCACAGCTCGGCTGCTGGCATGCAGATCACTTTCTCAGGACAATCTCTAAAGAGCTGTTGAAACCATGCCAAAGTACTACCTAAACACAAAAACTAATGAATGGATCGGACTAATTCAAATAAAAACTTCTTTTGTCCACTTTTGCTGAGTAATGCATTAGCTCATCCCTCATGAAAGCAATATTTCCATTTAAAACCATAATAAAAAAGTATGCCTTCAAAGCGTTCCCTCAACCTTAGCCAGAGACTGAGGAAAGAGATTGGTCTGCATTAAGCCTTGTCAGGACAATGGATGATGTTTTTTCACGCCCTCTAAATAGATCACTGACTTGTATTATACCGTTAGCAGTAAACAGAATCCAAGAGGGCTTTTAACCTTTAACCTCTGCTAGATTACTCCAGAATAATGATCAAACTCGGGGATGTTACCAAGCTCATAGGGACTGATTTACACCAGTGTTATTTTAGTGTTATTTACTGTACTGTATAAACTATAATAAGTACTTTTAATTATCTTCAATTTATACTTTCAGCCTTCATTTTAATTGCCAGTTATATATTTTAATTTTGCTTTAATGTATTTAGATATATAGTTTTAGTACTTTAACTTGCAATTATTTTATTTAATTTCATCCAAGATTTTAAAGTTTATTTTAGCCTATTTTACTTCAGCTCTTATTACTGAAAAGTTTTTTTTATCATTTTAATTTTAGTTAACGATAACAACACTGATTTACACAGCGAATGAACTAAGAACTGTGAAACACTGTATGACTTCTCAACTAATAGCATTTCTCAGTTCAATCAAAGAATAACGATGGGAACAGATTTGTGCTAATCCTGGCATAACGAAGCAAATACTTGCTAATTAGCCAGCTGACCTTTTTCAGCCCACATGTGTTCATCTCACATTACAGCATTTCAATAGTGGAGACTGGGAAGTGTTGTAACACTATTGGCCACTATCATATACGATGACCACCCTCTGTGTGATGGTTTATAATTTATCTGATTTAGAATTTAATTTGTGATCATCCTAATGAATAGTAAATTACTAGTATCATCCTGATGAAAGTATGTAACACTGAAGTGCTTTAGAAAAAGGAAACAAATGGAAAGTACAATAATGCTCCTTAATTCATACAATAAGTCTGACAAATAGATTTGCATGAGATTTTAGAAATAAACATAAAATACAATTATATTCACTTTAAGTATATTATGATATTCCGACTGTCTGGTACTATGCAGGCTGTATTTTTCCCCCTCCAGATTCGCCTGCTGCCACATGGATTGTATTCCATCTTGTTTACACCTGCTCAGTGGGTCTGTTTAGTTGTGCGCCAATTAGGACCTAATTAAACGCTGGATCCTCAAGTTGAGCTCAGTAAGATTTGAACCTGAGTTCATCCTTTGATCTTCTCTGACGGATAAGGTGTCGGTTCTTAGTCTAAACCTCCAGTTGGAGAAAATCCAGTTCATTATAAAAAGCTTTTTGGGAGATGAGAGGGAAAGGCGGGGGGATATTTATGGCTAAAGAAGCTCAAGTGTTAAGGATCTATAAAGATTCCCTCATGCAAGTTTGGGTTTTCCACCCCGTGAGCAGAGATGACAGAAGGAGGATACAGCTGCTGCAGGATTACAAATCCATATCAGTCCACTCTTTGTGCGCCAGTGGATACTGTACACTCGAGAAAATTCTCAAAAATAACTTTCAGTAACTGCCTTCTGCTCAGAACCTTTGAAG
Organism: Carassius carassius; assembly: GCF_963082965.1. Taxonomy (NCBI): domain Eukaryota; kingdom Metazoa; phylum Chordata; class Actinopteri; order Cypriniformes; family Cyprinidae; genus Carassius; species Carassius carassius. The sequence goes on along the minus strand of NC_081759.1, from coordinate 20,918,105 downwards.
TCATTTTAACTTTAAAAATGAATAAACTGCTATGTCCTATATACTGCTAAAATGCCAAACAGCATTAACTAAACTTTCAAAGTCTGTGCAGGGAAATGGCACAACATCTAGTCAGCTGCAACGCTACATTCAAGCAGGAAGATCAATGGATTTGTTACTTCTGAAAGGAAGTGTTATATATGTACTCCACATCTGGAACCAAAGCAAGTGTTTTTCTTCCATGCTAGGTGAAAAAAACCTGCATTATCCAGCCTTTCCTTGTCTCATCTCAGCTGATTTGTTTTGCTGGTTTTAGAACGATTTTGGGTACTTATCAGAACTGGATAAGTGACCGGCTAAACCTAATTGTCATGTTGGGAGACCAGCAAACCAAATAGCTCTTTTCTATTTTGTTCGGACTGTTTTCGGCTGTTTTCTCATCTGCTTCTCTTTCTTGTCATGGTTCGGTGGCAATTCCCTGAACAATAAAGACAAACTGGCGCAGTGGTTAACAGTGATGTGTACAAAAAATGGCAATGACACACATCATTCGTTTAGTTCGCCTCTTGCCAAAGTGTCCTGTGGCTTCAGCAGAAAGACAGAGCTCATTTATATGCCATACAGAGGGAGCAGGTGTTTCAGCTTCAGGCTAGCTTAACATCAGTTAATGCCCCTCAAACCCCCTGCAGGCAAAATCATAAGGATGGTCTGCAAACAAAAAGACAAATATAACACACACACACACATACTGTATAACTATTTGGTTTGCTGCTCTAGCTGGTTTCTAAGCCTGACAAGAAGGTATTTTCGATCAGTTATTTGGTTTCCCGTGCAACATCTTTTTACACAATGAGGATTCAAATTGTGAGCAAGTCAAATAAGTTTAAATTGCCAGACATTAAGAGTGCTCACAATTATATGAAATGTGATAATGTTATTATTCTAAAGCATGCACAATCCTCAGTATCCATTTCAGAGATTAATTAAGCAGTGTTTTGAAAAACCTTCTGTGCACTGAAGTCACATTTGCTCACATCAGCTCTTTTTTCTCAATCCTTTTTTCTCTGTAGTTCCGTTTTAAGTATTAATGAGGCCTAAAGAGCAGGGCAGGTGAATAAAACATCAAAGATACACTTACACAGTCTTTCAAATTAAACTCTGGGCTAGAGAGCAGTGTTCTGATTCCACTGAACATCAAACGCCGTTTTTGAGAATTGAGGCGGGGTATTTTTTAACACAAAAGTTCAAGCTGCAAAATACATAAAACTGAATACAGTATAATAATAATTAGAATATATTAAAAAATACTTATGATCAGGACTTATCTGGAACAAAAATGAAAGCATAAAATTATAACAAAAACAATTTACTTTTCAAAGACTGTTTTAATATTTGATGTATATTTAATTCTTAGCAATATGTAATCAATTTAAAGTTAAGAGAGGCATGATCAGTTCGCAATTAAAATGCAATCCCTTAATGAATAATGCTACTACATTTAAATTAAGGTTTCAAAGGCACAGAATAAGCAAAATTTCTCAGCAAAATACTGTGTATCTCAATTAACATTTCAACATTACTTCCAAGAATCATGCCACTGAAACTTGAACCTGGTTAAAACACTTTTAACATGGCAACTTTGATACCAAACCTATGATAAGTAAAGGCCTATCACAGAGCACAGATTCCAGCACTGCTTCCAACACCAAACAAAGAAACATGAACGGGCCTTATCAGTAGGCTTTTAATGTATTCTGATAGGTTACAGGAACCTGCTATCTTACTATATCAGGCACACATGGCACGAGTTTCGAGAGTAGTACAACATGCATTCTCAAACGATACACGTCAAAGTGAACACTGTCCCTTTAAATCAACACACCACACCCTCTGTTTTTAATGTGATATCTAAATAATGCAAGCAGTCTTCACTTTGAGGGTGGCTATGTGCAAAAGTGACCCATGTGGGTGTGAAGCCATTCTGGTTGGAATCATTATCAAATGGGAATTGAAAAATAAGTTAAGATAAAGCATATTACAAGGCAAAGAGTGAAGTGGCCAAGTATGGTGTCCCATTCTCAGAATTTGTGCTCTGCATTTAATCCATTCAAGTGCACACACACAGCAGTGGGCAACCAATTATTCACTCCCACCACCTACAATTCCTGCCAGACCCGAGACTCAAACCCAAGACCTTCAAGTTACAACTCAGACTCTATCCATTGGGCCACTACTGCCACACAGAGAAAATGCTTATGGTAAAGAGTTATAAAAGTAAAAAAAATAGTTTATCGCAAACTCACAAGATTCCATTATAATCTCTCTACACAGCACAATAAATCTCTTATTTACATCGAATCTCAGGACTGAAAACTCTGGTCTTTTGAGCGGTGAGGGGATTCTGACTAACTGAAACACCTCTGACTGGCAATTGCACAGCAAACACGTCTGCGATTGGCTACAATGTTCAATACTGGAAAAACACATTGTAAATAGAAATGTTTACAGTGTTCCCCAGAGCAAAACCACAGAGAGACAGATATGCACTGGAGTCTGCTGTGAGGTGGCTGCCGCGTAAGCCTACTTTCATTTTGTTGTTTATGTTTATTTTGTTATTATGGTGACATATGAAAAGACAGCCCTGAAAGACAGCGGAGACCAGGACAACTAGAGCCCCAGATACAGATCCCCTGTAAAGACCTTGTCTCAGAGGAGCACCAGGACAAGACCACAGGAAACAGATGATTCTTCTGCACAATCTGACTTTGCTGCAGCCTGGAATTGAACTACTGGTTTCGTCTGGTCAGAGGCGAACTGGCCCCCCAACTGAGCCTGGTTTCTCCCAAGGTTTTTTTCTCCATTCTGTCACCGATGGAGTTTCGGTTCCTTGCCGCTGTCGCCTCTGGCTTGCTTAGTTGGGGACACTTCATCTACAGCGATATCGTTGACTTGATTGCAAATAAATGCACAGACACTATTTAACTGAACAGAGATGACATAACTGAATCCAATGATGAACTGCCTTTAACAATCATTTTTGCATTATTGACACTGTTTTCCTAATGAATGTTGTTCAGTTGCTTTGACGCAATGTATTTTGTTTAAAGCGCTATATAAATAAAGGTGACTTTGACTTTGACTTTGACATATCATAAAACCAGACTTTTTCTGTGTTTAAGTGCTATAATCGGGTCGCCCGGTGCATCTATCACCCCAGAAAATGTGAGAAAGAACAACACAGTAAATGTATATTTGGTAAGCCTTTCTCTGTAAGCATGTGAAAAAACAAGCTGGTCAGATTTCATTCCCCCCGTGACGTACAGTAGATGTAGCTCTTGTTATAATATTACCGTCCCTTAATCTGCAAGTTTCCACCCACAGCGCCACCACTGTGTTTTTTTTTTTTTTTTCAAGCAGTATACCAGTTCTAACACCATGGCAAAAGTACTGTATTAGCAAAACATGCCTACTTTTCTATCTTTGGCTGCACTGACATGAACACTATTTAGAGTCCCAGCCTCAGAAGAGACAAAAGAGCATTGGATTTATTGATTTATTTACTGTAAATTATGCTGCTGCAACACATATCTAATATAAAAATGCAATTTTTTTCCCATCTGTTTACCTTCACCTCACGACTGTGTTTAACATAAACTTGTGTGTATTTGACAGCTTAAGCATAATAAGACATATGGGCAGTATATGGAGTCAGTCAAAGCATCTTTAATCTATGATGAAATAAAAGTCAAGGTTCACAATACCCAGCTCTGCCACAAGATCCAGCACTGGTGGAAACAGGATAACAGGCCCAGTTGATTAAACTTGAACGGCTTCTAAAAGTTTACTTTTTACTTCTAACATGTTTATTAAATAAGTTGAAATGATCGATCATGTTTGAAACATTATAAAATATGCTGTATTAAGAACTGGACTAATCAAAAACTAAAAACTAGTGGTTGTGTTATCGTTATTGTGTAAATTACTACTTAATGAATGATGTAAAAAAATAAGCAATTATTATTGTAAAAATTAATGTCTAAAATCAACTCATATGTTAAATAAACAGCCCAACTTGCTGGGTCAGGTTAGCCCAACATATGTTCTGTCCAAAATTTACCTAGCAGCTAGGAAAAAACAACCCAAATTGGGTTGTTTTTAACCCAGAGTATCTTATAGTGTAGACAGAAGCATGCATGAAGAGGATGCTGTGACTGTAATTGAGGAAGAACTCCCATTGATAGTGGACACCTATGTGGATCTATTTTATTGGCTCCATCCTATCCCTTCTCACAGCACATAGAGGCCCACAACAAAGCTTTTTCCCTCCTCAATGTGGCATCTGAGCCATCGCATCCTGCCGTTTGATGTGAACGAAGCAGGCTGTGGAAATCACGCACTTCATGCAATCTGTGCTCCTGTTTAACTATTTATCTTCCATTTCAAATAACTGCATGCTAGAGTTTAACCGCATTTTCTCCATTTGTTCCCACTGACGGTTTAAAACTGTAATTGAAATCCAGCAAATATAATTATGTAAATCCGACAACCCCCGTCTCAACCTAAACGGCGAATATGGCTGCATGCGAACATGTTTGATGGGGATTACTTAGCAACAGGGAGGTGATTTGCTGTAGCGCTGTGAGATCTTTCATTATACACTGCCATTTAGTAGCAATTACTTATGTGCCAGTGGGGCACGCCCTCCAAATGGCTAATAACACTTTGTGTATGCAGGTCTAAATATTAAAATAAATCATGCAGTCTTGTCTTAATCCACCAGCAGATGGGCTGCTTTGTCTGCTCTTCACTGGATGCCCATTCCAAGAAGCTGGACCATTTATCTTGTCAGAGTAGAGGTTGTACACCATTTGGGGTTCTCCATGGCTGGGTCTGGGTTGTTTATAATGGCACTGGGGCGAATGATGGATGTCTTTCACTCTTGATGAAGTTCTTGGTATGTGCATCTCCTCTCAGGCAGAAAGGGGCACCCCATGTGAGGTTACCCGACCACCATCCCCCCTCCTCAAAGCCTCACTTTCTGAAGACGTGGGCTTTTTTTTAATTTTTTGACAGAGAAAGAGAGGGGCTGAGATACTCTTAACAGATGGGTTCTTTTTCCAGTATCTCTGAAGCTAATGTCTCTACACAAAGTATGACCTTTACTGTTCCTGGCCTTCTGAGATAGGGAGTGTGAGGTATATGTAACAAAATTATATATAACTTCCTTTATTTTATAGTCTCATTTTGCCCTTATATTACAAAACATAATGCAATGAAATATGTTATGTAATGTACTGAAATATATATATATCTACCCAGATGGGTTTACTTAAAATCTGTATTATTATTATTATTATTTATTTAGCTTTAGCTCTTATTATATTTTCAGTTTTCATTTTAGTTTAAGCTTTAGGACCAGATTTGCTAAAAAGGACATTTTTTTAGCACAATCTACTAAGAGCATCGCAAATTACTGCTTGCTTTAAGACACACTTTTTTAAGGCATTAAATGATGGCAAAAATACCAGTAATTTGATGAGCACAAATCTTAGTAAACAGTATTGCATAAATATAAATTGTCTCCTCCCATCAAATTTGCATTTGAGAGGGAAACTCCTATAAATGCATATTCATTAAGGTATGGCACAAAAATAACTGTATCCATGCCTTTTCAGGATCTTGTGCATCTTTAATAGACCCTGAAAGTACTTTTTTAATGCCAAAAGATGGTTTGCGCTGGTGCAAGCTGTTAGCAAATCTATCAGATTTTATGTGCTTTTTAAGTAAATTCATTTTATTTTTGTTCCTTTACAATTTTTACAGTTTTAGTTTGTTACTTAAATTTTCACATTTATTTAAATTTGGTTAGTTGAACAGGCAACATTTTTATTTTCATGTGTGTCATCTAATATTTACTACTCATTTAAACTTTTCTTTAATCAAAGAAAACTTTAGTTTTAATAAAATTAAATCATTTTAATTCAAAGAGCGATTCTCAATATACTGTAAAAAAGATTTTTGAAGCTGTAAATAAGGATTAATGGAGTACATATTACAAGAAAACATTTGTCTTTCTACTTTAAATTTTCAGGTTTACTTCATTGTGTTATCTGTCAAAACTACACATTTAAATATGCAACATTCACACTAGAACAAGATGTTTTGAAATTGGTAATTAGGGCCAGTATTGTTTTAGATCACACTGGCAGTTCTTCAGTACCTAAGCAACATTAGGGCAAGCAAATGTCAACATTTTCATTTTTTGGTGAACTATGCATTAATGTATAATGATTTTCCTAAGACATTAACCCTCATAATGTTGTCTAGTAGATAAGGACCATAACCTTTCATTCCTCAGGTTTAGTGCCTCTGCTAAGTTTGAATTCTCAACTGTGCCAGAATTCATTATGTTTAGTCGCAGGTAGACAGCATATCATTTCAATAGAGCATGAATAATGTAGAACCCTCTGAAGCCCCTGGCCCTAGAACAGAGGAGGAGATGGGAATTGCAAGGGGTTAATGTAGGTCTGGCTTTTCCATCCTTACGGTTATATCTGAGGAAGTCCGCAGGGAGCCCAGGGCTCAGCGTCTTCCAATTTTCACTACATCACAAAGACAATAGTCAACTGGGCCAGGAGCAGACACACAGGAAGGCCTCAATACCACAGCATGACTTATATGGATTGAGACTGAAGGGTGAGGTGAGTCAGGGGTGAGAGATGATTTGTGTGTGAGCGGAAATGGTTTTCTCCATTTGGCTGTTGATGCATTAATGAAAGGTTAATTATTGATTTATTTGCTATAGTGTAATTCTCTGTCAGGATCTTTCAAAAGTAATAAAAAAATATATATATTTTTTTATATATACATCTGAAACATGCTGCAACTTTTATTCCAAAGTGACATACTGTATATATACAGTACTGACCAAAAGATGGACACACCTTCTCATTCAAAGAGTTTTCTTTATTTTCATGACTATGAAAATTGTAGATTCACACTGAAGGCATCAAAACTATGAATTAACACATGTGTAATTATATATGGAATTATATACATAACAAAAAAGTGTGAAATAACTGAAAATATGTCATATTGTAGGTTCTTCAAAGTAGCCACCTTTTGCTTTGATTACTGCTTTGCACACTCTTGGCATTCTCTTGATGAACTTCAAGAGGTAGTCACCTGAAATGGTCTTCCAACAGTCTTGAAGGAGTTCCCCGAGAGATGCTTAGCACTTGTTGGCCCTTTTGCCTTCTGTCTGCGGTCCAGCTCACCCCTAAACCATCTCGATTGGGTTCAGGTCCAGTGACTGTGGAAGGAGTAAAGAAAACTCTTTGAATGAGAAGGTGTGTCCAAACTTTTGGTCTGTACTGTATATATATATATATACAATTAACATTCAAAACATGAGTGAAACTGCTCACATCTGATTATGTGCAGTCTGAAAGAATTAGTTATATTGTTTAGGCTTGGCGTTTATAAGAAATTTTGTTTATAATGAATGTCACTATAATTTAAGTCTGAAGTGGCACCTGGTCAAAATGGTATTGTAGAGAAAAAAAAATGTATATATAAAACCGCACAGAATATACAATCACGGATGTGATTTTGCTTTTATATACCATTTCGATAAACAATAAGTTAATATTGTGTAACTTACATTTTAGACACAATATTGCCTTTAGTTCTAAAAGAAGTAACAACAGAATCAACTGTTGTGTGTCTCTGAGCAACACAGTATACGGTTTCATTCTTGAACAAGTTGGTTGAACGATTCAATGACTCAGTCATAAAAACTAAAAATACTAACTTAGCATTACTTTTGCAGTTAAAAAAAGACATTAAAAATATTAAAAGGATGATAACTCCGGAAATAGTCCACTGTTTTGGCATTCCTCACTGTTCTCTTCCATAGTCTGGATTCTTTTACCATAACAAAAGCCCTCATGCAGGCTGGCTGTCAAGAACTAATGTACCAGTTTCCACAACATGCAAAACTTCTGAACCGCTTCAGTCAAAAGCTTTAGAAGTACCATTAGACTACTCCTGATGGAGGTACTTTTTTATTGACACTGCAGAAACTGAATCAGCTACTCCACTGCAGAATGTATGATGGATATCTATACATATGTTTACACATAAATTTTATACATTTGGACTAAAGTTAATTGGTTAACTGCCTTACCGTATACAGTGAAAAAAAAATGGTTTAACATTACATTGTGTCATTTTACTGCAAAATACTGTCAAATTATTTTTTTCGTGTGTTACATTTCCTTAATTTGCTTTGCAGTGTTTATGTAAACATAAAATGCACATCTGCAAGAACCACCTTCACCTCCAATTACTAATGACATCACCTTGGTAGGTTGAAACAGCAGCAATGGCCGGTGTGGTGGAACAGCTGAGCGTCCCTGTGAAGGGCTAAGACTGCGCTGAAGGTTTGCCACATCCTGTGCAGGTGTTTAAACAGCTGGCTGAGTCTGGACCCCAGGGCACTCTACAGGACGCCAGAGAAGAAGAAAACAACTCAGCAACAAGCGGAGCGGTGGGGTGCAGGTGATGGACGAAAGAAGTCTGGAAGGATCCTCACACCTGCTTGTTGCAGGAGAGTTTTGCTGGTCTAAGCACATTTCGGAGGGTCTCTGTGTTTGGAAGGCACTGGAGCAGATCAAGGTGAATGGAATAATAACAAAGTCTATGTGGCTTTGAGGGATAGCCATCAGACCAAGACCACAGAAAAACCAAGGACTGAATCCAGCTTTGTGCTATGAATACAAGGATTTAACAACAGGATCTGGTCACAGCAGAAATTGTCCTGTGTAATGTGGTCAGGCTGATATGTTCCTTTGAATAACACTGGATATCCAAAAATATATTCGAAAGCCTTTGATGCCTTAATTCATCAGAAATCTTCTCCAAACTCAGGTCGATGACATGGCAATCATTTTTCAGTCCTATCTGTTAGTTTATTAAAATACATTTAAATTACAGTGTATTCATACATACAATGACCTGCATACTCATCTTCTATGATAAACACATTTTTAATTCTGAATTAAAATTCATTTAGATATTTTTGGGTGTCATAAAGTGATTTTTTAAGATACTTGGAGAGAGGGGTCATAAAAAATGTCAGATTGGTAGAACTGTTCTTATATCATAATGAAGAAAAAAAGTGTCATTAAAAGTCATTAATAAATGCTTTTCAAAAGAGGTTTTATTCTCCTAATAAATAATAAAAAATGTTTATGTCAAACTTTGATATTAAGTGTCATAAAAGTTTTTTAGGGGGAAAATGTGTCCTTAAAAGAATGAGGGAAAGCGAATAGAAGAAAGAAAGTGTTGTTAATGGAATAAAATTAGCATAGTTTATTACATTAACACTTTTTTATTATCTATTAGGTGAAAAAACTAAACTGCTTGCCTGATTATTAATATTTAAAAAAAAATATTTGTATATCAAAAGTCAGATGGTTCAATAAATAAAGTCATGTGGCTCAACTAAAAAGAAGAGTCATGGAATCATGGAAATTACATCATGAAAATCTTATCGGCTTAAAACGACATGAGGGAGAGTAATTAATGACAGAATTTTCATTTTGGGGTGAACTAACCCTTTAAAATGTGTACCTGCATGTACTCAAGTAGTAAGCAAGATGGTATTACTACACCACATTACATTTTACAGTAATTAAATTAACATGTTCCTATGGTAAGAACACAATTCGAAACCAACGTAAATACAAAGAGTATATTTCTAAGAACATAGCAGTCATGGACAATCTTTCACATCACTGACCCACATCAAAAATGAGCAGTGGACACACATTAGTGCAGATATCACACACATTAATGATTATAATGCCATCTTTGTCTTTATAGCCAAATTAAATAAAATTGATCTAGATTGTGTCAAGAGGCTGTAATGTGATGAAAAAATTCATGTTGAGCTTTCAGATAATATTTTATAGAAAGGTCTAACTATCAATCACCTGAAATGTATTTTGTCATGTTTCTTTATTCTATAGGCCTTTTCATACAGGAACACCATTTAGGCAGCACTCCTGTTGTGAAGCACTCCGGTCAATGTGTTTTGTCATTTATTTCCTACTATTCGTTTTGGCAAGCTTACAGAAGGGGCAGCATGAAGAATGCCAAGGGACGTTGGGCCTCACATGGTCTCTATTATAGTGGACTTATGACCAATTTGTAGCGTGGGCAGCCAAAGGCTTGATTTAGTGGGCACACATGGTGCTCTGCTTTGGCTGGGATATGTTTAAGTGTGAAATTATTCCAGATGACATACCTCACCTCCACCGTATCTAACTGCCTTATAAGTGCTCACAGCCTTAAGCATGGGAGAGTGAGCCAGCAGTGGCTAAAGGTAGGCCAAGTATGCTTGTTCATGGTCCGCTAGGCCCGCTAGAGAATTTGGAAGAGGATGTAGAAAAGCAAATGTTATCATGTTCTTTTCCTTCGCCTGAACTGGACCTTTTCAGTAGGCTAAACATGAGAGCTTAGTATAACTCAATTTCCTGCCTGGTCTCATTCACCAAACAGAAACGTTAATTACACACATAACATTTGCAAAGCTTTTCCACTGCATGAACATGAAACCTAACACAATATTATAGCATTGTTGACAGACACCCTCCCATCTGACTACAAATGGGAAGAATCCACAAAAAATTTACATGACCACAGCCAGTACTGTCTTGATGGGAAATGAGATTAAATTAAAAGTTAAAAAATAAACTAATTGCATTGGTAATGTGTTATGTTACTTTTGCTTTACTTTTTCTTCTCTGGGCTAGGCTAGCTTGCATGTTTTCAATATAAAAAAGTTATATTTTTGGCATATTTTAAAGCCCTTTCACACCAATAGTTAAATTAATAAGCCTCAGGCTGAAGGAAATGTAAATTATGTTATTAACATTTAATTATTGCGGGCTTGTCATATTCTATCACAACTCAGAGACAGGATGCAGTTGCAAGGCCAAGATATAAAAATGGTCAGACAAACAGACAACAATGACGCTGAACACACAGGGGGAGAGTGGCGACGATCACAAGCTCAGATGTTGTGTGACGCAGTGGACAACAGTGATGATCCTCGGTGATCCAGTGCTGTAATCCCAGTGAAGGGGCTCTTGATTCCGGTGCAGGGAACAAGAAGACTCGACAAAGAACAACGGGGGAATCCACGATCCAACAAAGCCAGGGGAACAGAACGGAACACAGCGAAGAACCACAATGATCTACCAATATGAGACACCAGTTACTTAAATAGACACACACAATGGGAAGCAGGTGGTGCTGTTTATCAGTAGTGATCAGGGACCATGTCCACAGACAACTGCACACTAAACAAGCCGAGAGCGAGACAGCGAATTCATGAACCTTGACATATTCTAAGTTTGCATTTCAGTTTGTATTCATTTTGAGGAATACTAAATCTGTTTCTGTGCAAGTGAGATGTGTGAATGCAGGTTCATATTTAGTCTAGTACTACAGTAACCATTGTATATACAGTTACACTTTGCACACAACGCCTCTGCACTTACTGCAGATTTTTCTTGACATGGGAACAAAAGAGCTGTTAGTCAAGAAATGTGAAAAACTAAGTAACTGGCATTACTTATTTGAAATAATAAGTAAATTATAAAATAAAGTAACTGTAAATTATAAAGTAATGCATTTCTTTACTAGTTACTTGAAAAAAGTAATCAGATTACGAAACTAAAGTTACTTGTACTGTGTTACCCCCAACACTGTGCCAACTGACACAAAAACGAATAACATCAGCAAAAACACTGACCATGTTTACCCCTCCATGTTTACAAACACAACACCAAGAATCACAGCCTTTTAGAGGTTGTTTTCGATTAATGATTTCACAGAATTTACCTGTATTTTGAAACTGATGTGTGAATGGTGCTATTCTGGTAAAAATACATATTTCTGTCTGAACAGTGCATTTTTGTATGAACTGGTAAAGTCGTTCCAGTAATTTTACAGGTTTTACTGTGTGAAAGAGGCTAATGAAACATTTATAAAGATTTCTATTTTTAATTCAAATAATGACTAGTGTTCAGAATACTGTTCTACTCATTAAAGAATACTGGGGAAAGCAGCACAAACGTTATCCAAATCAGCATATTAGAATTATTTCTGGAGGATCATGTGACATATGGAGTAATGATTGCTGAAAATTCAGCTTTGGCATCACAGGAATAAATTACATTTTAAAAATAAAAGTTTTAATTTACTTGTATTAAAAACACAAATTTCCACATTGTTACTGTATTGTGCCCAATGAAGGCCAATTATACACATTATATGTGTTTAATTAAATGTCCAGTTCACTAAAGCAATCATTCAAATCAGGTAACAGCACAAATGTCATTTTAAATGGAGCCGCTGCAGTCTTGAGGGTTGGTTGTGAGTGTTAGGTTGTGGAGGACACTCTACCACTGCAATCTCAAATATGCTTTTTAAAATGCATGAAGTGCACTGTGCTTCTGGATATATGCCCGGTTATAGCATTCTTTTCCATCATCTTCTGTCATGACCAAATTAAAATGTACACAAACATCTCTTTCAAATGAAATTTTGTATTTAACTTGACCTTCGAAAGGCACTGAAATAAGAGCAATGATTTAAAAATCACTTAAAACGCTGAATTTGGGCTGCTACAGTGGATAGTTGTAAAATGAAGCCTGAATACATTCACCTCCAAATCTTAGTCTGTTCTGCCCATAGCAAATACACAATCATCGCACTCTGGCCATGTAGGTGAAGGTTGAAACTGGAGAGAAAAAAAGAAGGAGAGAGGGTTTTTACCTCTGTCTGGATGGAAAGACCATCTCAGAAATCGAGCCTGTCCACCCACATGTGCTTCCCATCTTTCCTGTCACGCACTAAAATCACTGTCTGCTTTCAACTCCCTGCTTTTCAAGGTGGAATGGGGATTCTCCTGGAAATCAACTAGCCACCTTGACTATTCAGAATAGGAGGCTGAAAAACCATGAATTGGCAAAACAGACTATACCAACAGTGATCCATTTTAATTTGTAATCTATATAGTTCATTAAAACAAAGACCATTCCCACAAATTACTGCTGCAATGCAAAGCATAGTAGTCTTTGCCTGAATATCATCAATTTGCATTTTATTGCTTAATAATTTTAAATAGGTTTAATAAAGTACTACTTTATATACTGATATATATATCAGTCTCCTTTAAGACCTCAATGTAAACGCCCACTGCTACGATTGGGTAACATCTGTACATAATAAAAAAACATTGAATTAATTTGAAACCCTTTTACTACTATTACAATTTCCAAGCTTAACTAATCATGAGAAGTGTTAATTACACCATTATATTTTTTATCTTTTTTTAGGTGATAATATTCACGATGTGAACAGAAATAAGTGTAAATATGCCTCAGAAGGAAATCTGGCCAATGCTCATTTAAAATAAATGTTTTGGATTGTACCGCTTACTGAGGTTAAAGACTTTTCTCTATTTCATCAAGAACGCAATGAATTCAACTGTAAGGTGCTCAGTCTCTCTCTATTCAATACCAACCCTGAATCTCCAGGGAATGGCGACTGAAGGAAAATCCACTTTAAATTTAAATGGGATTCGTTGCACAGTGGGGAAAAAATGGCTTTAAAATGGGAAATGAACTGCAGACTTAAGATGAAATATTTTGTCAAGCTCCAGCAAGGCATAAGAAAAAAGGGACAAACCACTTGACAAACAATTTTCCAGAGGCCAACAGAAGTACTCCAACCAACAGGCCCATCAACAGAAAATCTCACACATCAATTCCATGTCAAAGCTGTGAATGACACATAGACTCAAAAACTGAATACTGATGTACATGGATGATGCTCCATTCTGTGACACAATAGACACTAATATATACCATAATAACAAAACAATGGCTTCTATTATTTTAAGTGTCTTTAGATAAATGTAGCCTATATGACATACTAGGAGGGAGATGAAATACTCAAAGTGGCGAAAACTGTGTATTTTTATGTAATTTATTGGTAATGTCATTTATTTAATTGATAAATTGATTGGCACTAATTTACAAGAAAATAAAGCACTGCACAGGTGCTCATTAAAAAAATGTAACAAGTGTCAAAGCTTCTAACATGGATTCTGCTGCTCCTGATATGGCATGTAACAAATGCAAATTGCGAGTGCTCTTAAAGGGATAGATCAGCCCAAAAAATTTATTCTGTCATTAATTATTCGTCCTTTGTGTTGTTCTACACCCTCAAGACCTTTGTTCTTCTTCTGAACATGATATTTTTGATGAAATCCAAGTTTTTTGACCTTCCATAGACAACAACACAACTAAAATGTTCAAGGCACAGAAAGGTAGTAAGGACATCATTAAATTAGTCCATGTGACATCATTGGTTCAACCTTAATTTTATGAAGCTGTGGCAATACTTTCTATTGTTATTTTTTTATTCTTTGTGCACGAAAAGTATTCTCGTAGCTTCATAAAATTACAGTTTAGTCATTGATGTCACATGGACTATATTAATGATGTCCTTACTTCCTTTCTGGGCCTTTAAAACAGGTTAACTTCTGTCATGGATCAGGAAAATATCAGCCATGGGTCCACTGAGAGAGTCATTCTTTAAAAGCTGGATTTTAAAAAGCACCAACTAACCTAATAAAGGAAGCAACTTTCTAAAGAAATGTAGAATATATTGCATGGTATGCGTTAGTGGGCACCCATGCATTTAAGCTATGTACAATATCTATAAGATATTATATCATATCTATTGGTTTTGCCTTTTACTTCAATTTAGAGTAATATTTAGTCAAATGAGTTGATATTGAACAAAATAAGGGCACTTTGCTTTCATTTCAAAATGCAGCACTCATACATAATTTTAAAAGCGCATTATAAAAAAAAATAATAATAAAAAAAATAAAATAAAATGTATTATTTATAATGTGTCCAATTTGAACATCAACCTTTAAAATTGAGGCCACATCAAGAGTGATATTCAATCACTCCAAAGCCATATTGCCTCAATTAGACAGACGGACAGATAGATGGAGGGAGAGAGAGAGAGAGAGAGAGAGAGAGAGAGAGAAAGATGACTATTAATTTTACAGTATATTTCCAGACACATTTCCTTTGCACTTCAAACTGTAAAGCAAAAGATTAGACAATCCCCAACCACATTAAATATACTGTACCAAGTTAACTCTACCCCAGAAGGCACCATATTCCCCTGAAAATCTGGCAGGTCTACAGATTGTCTCAAGATGATTCGAGTTACTGATTGCCTGAAGCCTTTAAACCATCAGTGAAAAGCTTTGAGGTAGGCCCCAAGAGAGCCAAAGAGAGCACACGCTTCTTGAATATGCCATTACATTTTAGGAGGAATACATCGCATCCTGTGAGGAGCACAGCAGGGAGTGATTTTTACTGAATCACATCTTATGTAAAAGTCTCTAATTGTTGCAGGGGCAATGGCAGTTAACTACATAAAGATCTGAGAATGTTTCAGAATCATTCAAAACCATTTATAGAACAGTTAGTTCCAGAAGTGCTCATATGAAAATACAAAAACACTTGGGAAACAGAAACTTTTGAGGAGGTTCAAAACAACACCAAGAACACCACAATTCTTTTGAATGGTAAGCTAAATATTTATGGCCCTATCTAGCATGACCAGAATTACATCATTTCACAGCAACAGACTTTGTCTTATTGTCATAGCCCTGATTCTTGTAAAACAGATGATATAGTCATGGTTTCAAAAATGTGGCTTTGAGATCATGTACTGTTTGAAATTTGGTTGTTTATACTTCCTGTTTTTTGACTCTTCAATATGATCACATTCATTTGTGCAAAACAGCATGTCAACTGTAAAGTCAATTCTAATGACAACATTTTTTACTTTTGATACTGTGGTTGCTCACGACACTAATCAACACAACTGAATCTGACAAGCACATTGTCAAAACTATTTGTTCCACAATGAATGAACACAATTACAATCTTACATTCTTTGTAATTAAAAGAGAATGGAATGCAATCTTCACACACTAGCCTCCAATAAATTGACTGTCAACAATCACAGACAAAGACGGATGAGGGCAAAATAATTGATAACTCCTTGACAAAAGAGAAATATTAATCCAAAGGCTTTGATCTAATGGACTTACCACTTGCAGGAGGTTTAAGTTATTTGTCTTGCCATAGTACAGATACAGAGATTCTTGACTACATTTGACCTAGTCAGCAGCTGGGGTCCTCACAGCCCCTTTGTAGTCACCTGCCGATGGGATTTTTGTGTCCTCTTTTCTATCTTTATCCATCTCTTACTTTAATGTCTTTAGATCTTAGAACCTCACTTTCCTTCAGCCCAATTACTAGGACAATGTCTAGAGATGAAAGCTGTTTTATCTTCAGAATTGAAGTGGATTTCAAAGGATGGAGAGGACTTTTGATTACCAGATACATTTGCAGTTGATAACATGATGTATCAATGTTGACTAAACCATCTGAACAACACAAGTAGTCCACCAATCATAAGTCAATTTGATGGGTAATAAATGCACACTAAAATTGCTTATTTAATTGTTATCAAGAACAAGGACCATATGGAACTGATTCATCTTCCATTTGAAAAGAAAGACAAAAGGGTAGAGGAAAAAATCCTATCACATAACAAAAAATATTTCGTGACAAAATGCAGTTATACTTGAAATGCTTACGCACTTTGTTCATATGAAGATAAAAAGCCTAAACGGCTCAAAACCACATTTTATGCACAAAAATTCAAACCTCAGAGTTCCTTCCATTACATAAGCAGGAATTCAAACTCGTCAAGGGTAAAAAAAAGGAAAAGATGCCAATCCCTCTAGCATGGGGATATAGGGAAAACTTCATCCTAGACTGTATACCCTGGTAAAAAGTAGTATATTTAAATTCCTTTATTTCATAATAAGTATAGTTCAACATATAATTTGAGACTTACTGATATAAAATTGATTATTACATTTTATTTGAAGCACTACTTGTGAATAATCTTTGAATAATATTTGTCTTTAAATGCCAGATATTTAAAGTGTACCTGAAGTATACTTGCAATAGTTCCACTTTAGCACAATCAAATATACTTCAGTATATCTTTAGATGGACTTCAACACTACCTCCAAACAACTGAAGTGTATTAATTAAGTAAACTTTGAAAAAAAAGTACAATTAGGCCATGGTATCTTTATTAAGCACAGAAATATGTAAATGTACTTAGCATGAAATAAATTTATTTCAATACATTTTAGTACATTTATTTTCCACTAGTA
The DNA here is from genome assembly GCF_963082965.1 of Carassius carassius. Classification (NCBI taxonomy): domain Eukaryota; kingdom Metazoa; phylum Chordata; class Actinopteri; order Cypriniformes; family Cyprinidae; genus Carassius; species Carassius carassius. Next base: position 20,900,761 of record NC_081759.1, on the reverse strand, counting down.
TTTATGGTACCCATTTAATGTGATTGAAGAAGAAGAGGAAGAAGAAGAAGAAAAACAAGTTTATGGAAGATTATGATCATTTTTTATTTCTTAGCTTTCAAATATTAAACTATATAGCTTTTATTTTGGAAGAAAACCACAGGAAGAGCTTATCATTGAATGCTTCTAGCTTGCTGACAATAGAATTTTTGGCAAATGTTGTGTTTTCAAATGGATGTTATAAAAGACCTAAACTCACAGCATTTACAGAGATGGAGTTTGTGTCGAGCAACATTCAACTCAGCCCACTTACACCCAATTTCAAAAACTCATTCGATATAGACAACACACAAATTGTCTATTTTGGACCCAAAACATTAGAAAGTGACATGTCAGCTTCCCTGCAGGGGTAAATGTACTTTTCGAGGATAACAAAAACAGCTTGCAGGAACAACACACAACCAGCATGTAGCTAAATGAATTTCATCCACAAAATTCACAGCCTTTGATTGTCTGTACCACATACAAAATGTATTTATTTATTTGCTTCAGCATGTCACAAAATGCATTCTGTTCGCATTCAGTGGATGCAATTCTTTCAGACCACGAAATAAGTCAGGTTACACTTGGTGCTTCATAGTAAATCCTCAACCTGAGGTAATTAATGAATTTACAACATGTTGTGGTGCATGAGGAAAAAAAAATTATAAACAGACTATTGCAGCCCAATTTCCACTTGTCCTTGATACACTAACTCTTTGACTAACTCCTCACGCTGTACAATGAAATCCATCTGTTAGCACTGACATGCTACTCTAGTAAATCTTAGTGTCAGAAAGGAATTCAGTTCAAAAGAAGACAAAAGCACAAATGGCACGCCAGAAGCAATATCAGACGGTGGTCAAAGATGGGGCTTTTTTGTTGTTGTTTTTTTTTGTAAATGTGGCTCTGAATCAATATTCTCTAAATGCAGTTTTCTAGTTATACTTGCAAAGCAGAAGCTGTTGCCAGCAGGGATGTAAGAAAAACAACCTGTAAAAACAGACGTAAATCTCATAGTGCTTATTCCCTTGTGGAGGCAGTTGCTGTCTATAAGCTCACCACTTGTGAAAGGTCAGGATTCATAGTAAACAACTTCTCTTTGGTAGTTAGACTCACAGCCAACGATCTGCATACCAAGAATATTTACACACAAACCACACAAACGGCCTGTTCTTACCAGTAAATATGCAGCTTAAACACTTGGACTCAAATGTGGAGCTCAAGGCCTGAAGGCACCTGCCTTCAATAAGAGATCTTGTCAGTCAAGCAAATTAAGCTTAAAAAAAAATAACTGACAGGTATTGATATTTACGACTGAACGAGTATAAATAAAATGATGAATGGGTTCGGTAACACGAGGTTTACATTTAACAGTTTAAAGACTCACTTTAGACACACACAAGTTGTTTTCTTTCCTGTGTATTTCCAATAAAAAAAAAGATAAAAGCCAATAGGCTGAAAATACATCACAGTCATGAATCATTTCTATTTGCTGCTTGCTGCCAAGTGCAGGTAGTATTAGGAGGGACCATTTTAATTCTAGAGAGTATTTGATTAGACTAATATCTGTGTAGTCCAAGATGAGTCATCAGTATTTTTGTTTAGTTTTTCAGGAAGAGCAAGACTATACCTTTTAAATGAATATATCTGCTAGAAGTAGATCTATTTTAGAGGTATAAAGCTTCAAGGGCAACTATTATGCAAAATTCACTTTTGCCTATTGTTTGAAAATTAAATTGTGTTGGCAGTGTGTGTACACAGCCACCCTACAATTTATTTGACAGTTTACGCACAACAAAGAAAACTTAGTTAAGTACCTACATGCCATGTGAAAACACATCATTTCAGTGCTATAGACATGATAATCAAAAACAAACAGATGTTTTTGGCAGAATATCTGAGGTACAAACTGTAAAGGCACAGCCCTGACCTATACTGGAAAAGGGGGCGGAATGCAGTTGCTCATTTGCATTTAAAGAGACAGGCATGAAAACAACCTGTCCTCCAACCAATATCCTGAAAAACCACCCATCAGAGTGTATACTACAGTTTCTCCACTATTGGCAACAGAAAATTTCATATTAATTTTGTACTCTTTTATTTGCGTTATAATTCAGGTTTCATGTAGCTCAGTTGGTAGAGTATTGCATTATACAATTATATGTAATCGTGCGATCATGGATTTGATCCCAGAGAACGCATGTGCTTGTAAAATGTGTATGCTCTATAAATCACAATTTTGCATGATTTCTGTGAGGGGTAGGTTTAGGTGTGGTCATTCGAACGATTAAGCCATCTAGTAAAATACATACGAATTACTGTGAGATTGGTGTAAAAAGTCCACATATTGCATTTAAATAAACATGCAATTTGATTGGTAATGACATTATACGTCATTTCCTGATGACAGACGCAACACAATACTGTCATTATTTTTTACTTTAAAACATGAATATAGGTCGTAATAAAGTGCTTGAACACACAACCTATGGTTGTTTTTTTTTTTTTTGGAAGACAGGCTCCACGAAAACAGCCTCTATCTGCTTTCACTAAAAATAGGCATTTCAAAATGATATAATAAATGATCTGTAGAATATTTTGAGCCTAAACTTAACAGACACATTCTGGGGACACCTGAGACTTATAATACATCCTGTAAAAAGGGGTATAATAGTTGACGTTTATAGAATAAAATCCACAAAATCGGAATCTTGATTTAAAGAGGTCTTTAATGGTATTTTTTCAATGATTCTTAACCTTTTTGACTCAAAGGCCCAATTTGTCCAACACAATAATCAATATTCTATATCCGATATATCTAACATTTAGATGTATCGGATATCTAATGTCTAATATACTACTGTAATTATAACAAAGCAACTTGTTATTGTATTATTGTATTGTATTGTACTGTAAGTATTTTTTAATAGAAACTGTGAGTTGATATAGTAAATCTTGATTTTTTTTTAGATGATGTAAATATCATATATATGTGAAGGGGAAGTTGTGGCCTAGAGTGGTTAGAGAGTATAACTCCTAACCACTTTGTTTTGTGTTTGAGTCTCGGGCCACGACTGAGGTGCCCTTGAACAAGGCACTGAACCCCCAACTGCTCCCTGGGCACCGCAGCATAAATGGCTGCCCACTGCTCTGGATGTGTATTCACAGTGTGTGTGTGTTCACTGCTGTGTGTGTGCACTTTGGATGGGTTAAATGCAGAGCATGAATTCTGAGTATGGGTCACCATACTTGGCTGTATGTCACTTTCACTTCACATATGTTGTGTGATAGTGCATTTCTAAAAATATATTATAGATAATGTATAGATATATGTAAAATATATTTACTGTATAGATATAGATGTATACATACTGTACGAATAAGATCCCTTTAGATTGTTAATAGTTCAAAATTATCCTCCAAAGTTTACTTACACATACTTGTGTCAGGAGAGGTGTAAAGAAAGGAGTCTACACTGACTGCCAGTGAGCTTCAGACAAGTTTGATTGGCAGCAGACCATTTTAAAGCTAAGGCTCTGCGTTCCCCTGCACCCCTGTGGCAGTGCCAAATCCACCATCTGGTGCAGTCCTCTGATCCACGCTGGAGCACTCACGGCTGGGGAGAAAGCCGTTTCCTGGTCCCCCGTCTCCCCTCTTCAGGCTTCAGGGCAACCATCAAGCTTTCAGTCAGTCATCACAGAGATGGCAGCCCCACCGGCTGCCTTTGAGACCACCTGGCAGCATACATGACTAGATTTGCATAAAGGTGGAAAAACAGTCAAAACCCGTGAGCCTAAAAAAATAAAGGTGTGATAACAAAAGAAAGAATTGTGTAGCAGATGTGAATTGTTTTTTGTTTTTATTTCACTTGAAAAAAAGCAAGAAATATCACTGACTATGTGAATTTACAGACTTTGAGAAGCCCGTTGGTGGCTTTTAGATCATTTAAGGCAGTATATGCAATAGCACTCTTTTATTCAAATTAACAATTTCTCTTCTGGGAAAAAGGACCAAATTATTGCTGACTCATCCTGCACTCAGGGCTCTCTAGAGGAAAATGTTCTTCCCCCTTGTATTACCTACAAGAGAGAAAATTGAGGTCCAAGCAGTGACAAACTAAAACCTATCACCCAGAAGTCTTAGAAACATACTGACCAACTGGAAGTATAGATTTAAATTTGCTCTTCTGATAACAATGACATGAGTAAAATCTTATAAATCAAATTGAGATATTAAAGGTTTTTTTCCAAATCAATCAAATGAGCTTGCAAAATGGCACAAGCCATTATGTCAAAACCACAGTGGCAACATGGTTGCCTGAGAGAGAAATACAAAGAATAACAGCTCTGCAGCTCCAACGGAGCCTTAGAGGCAACGAAGGAGAGGAAGACGAGTGACCTCTCAAGCCACAGAGAAAATTGGGTTTGATATACGCCCATGACATTCCTTAAACTAATAACCGGCCATGCCCAACCCAGTAATAACAGTGATCCATGAGCCGTGGGTGAGCTTTGGCCCAGCAACTGTAGCAAACAGGAATCTTCTTGAGTCAATGGCAAGCCTCACTTGCTCTGATCACTTCCTGACACAAGGGCCTCTGCAGGGCCATGCTTACTGCCAGCAATTCATTCACATGGCCAGCGCCCAACACACTCTGCATCACAGGACATTACATTTCACCACAGTGCTTAAAAATAGCTGTCCAGCTCTCAAGTTGTTAAAGGACATGGATATGTCTATCTTCTAAACATCTCCCAAGTTTGGTCATGAACTGGTATGCTTTTGTAAAGTGAAATAGATGGATCAATGACTTAAATCTTTTTTTTTTACAAAAATGTATTAAAATACAATGACTTTAAAAAACATGTGCTCATCATAATAGATATGGTTTAATTTATGATATTTTCTTAACAGATGAGAGTATTTCAGAGTGAATAAAGTCAGAGATGTCAGGGTCTTGATATAATGATTGAAAAATATCCAGGTTATCCAATGTGTTGTTAATATGTATTGTTAATTCTTAGAAAAATATACATACAGTATTTTAACAAAACTGCTTATTGATATTTATTAATTTTTCCCCCATCAAATCAAAGTTACGTAGAAATTAGAAATTATATCAAAGGACCAATAAAGACCCTCACGAAATAATCTGATGTTAGTACAGGCTGTAAAATATCATTCGCTGTGATTCCCCTACACATAATGTTATTTATGAATTAACAGTCTATATTGGTTAAAAAAAGAAAGAAAATGAATGAATGAATGAATGTGTCACAATTGTCAGCTGGAGTGCCCATGAACTCCAGTAGAGGGCCCTCCACTCAGGACTATTGCATTTGGGGTCTGAATTCCATTTTCCATAATCCCGTAACTAGGGCTAATCACTGCCAGGTGTTCCCCATTACCACTCCCCTATATATACTGTGTTTGGACTCTGAGTCCGATTCTGGATATCCTTTGACATTCTGGACGCTGTTCTCTGATTACTGCGTGTCTGACCATTCTCTAATAAATATATTGCAATTGGATTGAACGTCTCTGACTCCATGTTACAGAAGACTTCGCCATACCAGGATCCAGCAGCCCGGTATCCTCTCGTTACCGTGATATCTGTTCCCACTTCTATGTCAGCGTTTCACCTATCCAGCTCAACCATGGACCCAGTAGACCAGCTATTACATCTTCGTCAAGGAGGCCTATCTATTGAGGAGTATGTTCACCGGTTCTGTGAGTTGTCATATCAAGTATCGCTTTATGATGAAGTTTTGTTTAAAGACTTGTTCCGTTTTGGACTCAGTGTGTTACGATACAATGGAGGACAGGAGGCAAATGCAAGTAAGAATGTTTATTGAGGGAAAGTAATTGATGAGGAGATGTTGGAGGGTGATGCAGGGACCTCGACGGCAGCACAGACAGGTGAGTTGGTGTTTGAGTGTGCTGGTGGAGGTGATGGTGGTGATAGATCCAAGGTGATGGCAGTAATCCAAGGTAGACCGAAACAGGAAACAAGGCACGAAGCAGTAGAGCTGGAGGACGAACAGACATGAACCACGGAGGACCTCAAACAACGATCTGACAAACAAGAGACGAAAGAAAGGGCATTAAGTAGTCTGGTGGAATGAGCTGCAGCCCAGGTAACACCCACATGAAACAATCAACATGACATAACATGAGACGAGCAGGAGACGGTGCATTCATGAACCGTGACAGTACCCCTCCTCCTAAGGACGCCTCCTGGCGTCCCCAGAATCCCTTACCTGTCGATTGTAATCATCGATAAGATAGTGATCCAGGATGTCTCTAGCAGGCACTCAACTTCTCTCCTCCGGACCGTAACCCTCCCAGTCCACCAAGTACTGAAATCCGCGTCCCCTCTGTCTAGAGTCCAGAATACGATTGACCGAATAAGTGGGTTCCCCATCTACGAGTCGCGGCGGGAGGGGGGGGGGGTAGGCGGATTAATAGGAGAATGAATTACGGGCTTTATTTTACCTAGACCGGTGGCGATCGGCCTTAGCCTTGGTGCGCGCCCCCACTTGGAGTAGAGTCTCGCGGGCTCTAGTCCAAGTGTGGTGACACCTCTGGACGATGGCGTGAACGGAGGGGACCGCGACTTCGGATTCCAGACTGGGAAAAATAGGTAGCTGGTAACCTACACTACACTCTACACTACACTACACATCAGACAAGTCTCCTCACTGTTTCATTTTAAATCTCTGCTTAAAACCCATCTTTTTACTCTGGCTTTTAACACCAGGTAATCGTGATTAATGTGATTTAAATTTGTTGTGTGGGCAGTGCATTTTATTTATGTATTTGATTTAATTTTACTTATATAATTTCATGTTGTTTTATCTTATTCTATTACATTTATCTTATTGTGTTTATCTTTTTATCCTATTGTGTCTTTTATTGTTGTGGTGTACAGCACTTTGGAAACCTTGTGTTTATTTAAATTGTGCTATATAAATAAAGCGGATTGGATTGGATACACTCAAATGGAGATAGGCCCGTAGCTTATATTGGTAAGGTATTGTGGGCGTACTCCACCATAGACAATTGTTGGCTCCAGGAGGAAGGATTCTTGGAAACCAAACATCGCAACACCCTTTCCAAATCTTGGTTGGCTCTCTCGGTTTGACCATTGCTTTGGGGATGGAACCCTGACGACAGACTTACAGTCGCTCCCAGTAATCTACAGAATTCTCGCCAAAATTTGGACACAAATTGGGGTCCCTGTCGGAAACCACGTCTATCGGGAGGCCATGTAAACGAAAGACGTGATCTACAATGGTCAACGTTGTCTCCTTGGCTGAGGGTAATTTGGGAAAGGGAATAAAGTGGGGAGCCTTCGAGAACCGGTCCACCACGGTCAAAACTACCGTGTTGCCCTGGGAGGGCGTTAATAAAATCTAGTGCGATGTGGGACCAGGGTCTCGAAGGGACCGGCAGCGGTTGAAGTAACCCATCAGGGGGTCGACTGGAAGTCTTACCAGTGGCACAAACCGAGCAAGCCAAAACAAAACTGTGAATGTCGCGAGCCATAAGTGGCCGACTGAGGGCCACTTGTCTTACCTAATTTAAAGAGCCGTAGTCTTTCTTCCTTGTACCTGAATGCCTGTGATGCATTACAATCCTCCGACAAAAAAGTTATTCATGTTATTCCTCTCGTTATTCCAAGTCCAAGCTGAATCCACTCATTATTTCAGCTTCAAAAGTCCACTTGATGTCACGGTGACGGATGACAAATGCTACTGTGCACATGTACATTCTGACTCGAATTAATTTGCATAATAACTTAGACTGTTTGCCCTTTTGAACTATAATAACGATCGCTCGTGCAATGCTATGGCCGCTGACGTTATTTATTTGCTATCATCTGATCTCTGTGCTCTCTGCTCTGCATCGAGTCTGAATCTGACCACTAAAACTTTAAGATTAAATGGTTCATTTATAATATTATAAAAATGGGAGAAAATGTAAAACGCGGTTTGGCGGTCAAGGTGTCCCTCACTGGTTGCCATAGAAACATGAAATGCGCTCGAGACTGCACATGCGTGCTAGCTGTATCAACCTAAAATGCTTTAACGCAATTTGAGCGTCATAGAAAACATTCATGTGACAGTTCACCTCAAATTGTGTTGCTGATTTGAAATATATTAAATATGAGTGTGTCAAGTCTGCAAGCATTAATACCGTGCGTGCACTTGTATTAACTCTGAGTCTGCGAGCTCTGCTTCTAAAAGTAGAGAGGGAGAGAGAGCGATCACTTTTTTTGGCTCACTCTTTTCTTTTCCTAATTTTACAAGTTGCAAGTTACAAAAAACACAAGCAGTCTTTGATCACAGCCGGGTGTTCTCCGAGTCTGATGACTCCGATCGCACAGGTAGTACACACAATGTTAAACAGACCCGGGACCCGAGGTAATAGATTCGGACCCGACCCGGCTGATGATTTAAAATATAGACCCGAACCCGTACGGGTCCCGGGTCGGGTCCTGGGTCGACGGGTCTCGGGTGCACTGTGAAGACCTCTAGTCAGGGGTGATTAAGATAGGGGCTGTAAGCTCCTAGCTATAAGCTCTTCAGTTTGACCACCTGAACGTAGTTTTGGGGGAGGTTAAGGTGGTCAGAGGTGCAGCTAGTTGGCTGAAGTTGCGAATAAAACGCAGGTAGAAGTTGGCGAACCCCAGAAACCTCTGTAGGGCCTTACGGGAATCTGGACTTGGCCACTCTACCACAGCCTTAACTTTCTCGGGATCCATGCGTATTCCCTCAGTCACCACGATATACCCCAGAAACGGAACCGACTGTGCATGAAACTCGCATTTCTCTGCCTTGACAAAAAGCCCATTCTCTAGCAATCTCTGAAGCACTCGTTGAACATGCTGCACATGTTCCTGGAGAGAAGAGGAAAAAATCAATATGTCGTCCAGGTAGACATATATGAATTGATCAATCATATATCGCAGCAGGTCGTTGACAAATGCCTGGAAGACCGCTGGGGAGTTGGAAAGCCCGAAGGGCATGACCAAGTATTCAAAGTGCCCTCTGGGGGTGTTAAAAGCGATCTTCCATTCATCCCCCTCCCTGATACGGACAAATGATAAGCATTACGTAAGTCCAATTTCGTGAAAATCGACGCTCCCTGCAACCTCTCGAAGGCTGAAGACATCAACGGCAAAGGATAAGTATTCTTTACCGTGATGTTGTTCAGTCCCCGGTAATCAATGCAAGGTCGCAGCGATCCGTCTTTCTTCCCCACAAAAAAGAACCCCACCCCCACTGGAGAAGAGGAAGGGCGGATGAACTTCGAAGCTAGAGAATCAGAAATATATTTCTCCATAGCCTCCCTTTCCGGAACAGAAAGTGAATATAATTTGCCTTTAGGTGGAGACTTACCTGACAGTAATTCTATGGCACAGTCATAGGGAAGATGCATAGGAAGAAAAGCAGCACGAGACTTACTGAACACTTCCTTCAGGTGGAGGTACTCGGCGGGCACGTTAGACAAATCCACTGCCTCCTCCTGAAACACAGACATAAAAACAGACGGACAGGCAGACACTAGACAAGATTCATGACATCTATTACTCCAAGTCAGAATGGAGTTGGATGACCAGTCTATTTTGGGGTTGTGAAGGAGGAGCCAGGGGTGACTGAGGACTATGGGTGCCAGGGGAGAGTCAAGGATGTGGAAGGAAATAGTTTCAGAGTGGTTGCCTGATGTGATGAGGGTGATGTCTTCTGTGACGTGAGAAATGACAGGTAGTTTCTGTTCATTGAAGGCGTGAACCGTGATGTGGTGCGGGAGGGGTCTGAGGGGAATGTGTAGTCTGTGTGCTAGTGTACTGTCCATGAAATTACCTTCCACCCCTGAGTCCAGTAGTACTTGACAGTAGTGAATCTGTGCTGACCATCTTAGTCTTACTGGGAGGAGCGTGGATGATGATGAGGTCTTCTCGGCGGAGATCCTACCTGATATTAGCCTCATACGTACTACCGGGCTTGGCCTTTTACCGGACAGGTGTAAGCATGATGTCCGGTTCCCCCGCAGTAGAGGCACAGGCCCAGGGACCTCCGCCTCTCCTCTTCCTCCCGGGAAAGCCGAGCTCGCCCTACCTGCATGGGCTCATGATTGTAGGAGGGGCTGGCTGTGTCCCCGCCGCTGGCCCGTACGTCAGTCTGGGTCTTGGGTGTGGAGCTGGGTAAGTTCCGCCTCTCTACTCGCGTCAGATGTGCGTCAACCCGCAAAGCCAGTTCAATCAGCCCATTAAGTGATGTCGGAAGATCCAGGGCATAGATCTCCTTCTGGACGCGGTCAGCCAGCCCATGCAGGAACATGTCCCACTGCGCCTCCTCGTTCCAATGACACTCCACCGCCAGAGTTCGGAACTCGATGGAATAATCCGAGACGGATCTCTCATGCTGACGTAGCTCAGCGAGCATCCTCGCCACCTCCCTCCCGGCGACGGCCCGATCAAAGACCCGCCTCATCTCGGCGGAGAGTGTCTGGAACGAGGCGCAGCATGGATCCTTGTTCTCCCACACCGCTGTTTCCCATAATGCCACCCTCCCAGTGAGCAGGGTTAATACGAAAGCCACCTTGGCTCGTTCGTTGGCGAAGGTTCTGGGTTGGAGAGAAAAATGCATATCGCATCGGGTTAAGAAAGCTCTACAAAAGTATGGCTCACCCGAGTAGGACTCTGGAATGTGGAGATGTGGTTCTGGCTGGGAGGGGGTTTCCGATGGTGCGGGAGGAACGGGCGGTGTGAGCGGCGCAGTGGGAACTCGTAGTAGCTGTAGTTGTTGGGTGAGCTCGGATACCTGCGCCACCAAAGCCTGAACCGCGCGCGCGACCAGTGTCTTTAAGATTCCTCTCCTGGGAGTCCATCCTCCGAGCACTGGCGCTGAGAAACTCTTCAAGGGCAGATGGTTGATCACTCGCTGCCTCCATAGTTGGTCAGATCGTTCTGTTACGATACAATGGAGGACAGGAGGCAAATGCAAGTAAGAATGTTTATTGAGGGAAAGTAATTGATGAGGAGATGTTGGAGGGTGACGCAGGGACCTCGACGGCAGCACAGACAGGTGAGTTGGCGTTTGAGTGCGCTGGTGGAGGTGATGGTGGTGATAGATCCAAGGTGATGGCAGTAATGCAAGGTAGACCGAAACAGGAAACAAGGCACGAAACAGTAGAGCTGGAGGACGAACAGACATGAACCACGGAGGACCTCAAACAACGATCTGACAAACAAAAGACGAAAGACAGGGCATTAAGTAGTCTGGTGGAATGAGCTGCAGCTGCCGCTGATCATCTGAAACACATGAAACACCCACATGAAACAATCAACATGACATAACATGAGATGAGCAGGAGATGGTGCATTCATGAACCGTGAGACACAGTGAACCAACTAAATCATTGTTACCTGGATGGGAATTTAATGGCAGGTTGAGGGACACCATGGAATATGCTCTTCTGCTCCGCCCTGGTGGGCTTCTGTCCCATTCCCTCGGCTGTGGTGGTCCTTTGCTCCGCCCTGGTGGGCTTCTGTCCCATCCCCTCGGCTGTGGTGGTCCTTTGCTCCGCCCTGGTGGGTTTCTGTCCCGTCTGCTCAGCTGTGGTGGTCCTCTGCTCCACCGTGGTGGGTTTCTTTCCCGTCTGCTCGGCTGTGGTGGTCCTCTGCTCTTCCCTGGTGGGTTTCTGTCCCATCTGCTCGGCTGTGGTGGGCTCCAGTTCTATTTGCTCCACCCTGTTGGGCTTCTGCCTTGTCTGCCCTGCCCTGGAGGGCTCCTGCCTCGCCGGTCTCAACCTGGCTCTCTGATTTGCCTGCTCCACAATTGGCACCCTGCTCCATCCACTTCCATATGGACCTGGCCCTCCATCCCTCCCCCTGTTCCGCCTCCGCTCCACCTCCCACCTAAACTTTGACTGTTCTAAGTTAGGAGCATCTGGAAGCCACTCCTTGGGGGGGGGGGGGGTCTTATGTCACAATCATCAGCTGGAGTGCCCATGAACTCCAATAGAGGGCACTCCACTCAGGAATATTGCATCTGGTGTCTGAACTCCACTTCCCATAATCCCGTGCCTAGGGTTTATCACTGCCAGGTGTTCCCCATTACCACTCCCCTATATATACTGTGTTTGGACTCAAGTCTCAAGTCTTGTTTAGCCCAGTCTGACAATTCCAAGCTTTTTTCTTGTGTTTTTTCCTTCCGTGTCTGATCTTGGATTGTTTATACCGCCTGTGATTCTCTGCTGCCTGCCCCAACCTCTGCCTGGTATTGTTTCCTTTCCTTTCCATCCTTTGACATTCTTGACGCTGTTATCTGATTACTGCCTGTCTGACCATTCTCCAATAAATATACTGCAATTGGATCCAAACGTCTCTGACTCCATGTTACAGAATGAATGAATAAATACATCATAATAATAACAGGCAAAATAAGTAATGTATTCAAGGTATATACTCTGTTAAAGCTTGTTACATGATGGTTATGCCACATGACATATAGTGGGTCACTGGAAACCAACATATATACAAAGAGAACATTTCTAAGGACTTGGCACATGTTTAAAACTATTTTCCTTCTTCATCAGAGAAACTCTTACATGTCATTGACCCAGATAATTAAACCAAGGGCCATAAAATAGGGCTGATGAAGTTCTTAGTGTATCAAGGCAATTTATTATTTCACTTTCTAGATTCATTTTTAATGCAGCTGGACTTTTTAAAAAACATGTTCCAAGTAAAACAGTGATGAATTTGCTATGATCAGAGGATCATACAGATGATAGTCTGCATTTATCGGTTTTGTTTCCTCAACCATCAATGGAGTCCTTTGTGTGTTTAAATTTACCAAAGGCACAAATAAAGTGTCTCTGCGTCAGATAATGTTCACGGTCTTTAAAGCCAACAGTATGAGGATCACGCTACATAGACGATTGAACCTTTGATTTAAAGATACAAATACAGGATTATAACATCAGGGTTGCAGAAATATAAGAAACTTCTTTGTCCCAGTTTCTCCTCCTAATACGAATCAGCAATCTTGTGGAGGAAATGTGTGACTTTAACAAGCCATAAAATTAATCTGATGGAATCCAGATGTAAAGGAGATGAGAGACCCAGCTAAAGCCACACACCAAATATGGCCTTGTACATAGCAATATTAAACACATTTTCATTTAAATTCCCACGGAGCGTCCAAAAAACTGCTCTCATCAAGCAACAAAACTTGTTATGATGCCATTTCTTCCAAGATAAGAGCAAAGGCAGTGGAAAATAACATTTAGTTATGACTTACAGTTATTATAGAAAATAAATAATAATTAAAATAATAATAATTTCCCCTTTGATTTGTTCATTTGCAGAATGGCACCAAAAATAAAATTATTATTATAAATAATAATAACAATAAATAGCCTACTATTATTATTATTATTATTTTGATATTACATTATGAAGGTTTATGCTGCATGTGATCAAGAACCTGTAAATTATCTGATGGGAGAAAAAAAAAATATGTACAGAATTACCATTCTAAAACATACATGTACAGCGTTATGTATTTGAATTATGTATTTCTTTAGCATACTCTTATACAAAAGTCAGATTTTCTTCAGCATTCTGACAGAAAAGCAAATCGAATTAGGCAAATAGCAATCCATTTGAGTCTATTCAAAAGATGAAAGGAGCATTTTTCATACACATATTTCCCACTCTCAGTCCAAAACTAAAGAGCGTATATAGATAAATGGGCAAGCTTTTATCACAGCACGAGCATCAAAATTGCCTATCCAGTCGACACCAACAATAGAAGCATTGCAGGCAAATGGGGAAGCCATAAATCGGAATTGCAAATCATATTGAAATGACCATTTTTGAATGCTTCAGACAGATTTAAAAAGAAGTAGTCGCATCCATGGGCACTTGATCTCATGCTTGTCTCTCATAATTTCACTTGTGACAATGTTTACAGAGCATTGTTCAACATGGAGCAGATGGAACCTATAATTACTTCAATTAAAGAGCTTGTGAAAGCCTCTCTCAACAGCAATTCAACCTGTCCAGCATCAATCCGTGAGCAAATGATTCTGAAATCAAGCCTGGAAGTGGGGACTTTTTTGCTCAAAAAAGCAAAGCACAATGACAAGTAATGGAATTAAAAAAGATGCTTTACAACAGATGCCATTATTAGCACCTCAATGCATTTCATACTGAGTCTAAATGAGTATTAACAATGAACACTGTATTTTTACCACAACAATGCTCAATTACAATGAATATTTTAACTCAGTACTTCCTTTATTATTTAATTTTCTTAGCTCACTTTTTTAAAAGAAAACACTGAAACTCAGTTATGAATTAGGGTTATTGTTGTTGCATAAAACCAACTGTTACTTTAGATAAATGTTAACCGAAACAAACAATAATAAAAAATATCTTTGATTTAGTTTAACTTGATGTATAAAAAGTGATAAAACAATATAGACAGCATCTAAAAAAAGACTAAAATACACAACAAAATTACTGAAGATAACTATAAAGACAATAAAGATATTACTGAAAATATGAAAATGAAAACTTTTTAAAAAGTCTAAATATATCTAAAAACTATAAATCACACCTTAACAATACTAAAGTTGATGCTATTTGGTATATACCAGATCAGAAATGCAATATGGCACATATCGCTAGACAGAAACACAGTGAGCCATATGTGCTTGTCAAAGCGATGTGTAGTCAAGATTTCTGCTCTGTTCAAAAGGAGGAGGACAAAGGCAGATGTTCTTTAGATGAAGCTAACAGCCACTACACAGACTTGAAATAGTCAGAGAATGAGGCAGTCACGTAGAAGCGGCAGAATGATTGCTCAAAAGCTTTCCCTTTGATTTCAGAGTGTCTGCTTCTCCCAAGTGGAAAATGGAAGAAAGAAAATGAATGACCAGGCAAGCAGCTCAAATGAGCCTCACCTCATGTACAAGACAAGTCCTCTACACTGGCACAGGAAGACACCTGTGCGGGAAAACATTGTCTTTCAAAACAATCCCATTATTTCACTCTGACAGGTATACAAAATCCCCTCTGAGCAGGCAGATGATGGAGCGTGTTATAACACCTTGCCTATTATTTAACGGGATGGTCTATCATCGTGACGCGTTATTATCTGAGGGGCAGAGGTGGGCTTTACATCATTCCTGCTTCAGCAAAGCCATGATGGTAATGCTGAAATACAGAGTGAGATGATAGATAAAGAATGAAAAACAGATTCTAGATCAGCCAGGGGAAGACAAATCATCTACTCTGGGAAACATACTGTTAGGACATGTAAGAGATCCATCTATTGGATTAAAGGAGGTGAGGGTCTTTTGTTCTCCAACCACAGATCTGTACTGCACAGCACACACTGATTAACTGTGGAGACAATTAGTGTGACGATACAAAATGATAAGCACCTACAATCACAATAACAGGGCATGAGCACAGAGACACTGATTGGGCTTAACCTGTAATTTATTATAATTGTTTGACTGATAACAAAGAGTTGCTAGTAGTCATGATTGTTGCACCATCAGTTGCACACTTCAAAACATCAGTAGCTATCATAATGGACATATTCCTGTGAAGTTACTGCATCAAAAACATCACCTACGTAGCAGCAGTGCTAGCAATGGATGCTAAATCAGAGGAGTAACAGGAAAGGACACAATGTTTCTCTTTTGCTCCCAATATTGCATTAATTTGGTTCAAAATGCACCAAGATTGTGGAATATTGTTTTAATTTAAAAATATTTTCTATTTGCTTTCATTTTGTTTCACTTTATATAAAGGGAGTGGCTTATTTCCCCTTATTGTTTAATAAAACTTTTACTGAGAAGAAGAAAAAGTAAAAAACATTTGTATTCATGATACTGCACTGTGCAAAGAGTACTAGTGTAGCACACCTCAATCTCTCCATGAGGAGATCAAGAGCCTTCTTCAGATCTTGACTGCAGAAAAGCTACAGACACACGCTCTCAAACAGGAAACAATACCTATATGTAATGAATACAACATCTTTGAGTTACAATAATGAATGTGTTACAGTATGTTCTATGTTCAACTGAGGGAAAAAAAATTCTCTCTTGGGTTACTCCCAAACATTGCAGCAGTAGAATGAAAACATTAATATGTATGGCTTTGTTCTATGCTGTGAGATTATTAGAAATATGCAACTCAAATGTTTGATTTTAATGAATGCTGAGACATTATGAACACATACTGAGCAATGGATTGACTTGATCAGTGCTGTTTTCCAAGAAGTGTTTATGTATTTCCAGACAGCCACATTTGACAGCTTGTGACAGTCACAGTTGTGATAAAAATGTAATGTACTCGACTATTGCATACAATGTGAAACTATAACATTTCTGACCATTTTTGTATGCTGTTATTACTAATGTACTTTGTTTATTTTAGCTTGGAGGAATGCAAAATACGGACAATAGTAAAGGGAGCATTCATATTCACATATTCAATATTAACTAAATGTTTTCTCTCAGTAAACTCTTAATTACTACTTATTGATAGTAAATAAGGCACTTGTTGTAGTATCCTAGTAGTATGGGGTGGGGTTAATTGATCTAGAATGTAGAATAAGGGATTAACATGTTTTAAAATCATTAAAATGATTTTATAAGTACTAATAAACAGCAAATGTGCCAGGGCTGTAACCACAATAGACATTGAGGGGGAAAATATTTGACATTTTTGCACTGATCTGCTGCACTCCATTATGCAGCACTCTTGTTAGGATGACAAAAACCTTTAAAAATTATATTTTCAGCCTGGTCTGCCTCTGCAGCCTAACAGCGCTAGTCAATGTCAGAATAACTGAGATGACAAATCAAATCAAAGCAGGCACGGTTTACTGTTCACAGAAGCAGAGCGCAATTTCCAGCGTGAAGCGTCAGTTTAATGTTGAAACTAGACAGTAAGGTAAGATATGGAAGTTGAAAATCATTAAATATTAGTCAACTGTTTTTTTATGATAGAAATACAGCCATTTTGAGAAAGAGAGATGGAAGTTAGGTTTGTGAATGACCTGCATCTGTGCATCTCTTTCTGCTGTGATTTTATTTAAAAACAGCAATTTTTTTCAGAAATGTTACGCCCCTTAACATACTGTGGTGCCATCTCCAAGCACGACGAGACAAAACCAATAAAACCCATTACAAACGAGGCATTTGTTCATCCAGTGGGGACATAATTACTGATTATAATGACTTATACTGTCTTTATACGCATTGTGTTGCTTATCACGTGAGGTAAACATAAAACCATGTTTCAGAGTGCGAATTACCCCACCATAATTGGGGGGTACTGCTCCTTCACTTCTTCTATGACCATCATGGTGCACTACCATATCAATCCCCACCGTGATCACCAAGTGCAACATGTGTTGTGCAACACACATACAAGGTCTATACATGCGACAAACTGATAATCAGTAGGCTACAGAATATCTCATTGTTATTATATATCCAAAATAGAACTGTTTTGATCAACTCAAATTTAGAAGTTAAGTGCACTGAAATGTCATTCTAATTACTAGTAAAAGTAATACCTTTACAAGAAGCCTATTGCCTATTTCATGAAATATTGATTTGGTTTATTTGTAGATTTCGTAAGACCTGGAGGTAAGACCCAACCCTCTCATATAATGTATAAACAGAAACCAATTTTCCATTATAGTCTATGGTAGTCAGTGTCAAATCAACACAATTACTTGGAGATATGTGAAAACTGAGCAATCTTTAATGTGATTAAGGAGCATACTATGAAAAACCATACTACCACAGAAGAAATACATAGCAGTAACATACAAGAATCCGATAACCTGTTAATGTCAGAACAAGCTGGGTATCATCAACACTACAGTATCCTAGGAGGGGAGGGGCTGGCTGCGTGTGTGTGTGTGTGTGTGTGTGTATGTGTGTGCGCACGCATGTGAGAGACGCATGTGTGACAGAGAGACGGAGGGAGAGCAGGGAAAGGAAATGCAGCTTAACGAATACGCTGCGTGTTTTAAATGGCATTAAAAAATTAAAGACCTTGACAAAGAGGAAAACTATGGACATTTACTCTATAATTTTATTTTATTTTAGTAAGTTTTGCCAAACACACATTACAGTTTTAGTTAGTTATCGTTTTTTTTTTTTTAATATATGCCTCGTTTTTATTTTTCAGTTAACAACAATGTTTTTTCCCAACTAGTTTTCGTTTTTTTCATTCATTTTCGTTAACGATTATAACCTTGGACCCACCAAAAACTGATATTTCTGTCCCTGTAATTCGAATGCCATTGCTGCATTGGCACTTTAAAAAATCCAGGAAAATAAAGGAAGTTCTCATGCAAACCAGTGGTTGTGTGGATTATTTTAGAAAAGTTAAGAGGATTTAAGTTAATCTATAAACATTAGTTAATGTATGAAGTGAAAAATATAATGGTAATATAGTAAAAATGAATAAAATATAGCTGGGTTAAATCAACCCCTTATGCTGGGTTAAATAAACAACCCAATTTGCTGGGTAAAATTAACCCAAGATGGGTTCTGTCCTATATTTACCCAAACCTTGGGTTAATAACAACCCAAATTGGGTTGTTTTTAACCCAGTGTTTTTTTCGATCATGATCGAGAAACAACAAAAAACAAGCGCTACTCTACTCTGCTCAAAACTCACGTTTGAATTGTCAGTGGAAAATTATTTAAAATATAAAAAACATACAGGCTATGAGTTAGAAGCACCAGACCAGACTGTCCTTGCAAAGTTTAAACTGCCTCTCTTTATAGAAACAGCCTTTGTGCCACAGACGCATTGCAGGCTACTTGTTCAGTAAACATCCTACATAAAATGTGCAGCACACATCTGAATATTTGGGGTGGACTGTTCTGGAAAAGTATTGTAAATACAACTTAACCACTGATTTCTAGTTGTGTCCTCTTTTGAAAGACCAAACAAAGTAGTTTTCAGCAATGAAACACACAGCGACTCCACGATATGGAGCTGGTCGCAACAGTAAGAATGATAGTTACGCCTTCTTTCTTTGTGTAAACATTTGGGCAGCGTTATGCAAATCTTCTCACATCGTGAGGTAGACATTTGGGGGCGTGTTAGAATGAGGCGTTTTAAGGGGGTGTGGTTAACTCTTAACTTTTATGAAGTATATCTCTTTGGATTTGAGACTTTAGTCTTTGCAACTTTACAGCTCTTATTTATGCACCAAGAGCTTCTAACAATACAGTATATGTCTTTACTATAAAGACAGTTTTTTTTTCAACTTCTTTTTTTATTAATGAATTTTGAAAAAAAGCTGCACAACCATTTCCAACATTGATTATAAATCAGCATATTAGAATGATTTCTGAAAGAAGACTGGAATAATAATGCTGAAAATTAACATTTGTTTTACAGGAATAAATTATGTTTTAAGGTTTATTAAAATATAAAACTTAACAATAATATTTATATAATATAAATAATATTTAACAAAATAAATATATTTAAAATAAACAAAATCAAATAAATGCAGCCTTGATAAAAGAAACTTGTTTAAAAAACATTTAAAAAAGTACTGATCCCAAACGTTTGAACGGCAGTGTATATACTGTAAACTGGAGTTCAAGACATTGTTACAGCCTTGCAATACACTAGTGATATGCATGCTAATAAACAACTAGCTAGAATAGTGTAATAGTTTGTCCAGTCTGTGAGTCTGCACTTTTTTTAGGTCTGTATTTCCGGAAAAGAGAGACTTTAAAATGCTTATAGCCTATTTTCTATATTAGTGAATATAAACTAATTTTGTCAATGTTTGGATTACACAAAATGATCTAAACAAATATACACAATACTTGTAATAGAAAACCATACATTTTGATTTATGGGTTATCTCATGCTCCTCAAACAACAAAAAACTTTATTTTCTAGAACTTTTTTTTTTGCTTGTATTTTGAATTCATTTGAACTTAACAGGGGGAAGCTCCTCAGCTCCAGCATAACAGACAATCTCATATTTGTTTTAATATTAGCAACCTGTCGCAGTTCATTGTTTAATTTGGGGCTCAAAATGCATCTGATAAACGTAGAATAAAAAGCCCAGAGCACCAGCACTCTATTAAATTTGTTTCATAAACCATGCTGCATTCCCACTCTTCATATGGAAACAGACAAACACCAAGAGAAGAGAGGAAAATGAGAGACATTAGGGGTGGAGTCGGCTAGAGATAGAGATTAATGATAATTTATGTGCCGAACATCCTGTGATGACCTCAGCCTTCTGCCTTCCTCACTCTTCCTTTCAGTCTTCCATCCCCCAGCCCCAATTCCAAACCTCATTCCTATTTTCAAATGGATTGACAGTCAGTCAGACCTAATCATTTCAACTTTTTTTCAACATGACTGCCAAGAGACAAAAACAAATAAATAAATGAGAATGAAGCGGAAAGTGACCAGCCCTTTTGTTCTTCTCGCTGAACGCCCTGCAAACAAAAAGATGTAATGGCTGAAAATGAGAGCACACAGTGTGATGAATGATTTTCACAGGCACATCTGGCCTGGGCTGTGCACGGCGTGTGAGCTGTGGGAAAGACCGTTCCAGCTAATCCATGCTAAGTCACGGTGGGAGTCTGGTATGGGCCACAACTGCAGACACAGCTGCCTTAGTCAACAACTGGTTTCCTGGTTTTTCTTGAACCACACCTGACTCCATGCTAAGAGTGGTGAAGGACCCATAAAGACTGGCATAAAGATCTCTGCCAACTTCTGTTAACTGTGTGTGCTCTATGAGGGGCCTGAAATAAAATACTGAAAGACTATTGAGAAACAGATATTCAGTGCCAGATTCAGTGCTAATATGTGAAAGCAAACAAAACTTTAGAACCACAGTTAGATCTAGAACCTTTTCCAATAGTGGAAAAAAATCATCACATTTTATTGGTGTAGATACATAGGGAAGTGGGTGCAACATGATCACTGCTTACATAATGAGAGGAATGGGAATATAAAACCATGAGAACACAAGGGCAAGAGTAAGACAGCCTCTAGCCTTAACCTTGCTAGAAATAGATATCACTGGATAACATCTCTAGGGATGGTCTCTACCATTTTTTTTTATAAAATTGAAAATAAATTACATCAAGGGATTCCTGACAATAGCTGGCTGAGATTCATTTTTGTGGAACAGAATTAGACCAGAGATTCACAAGAGACAAGGCCTACCTGTCTAGGATTTCTACAAACAATACTGAATTGACCTTTGTAAAGTTTTGACATGACCCAATTCAGAAGATGGCCTGGAAACAAAAGGCCAATTACGAAACATCTATCTAGGGGAAGAGTGCCATCTAGGCACAACAGGACACACTACAGTATGAAACAGTCTAAACATTGCCTTCAATGTTTTTTCACTTTGGCTACTTAATCTTTTATTTTAGTACCAATTTGGAGCATATCAACCAATTATATGCTGTCATAGTCAAAACATTACAGGTAAACCATGAAGCCTGTGGTTCTAGCTTTCAGTCTCCTCACATTCCTTTGTTTGTAGGCTTTAGCAGTATCAGTTGTATCTTTATATTGCACATTTCTTTGTAGTTGATACTTGACAGAAAATTTTAAATCTGTATATTAAACATATATTCACAACAGCTATCTCTTTGTATCTCTTGTTGAAGTGGGGTTCAGAAACCCAGAGTCTATGCTCATTGGAGGCCACATCATTGAGGAAGAATGCACAGCTCAACAGACCACTGTCAACAGATATGAGACTGAGGGTGGGCTTTATGGGCTGGTGGCTTTAGTGCCTTAACACTCAGAATGCTTAGACTGTGGAAAACACTGTACTCAATTATATAAGCACTGCATTCAGTTCTGTTTAGTATGTTCAGCACACAGCAGAGGAGGTATTATCATTGACTGAAACTATTTTTTTTTATTCTCAAAAGCTAAAATAACCCAACTAAACTCAACAAAAATTAGAAATGCAGCCTTGGCAACTGAAATAAGACTAACATTAAAACTCAAAAAAAAAAAATTAACCCTAAAAAAAAGATACAAAAATAAATAAATAATAATAATAATACAAATTAAAAAACACATCAGCAAAATGTTGGAAAAAATAAACTAATATTAAATAAAACCTTAAAAAAATACAAAAACAAAAGATAATTAAAAATATAAATTAAAACTACAATAGTAGTTTATATGAATAATAGTAAAATAACACTGACATACTAAATTAGCCCTTAAAGAGACAGTTCTTTCAAAAATTACAATTATGCCATCAAGTAGTCATTTAAATGTTGTTTTGCACCCTATTAACATCAAACAAATTTGGAACGACACGATGGTGAGTAAATGATAAATGAAGGCCTTTATTCATCAAAACATTGTTTCTAATATAGTAGGCTACATATGAAAATTACATATCATGGCAAGCTATACCCCTATAACTGTCTGTACAGCAGTCTAGGATTTGTATTATTTAGTCGCAAAACCTCTGTAGCCTGCACTGTACTAACTAGGCCAAGCTTGTGGGCCTAAATAATTGGCACGTCTCTCTTGTGTGCAGATGCAGAGAGAGAGAGAGGAGATGGAATCAATAACAGGATACATTTCCAGATGCTAGGGATTCAAGCAGCACATCACACCAGACGTTGTGTGCCTCAAACAAGAGAAACATCTCTTCCCTCGTGTTTCTCCCTGTGTGGTGGAGCATCGTCCACAGATCAGCACTTACAACACTGACTGATTCTTTTCAGCATGACAGCTTTTAAAGCAACCGGAATCTCCCAATCCCATTTCTACTTGGCTACAACAACATGGTTTTAAGATTTCATTCATTTTAAGAGAAGGAGGCCCTGGTGTAAATCTGCTGAACATGAGCAGCCTTAATCCCAATAAAGTGTCCTACAGACATGACACGTCCAGTGCCAAAACAGCGTGCTTAATTAGTGGGTAAGTTCCGGTCTGACGGGCAGGGCCGTGACCTTCCTCAGGGAATAATGAGCCAGGCAATGTTTGGGGCCTCGAGCTGTGGCATCCACACAGGAGCGAGGTGCTGATTGCTGCTTTAGACGTGCTAAACTGACAGATTCATGTGACCGGACAGTAAACCGTACACTTGGCACCAGGAAGCTGAAATATTTGCCGCCGTGTTGGCGTTGGTCAAATCTCTTGTTTTGTGTCCTTTTGTTTCCGCTTTGTGAAGCTAGATGAGACTGGTCAGCTTTCTCTTTGTTCTCCAGCAAGAGGGGAGCTTTTGAAAAGCACAGAGCAGGGGCCAAACAATCACAGACATTTTTTAAGCTTGGGCTAAGAGAAGCTGTGCTGCGTTTTAATTATGTTTTATATATATATATATATATATATATATATATATATATATATATATATATATATATATATATATATATATATATATATATATGAAAATGATTGTTTTGACTATGTGGAATATTTATTTGATATAGGATTATGAGTTTTGGAGGGAAAGGGACTGAAAAGAGATTTTTCAGTCCCTTTTTATAAATTTTATAAACCATTTACAGAAAAGAGTCGAACATATTTTGGCACATATCTCGATATTTCATATTTCAAACATATCTGTGCTTTATTCACATGCGAGCAAACAAGCAAAGTGAGGCTGACTACATTATTTAATTGGAACTGATTAATTATTTGGAACCTTTTTTAATTTACACAAGAAAAAAACTCCAAAAAGAAAATTGGAGGATACATGGGAGGAAATGCTTAAAATCCATGCTGCATCATACACAATGGAGAAATTGGGATTGTGCATTAAAAATAAGAACTTTTTGGGTTTTCTCTTGCTTCTTCATCTGCCATGTGTATTCCCACCTTATCCTCTGTATGGAATATCTGTCATTAAAACCTTCAAACCTAAAAATAAATTTAAATAGCATAAACTCAGCCAGTACATTTTTTAAACAAGACTCTGTATGACAACAAAAATGGAAAAACACAGCTGTTTTAGCTGTAAAATGCAGTACAATTAATAAAAATGGATGGAGGATTGGCAATAACATGATAACATAATTTGGTGCGTTGATATGTGGCAGAAGTGCCATCTGCTGGTAGCTCTGTTTGATTGCACAATTTTGGGGCTTTAGTTAAAACGTGCATTGATCCTTGCCAGTTGAACGTCTCGGTAAATGTGCACTGATCCTTATCAGCTGAAGGTGTCAGTATCACGGGGGTTTCTAATCACTTAAAATTGGGTCCGGCCCCAGACTTATAATGAGGATATATGGTGTATAAACTGCTTGGAGAATGCAAGCATCGATCCAGCTCCCTCTCGCATTAATTAAAGAGCGCTCTACCATTTGAGCCAATTCACCTTGGCCAAAGAAGTCGTTTATTTCGGGTTGAGCTCCCAAAAAAGAAAAAGAAGGAAAAAATTTATATTAAAAAAAAAATCTGACACAATAAATATTACATGCTTTAGGAAATAAATAGTTGGTATAAGTTGGAAAAAGTTAATATTAGAGATCTAAAATGAGAATTAGCATATTTTATGCATTCACAATTCTGCTCTCTACCAAGAAATATGTAAATGTAACAGCATAATAAAACCAAGATATTTACTTGTAGAATAAAAAAAAATAAAAAAGAATAAAAACACACATATACATATTAGAGTAAAAGAGTAATGAGTAAGTGTCTTAGGGTTAGCCCAAAACTTCTGAAGCTCATTGATGTAATATTTGGAAGGAGGAATACTAAGAACAGAAGGTCTTGCTGCACCTTTGAAAAAAGCACTTGAAGGAGCTGCTTCTTTAGGGGCAGTGTCCGGGTTTAACTGTGTCAGCGCCACCTGCAGTGCTTGTATAACAACATCCTGGTCCATATCTACTCCTTCCCCTGATTCATGTGCTGTGACCTGGGAGTCATCATTAGAGGTCTGAAAGTGGATTTCAAATAAAAAAAAAAAATCTTTTCCTTCACAGAATTGACTCTGAGATGCAGCCATAGAAAACCAAAGATAAAATAAAGGCCAATGTATGCCCATGACTATGAGTGGGCTCCAGAACAGATGGCATAAAACTAAATGAGTCCACAAGATCTAACAATTCTTTAACCAAAGGTAACATACGTGAATATTAAAAGACTGTCAGTAGTAGAAATCACAACATCATCTGCAGAAATAGCTCAGTTGGGAGCATGTTATCTACAAGATCTACAGGTTCCTGGTTTAATCCCAGGTTTTGGCAGATAGGAATTGGCAGAGGCTTTTGATCACACAGCTGTTCTCTGTTTCCACAGCCACTTTGCTGTCCTCTTCTAAAAATATGCTATGGTTTCTCAAAAGGTTATGATAGGATTCCCTTTGTACTGTAATGGCCTAGATTATATATGGTGTATAATAATAATAATAATAATAATAATAATAAAAACAATGCCTGGAGAATATGGCCATCAATCCCACTACCTCTCACGTGCTATGTGAGCTGTCTACCATTGATAACCATATAAATGATAACCCCTTTTTCAAATCAAGTCGTTCACAGATTCTTGGCAGTGTGAAGTCACACAAACCCAGACTGCTCCCACGATTGTAGATTAACATTGGCGTTTTAGCACACACCTACTCTGAGTGAACTGTAGACAGTCCGCCATTGTTTGGACGCCGGAGCAGGTGTAGACAAGAATGTCCTCTAAGTGATTGAGGTGCTCTGTTGTTGGTTGTAATTCTTCAAAAATGTACTTTTGTTTTTGAAGGGAATGCGGCCCAATCTACTTAAATGTGTATATGTTTGCGTGAATCATTCGTGATCCATCCTCAGCTAGAAGAAGTGAGTAAAAGTTTTTTCATGAATCTTCGCAAATCGCCTTTCCTAATGTGCTAGTTAGCAAGGTTCACGATGAATGCAGCTAAAGACTTCTTCTTTGTTTTAATGGCGGTCGGCATCCAACGATAAGGTGCATAACTGCCAGCTACGATACTGGAGTGTGTGCCTAAGTCAACTACCACCTAGTCTCATGTAGCTAGACCTTCAGACTGACAGCTGAACGTCTGGAATCCAAGGCCACTTTCTTTGGCCAAGGCCCGCCCATGGGGCCGTTTGACCCATGGCATAACATTGAAGAGCGCAACACGTCTCCCGGAAATCCTGTATAATTCAACCAATTTGATGACGATTTCGAAACTCCTGAAGTGTTTCTACTTTTGTGTGCCAAATGCAACAGCATATAAAAACATAAAAAAAAAACTCTTAAATTCTGTTATTTAAGCCCATTCTTCTCAGGTAATTTATTAAACTTTTATTATAATGACCATTAAGTATGTCTTTATTGCGAACGTTAAAATTTAAATTGGGTAGAAATTGTTTTCTAATTTCTTTATTTAATATTTTTCTTTCTGTGATGTACATTTGGCAGTGACATAGAATGTGTTCCACTGATTCATCATCCTGACAATGATCACATAAGCCAGTTGGATGTTTCCCTATTAGATGTAATGTTTTATTTAACCCTGTGTGTCCCATTCTCTATCGTGTAATTATAGCTTCTGTTTTGTTATTTCCTTAACATACCCTCCTACTTTCTCCTGGATTCTTTAGAAATGTCTGCCTGTTACTTCCCTATCCCAGTTACAGTATATTAACATTCCTTTATTATATTATTCTTATTACTTTTGCTTCTGATTAACTACTATATATAGGATTTCCATAATCTAGCTTACATATCTAATTAGCTTAAACATCTGCAACTTTGTTCCCTTTAATGTGTGCTGGAATGAAAGCTATTGCTTCTCCACATAAATGCTATTGTCACATTTACTCTCTGAAGATTAAATAAAATTTATTTTAAATAAAATATATATATTTCAAAATATATCATATATTTCCTATATGCAATACTGCCTGTTCTTTGATGATTTTGACTTAATTGAAATCAATGCTGAACTGAGTCTGAACATATAATTTTCCTCTATCCAGAACAGGGCAGCTATAATAGCCATCAACTCTACTGTATATATTGACAGGTGATCTGTAGACCTTCTCTGCATTGAAATTCCTAATTCTGTAACAAAAACACCAAAGCCAATCTATCCTGTATCTTCATTCTTGTAATTATCAGTGTAAATCACAGTATATTCATTATATATTGTAATAATTCTATCTTCTATTATCCCTGACATATTAAAGTTAACAGTCTCGTGAGAACAGCTCATCACCCCATGGAAGAGAGGGCCGGGGTGAGCAGAGCTGTTTTTGGCAGGGTAAAAAGGGTGTTGTTTTACACTACCATTGAGATATTTTATCCAAAGTATGTTACAGACTTTTTATTAAGACCCGAAAAAATCATATCAACTTGTGGAAAATGGGCATCCAATGACCCCTTTAAGGGAAGCTCTCAAAGCACTGTAAAGTGCTTTTGATGGAACATTCAACAAAGCAATACATGTTTTAAGAAGTTAAGTTTTGGTAATGGTGTAAAGAACACTGAAAAACTATACTCAGGTAAAAATACCATTACCTTCCAAAAAAATGTAGTGTGAGTACAGTAAAAAGAATTGTTTTTGCAGTGGAGTAAAAGTACTGATACATCACTTAAAATGTACTCAAGTAAAAGTACATATTTTTTAAACTACTCAAAAAAGTACAATTACTGACAAAAACTACTTAAATACTGTAATTTGAGTATTTGTAATTTGTTACTTCATACCCCCCTCTTTTAGTGTATGCAAAGGGAAATTAACTCATTAATTTAACTCAAACATTTTCAAATGTACTACAAAAATAATACAAAAACAAGCACAGCTTTTCAGGTCTTATAATTTATTTTTTTTATGTTCACAAGTTAACATGTGTTTGTATATTAACATATGTCTAAACGTACAATATACAGTATAAATTGTTTTATTCTATGAGCTGAGCTGAGGGTGGTAAAATGTCAATGATAAAAGTTAATTATGGAGCAAAAACTCTGACACATTACAAATAAGAATTCAGTGAATAAGTGAATGTTACAAAACTGTGGGAAATATTCCCTTTCAACTAGTTGAATACTTCATACATCCTTTATTGTACATTCAAGTTAGGTGGTTGCTTATTTCTATATATATTTTATATATGCTATGGAGAACAAATGACAAAACAAGTAAGCTACTGTACATAAACATGTTATAAATGAATAACATACCAAATAATTACATCCTATTGGTTTCACTGGGTTTTGTACTAACATTTTACTCTACGTTTTACGGATCAATAATGATAACAGTTCCCACCTTACAAAAAGCAAAACCACTCCTATAATTTTATTCCAGTAGAGACATGTTTTTGCTCTGCACATTCCAACATTTGGGCCTTTTTTTTCACAATTCAAGAGGTCTTCATCGAGACAACTATCCTGACCACACAAACTATCCTGACCACACAAAGTAAGCAACTTCATCCAAGTCCACTGGATAATCAGTAAGGTATACGGGTCCTTTGTCAAAATACTCTCCCTTGTAACTTCTCCACCTGCCCGCAGGAAGGTATATATCTCTTTCCTGCTTGCCCGGTTCAAGAACAGGTGCCACCAAGAGGTCATCTCCTATGAGGAACTGAGAGTCAATTTTGTAAGCTGCCTCATCAGCTGTTGCAATCCACCAAAGAGGGCGAATGATGGGATCCCCAGTGTACAGCACTTCCCCAGCAAGCTCCAGAACCCGAGGAGCTACAAGAGACTCGTGGAGAGCGGTGAACTTCTTGGCGATATACACAACCTCATCATCATAGCGCCATGGTGGAAGTGAGAACTGCATGGCTGGCATGAAAGCTGAGAGCTCTAGCCAACGGATGTACAGCTCACGATCTGGAAGGCCAGTGAGGTTTGAGTATGTATTTCCACCTATTATGTCTGGCAGAATAAACTGGTAGCCAAGAATACTTATAGTAAGTACAGTTGGGATTATAGATTTGAGGCCTAGGGTGTATCCCCATAGTGACTCACGGTCAATAATTCTGAAGAAGCAGGAGATGTTTTGAGATTGATAGCCTGACCGCAGCTCTGCACAGTCATTGAATGGTATTGCCATCTCAGTGTAGCGGCGGGTAAAGGTACTGGGATCCTCCAGAGGAACAAAGGTACTGAACTCCTGGGGTAAGTAGCTTGTCTCTCCTGCATCAAACTTGAAAGATGCCACTCCATACTTGTTCTTGAGGGTACGAAGATTCAAGGCATACCAGTCCCGAGCCTCTGGATTTGTAAAATCCAAAATGCCAGCGATACCGTTCCACCAACGCACCAATGCAGGAAGCTGGCTACCGGGCACTCGTACAAACAGTCCTCGTTCTATTCCAACACCAAAATTGACAGAATTATAGTTGACAAATGGATGAGTCCACAAGGTTACCTGGAATCCATCTTCCCTTAGTTTTTGAAACATGGCTGAGGCGTTGGGGAACTTGATGGGATCTAACTCAAACTCTCCATAGCCACTAGTATATCTGTCGTACAGCTCCAGGTGGCTGCAGTTGAAGCCATTTTTTTTCATATCAGATGCATATTTCAATGTTTGTTCTTGGTTCACTTCTTCTAGAGCTCTTGTAGACCAGATTGGTTGTCTGAAAACAGATTCTGAAGGAACCTTATTGGGCTTGTTGAAATATCGACGTACCATGTACTTGTGAATAGAGGTGACATCTAGCCCCACACATACACGATAACTCAGAGTCACATGATGGGGATTATCAGGGTTTGGCCTATAAGGGCTGTCATTATATCGAGCTTGGAACCACAGAGTTCTGTTTGTTTCATCCCAGCCGAGATGAAAAGGAACAGAGTCATTAATTTTTATGGCTGTAGCATTGGAAGAAAGCCAGTAGCTCTCCAAAATGCCACCAAATGCCTGATGATTTGAATGAATATCACCTGTAATGAAAGGTTTGGGAGCCTGATGTCCTTTTAATACTATTGGCCAATGCTGCAACCAAGTCTCTGCACCACCGTACCAGTGTGATCCACTGCAGGACATGGCATGCTCCACTAACCGATGCTCTTCCAGCTCATCCCAGCGCACACGATAGCACTCAACTGTGTCTTTAGGCTTTACCGTTTCTATGAAGAAATTAATATTGCCAGCCGTGGATTTGTCACATCTGAGAATCTGTCCCTCTTTTGAACATGAGTCCAGATCAAGGGTTCCAGACCTAAAATGCACAATTGAAAACAATTTTACTTCTAATAATAATGAATAGTGTAAAAATGATATTTAAACAAAATACAAGGGTATTTAAACAAAATACCTGAATTCCATTTTGAAAATGACAACCCCAGTTTGGCTTCGGATGACAAAACCATCTTTGTTAAGATCTAAGCATTCAGATGTCAAAAGGTTGGCTTTGTGAAGAGAAGCGGAGTAGTAGCACCATGCTACAATCGCAGCAAGAACCAGTAAAACTCCGAGCACGCTTGCTATTATCACTGGCCGGCTTCGTCTACCAACTCTCTTCTTAGGTGGTGAATAATTGCTCATGGCACCAACTCCAAAATCTCCAACAGTTGCTGATACAATCTGGTACATCTTTACAACACTCTTATGCACACAGCCTTCTGTAAAATGTTTCTAACTTATGAGCAGAAAACAGACTGTTTTAGGTGTACTGCACATGGGCTGCACATGGTGGAAGTAGCAGCTGGCCATGACGACTTGACAATTTTGCCATGCCTAGACATATTGAAACAATATGTAAAAATATGCAATACTTTTTTCATGCAAGCAAATGTTTGGATGTGATATAATATTTCTCCCAAGATTAAACAGCACCCAGTATTTATTCTTAAAGGGTTAGTTAGCCCTTTACTCATTCCAAACCTGTCTGACGTTCTTTCTTCTGTGGAACTTAATAAATAAATCTGAGAAAATTCTGAGAAATGTCTTATTGTCTTTTTGTACATACAATGAATGTCATTGGTAATGAAAATATAGTTACCAACACGCTTCAAATGATTTGGAAAATAAAACACCATACAGCTTTGGAAGTACAATGTTTACATTTTTGGGTGAACTCAAATAGATTTGTGATAAACTGAATGGGGAAAATCTACAATTCTAAACATCTGAAGAGTTCAGATCCTGTTTGAGGTTTTCTTCTAAAATGAGCATTTTTCTCAAGATCCTTTGTTTATTTTCAGTTATTTCACTTTAATGTCAATGAAAAGAACCTATTCATTGCCATTAAAGCAAAATTACTGAACCTACAGTCATGGCCAAAAGTTTTGAGAATTACATAAATATTAGTTTTCAAAAAGTTTGCTAAACTGCTTTTAGATCTTTGTTTCAGTTGTTTCTGTGTGTACTGAAATATAATTACAAGCACTTCATACGTTTCAAAGGCTTTTATCGACAATTACATGACATTTATGCAAAGAGTCAGTATTTGCAGTGTTGGCCCTTCTTTTTCAGGACCTCTGCAATTCGACTGGGCATGCTCTCCATCAACTTCTGGGCCAAATCCTGACTGATAGCAACCCATTCTTTCATAATCACTTCTTGGAGTTTATCAGAATTAGTGGGTTTTTGTTTGTCCACCCGCCTCTTGAGGATTGACCACAAGTTCTCAATGGGATTAAGATCTGGGGAGTTTCCAGGCCATGGACCCAAAATTTCAACATTCTGGTCCCCGAGTCACTTAGTTATCACTTTTGCCTTATGGCACGGTGCTCCATCGTGCTGGAAAATGCATTGTTCTTCACCAAACTGTTGTTGGATTGTTGGAAGAAGTTGCTGTCGGAGGGTGTTTTGGTACCATTCTTCATTCATGGCTGTGTTTTTGGGCAGAATTGTGAGTGAGCCCACTCCCTTGGATGAGAAGCAACCCCACACATGAATGGTGTCAGGATGCTTTACTGTTGGCATGACACAGGAATGATGGTAGCGCTTACCTTCTCTTCTCCGGACAAGCCTTTTTCCAGATGCCCCAAACAATCGGAAAGGGGCTTCATCGGAGAATATGACTTTGCCCCAGTCCTCAGCAGTCCATTCACTATACTTTCTGCAGAAGATCAATCTGTCCCTGAGGTTTTTTTTGGAGAGAAGTGGCTTCTTTGCTGCCCTTCTTGACACCAGGCCATCTTCCAGAAGTCTTCGCCTCACTGTGCGTGCAGATGCGCTCACACCTGCCTGCTGCCATTCCTGAGCAAGCTCTGCACTGGTGGCACTCCGATCCCGCAGCTGAATCCTCTTTAGGAGACGATCCTGGCGCTTGCTGGACTTTCTTGGATGCCCTGAAGCCTTCTTTACAAGAATTGATCCTCTTTCCTTGAAGTTCTTGATGATCCTATAAATTGTTGATTTAGGTGCAATCTTAGTAGCCACAATATCCTTGCCTGTGAAGCCATTTTTATGCAATGCAATGATGGCTGCACGCGTTTCTTTGCAGATCACCATGGTTAACAATGGAAGAACAATGATTTCAAGCATCACCCTCCTTTTAACATGTCAAGTCTGCCATTCCAACCCAATCAGCCTGACATAATGATCTCCAGCCTTGTGCTCGTCAACATTCTCACCTGAGTTAACAAGACGATTACTGAAATGATCTCAGCAGGTCCTTTAATGACAGCAATGAAATGCAGTGGAAAGGTTTTTTGGGGATTAAGTTAATTTTCATGGCAAAGAAGGACTATGAAATTCATCTGATCACTCTTCATAACATTCTGGAGTATATGCAAATTGCTATTATAAAAACTTAAGCAGCAACTTTTCCAATTTCCAATATTTATGTAATTCTCAAAACTTTTGGCCACGACTGTACACATAGGAGCCTGAGAAAAATGCCACTTTTAGAAGAAATGTTTGCATCTGAACTCTTCATCTGTGACTGAGACACAAAAGCTGATTCAAGCTATCGCTGCAGCTGAACAGTCCTCTAGGCATGTATTGAACATGGAGTTTCCAATAGTGTTGTGATGTTCTGTAACAGGCACACTCTATTGATTTTATGAACATTTGTGACAGAATAAATGCATCTGCTATAATTTTAACAAGTTGTCATTACAATTTTAAGGTTGTGTTATTGTGAAAACTACTAGTTTTAGTAGTTATAGTTTAGCAGTTAAACAGATTCATCCTCAGCACCAATCACCGTCAGAGAAACAAATGTCACTTAAGCGCTCTCTGACACATTACCTGACAGATTAAAGTCACGCTACTTGATAACTAGTTGTCAAGGTGTTCACTTGAGAAAGCACAAGGATGATTCATTTCTATTTTATGTTACGATACATCATGCAATAAACTTTCTCCAGTTACTTACATTTTATGTCCGGTTAAGATCATTCAGGATGAAACAATACAAAACTACGTTAATGTTTCACTTTCAATCGGTTATTATTTGTGTTCTGCTCGCCAGCTAAACTTTTCGGGGAAAGCCCAAAGTATTTTAATAAAACAAACTTACTCTGATATTGACATTACGACTGCACATCGGTCAAAATGCTCTTGAATGAACATGAAACCAGAAGCAAGTTAGACCAGTTTGTGTGCATCATGGGTAATGTAGTATTTTAAGAGGAGGCGTAGCTATTTTATTAGATGAGAACATAAAACTGTCCGAAAAGCAAACTGGGGGGGGGGGGGGGGGGGGGGGGGGTTGGGGCTGGATGAAGGCCAAGGGAAAGAAAATAGTTGCCTAGTAGCCTATTAGTTCCCGTTTAGAATGTTTAAGTATTTTCTATAATTTCGAAAACGGTTTCAACCAAGTTTTGTATGTTTCATAACACAATTATTCCACTAGATGGCAGTAAATTATAAGACAAAATAGATTTATATTGATTTTTCTTAATGTACAAAAAAAATAAATAATTAAAATTAAAAAATTAAAAAATGTTTATAGTACTGTGATTCTGATGGGAATCTACAAGAACTTACAAAGCCATTTTTATTTTAAAATGTTTAATAAAATTTAATATTTTAAAAGTTTAATAAATGAAACACTGTGAGTGAGAATGTATACAACCCATGACCTGAACTTTGTCATTTGTCCAAACCTGTTTTCACCCTGGACACTGATCAGTGTAAAATCAAACAAGAAAAAGTTCACCACAAATAGAAATCGGAAATATTTGCTACCTAGCAGTATGCTGCTAAGCAATGTCAACACATTACAAAAGTTTAAACTATTTTCTGATGTTTTCTAATACACAAAAATAAGACCCCAAGCTGTCTCAATGATCCAAAAATAGCAGACTATATCAAGAACTAGACACGTCATACCACCTATAAAAGAACAATAAAGTGTTGTGTCTTTCCATGTAGACATGCATGGGCAGACTCTGCAGAACATTGTTGAGTCTAGGTAACAAATGTTCTTTTCTCTCTCCCAGTCTCCCTGTCCCCAGTGACACAGAAATAAAAACAAACACATATCAGCATTCCTGGGCTTCGCTCAGTACTCAATTTCATTAAAATTTTCAGAAAATCCTGAGTATGAGATGCTGTCTCCAGGATCTAGAGAAAGAGAGGAAGAGAGCATTATAAAAAGTATAAGCACATGTACAAATACATCCAGTGTATTACTGCTGCTTCAGTAAACACATTCAAATAACTTTAGTAACAGTATGTGATCCGTCCACAGACAAATCCCAGTGAGAACTGCAGTAAAGAAAGCACCTGCTGTTACTGCTCTGCAGTCACCTGACCTCACACAACCTACTGCAATACATCACATAAATGAATGAGGATAACGCATGGCACTTCCTGTTCAACCTTCAGATTATGTGTTTGACTTCACATTATACAGCCCACAAGAAGACATTTATGTAACCATTCATAATGATTGAAATTGTAAAGCATGACAATGATTTGACAAATTTTTGCGCTATCTATTAATTTATTGAGAAATATAAAAACTTAAATAAAAAACGATAAATTTAGACAGACAGACAGACAGATCGACAGACAGATGATAGATAGATAGATAGATAGATAGATAGATAGATAGATAGATAGATAGATAGATAGATAGATAGATAGATAGATAGATAGATAGATAGATAGATAGATAGATAGATAGATAGATCACGCAGCCCTACCAATTTGCAGAAACAGATGGTAAAAAATGGAAGGAGGATCCCTGCAGACTCTAATGACTATCAAGGTGAGTTTCTTAAAGGGGCAGTTCACTCAAAAATCTCAATTTTGCCTAAATTTATGGAGGTAAATGGCAACTAACAACTGTTTGGTTCTTCATAATTCTTCGAAATATTTTCTTTTGTGCTCAACATAAGAAAGAAACCTATACCGGTTTGGAGTGAAATGAGGGTGAGTAAATGATAACAAAATTGTCATTTTGGGTGAACTATCCCTTTAAAATATCAGATATTTTGAGCTTTGTATGCCATTACGGTCATTAAAAACTGAAAAATATATTTAAAAACATTTTACTGTTCACTCACCATTGCACGGCCCCTTTTTAAACACAATATCATCGATTGCAATGTCACTCCTTACTGAGGATCCTCTGATAGCTTCAAATATAATCTGCAAACAATAAGGGAAACAATAAACCTTTAACCTTTTTACATGCAAAAACGCAACACGGCAATATTCAACATTATAAAAGATGCATTTCAAAGGCATTTTTCAACAACAAAGGGAGTAAGAATGTGCCTCTAACCCAGTGCCTTGTGTAACACTCGTAATCCACCATGGCCTTCATCCAGGACACACTTTGTTCTCCTTGTCTTGTCCAAAGCAAGCTCCCCCTGCCCCCCTTATGCAGCAGGACATTCAGAGTTCCTGTGCCTGAGCCATACATGTGGTAGAAGAAGATCAGACACTGAGGTCCAGCTGAACCCCTCAGCTCGGTGGACATGAGCTGGGCTGACTGTTTGGGTAGCATGTGAGACGCCTCAATGTACATGTAGTAGCCTTGAAATCAGAGCAGGAAAGACTTACACTTACATCAAATTACATCAGCAATGTTAATAAAGCATTTCATGCTGAAGCATAAATTTGACTCACCTACCCCTAAGGTGTGGTCCCCCTTGGGTCCTGTGTAGGACGTGGGTGTATGTCCCCTGATCCGTAACCAATGTCCTTTTTTAGCTTTCGTTTTCTGGGTATAGCCGCAGTCCCCAGTTTCAAAGTTACAATGTCCAGGAGGTGGATTCATGGGGCCTAAACAGAGCACAAAAAGTTCCACCACATGAGGCTTTGAAATGGTTAAAAGCTTGTCTATTTCTGTCCACCGCAGCCGGCACTGCCCATTTAATGTCACTGTTTGTTAGGGCAGATGTTCTTCATTGCCATGGAGTATATGTCTATAAAAAGAATATTCAAGAACCTTAGACAAGGGCCTTGCCCATTTCCTCAACCACATTGTTTAAAACGGACAAGAAACCTCTGCCAAGCAACATGTAAGTAATACGATTTACTCTTTAAAAGAACAATCAACTGCTTAAATCTTTTACAAGTCATGGGTTTTACTCTCATAAAAGCAACACAACTGGGTCAAACACTTTGTTATCATTTAAACAATTCTAAATATGGGGACAGTTTCAGACACACACATGTAAGTCAGAGAAACAAATACCCATCCAAGCAAAAAAATGTCTTTCTTATTTGAATAGAAAAGCACACATAATATTTTAGTTGTTCTCAGGCCTGGACTGCCCATCGGTAACACTGGGAGAAAAATTTCAATCGATAAAAAAGCAATTGGCCTAATAAATCATAAAAAAAAAAAAGATGGGTTGTTTTAACCCAACTTTGGGTCAAAAATGTACTAACATAGCTGCTTGGTTAAATTTTTTAAATTACATTTTTAACCCAAAAATTGGGTTAGGCCATATTTGACCCAACACTGAATTGAAACAAAGCATTTTTTAGAGTGCAGCTTTAATGCTTGTGACATTTATACTAAAAATCGTAATTTCAATGTCCAGTATATAAAGTTTTTAGTTGAATGCATACATCAGTGAAGGGCTATAAACTAAAGCAATAAAAAAAGGTTGGTTGGTATATAGGTGGTTTGATGAATAGAAAGTTCAGAGGAACAGTGTTTATCTGAAATATAAATCTTTTGTAATATTATAAAAGTATTTATCATCACTTTAGTTTAATTTAAAGCGTCCTTGCTAAATAAAAGTAATAATTTCTATATACTTGTTGGGTACAACAGCTGGAACAGGGTCCTTAAAAGGACATATTTGTTCCTTTTTTACCCCTAATAGGTAGGCCTACAAATTAGTACTTTAAGGGTATGAATTAGTAGTCTAAGGTACTAATATGTACATATTAGGGATAAAAAAGGGTACAAATATGTCCTTTTAATGTAATGCTATGGTGTAAAGCTGTTGTACCCCAGAAGGTACCATTTTGACCCCTTTTTTTTCTGTGTTGCCTGGATGACTGAGATTTCCCATCCTGAAATTTCGTCCCAGTCCGGCCCTGGTTGTTCTCAATTTAAACGAGCATCTGGAAATATGCACACAATAAATTAATTTATCAACTAATGCAACAAAATTCAGACAGTGAATGTTTCTTATAACTCTTATAAAGAGTTTGAGTTTTAATATAGTGTTTAATTTATTTTTATTTCAGTTTCATTTTAGTGATTTTTGTACTTAGAACTTCATGTAAAACTGGTTTTATTTAATTTAGCTGCAAAGGCAAAAATTTGAAGTGTTAATATTTTAATATTTATATTTAATTTTATTTAAGGTTTATATAAATTAATGAGGGGGAGGGGGGTTTATATATAGATTTAGTTAGATATAAATTCATACATTCAGATAATAAAGTTCCGTCATCTTACAAATCCAAGAATTTGCTTCGCTCAAAAAAAATTAAAATAAAATAATTTTAAAATAAAGTCAAAAATCACGTTCTGATTATATAGTCCTAAAAGTAAAATATAAACAAAATTTTGAATGTACTTACAAACAGATTTCAATAGTTTATGCATTTTGATCATTTACTTTCTGACAGCGGTGAAGCAGCCATGAAACTTCATGTGAAGAATTTCAAAGTTTCTGTCATACAAGCCTCTATTGTACTAAAAATACACACAATACCACACAGTGTTTCCATATGTCTCTTAGCAGTAGTCAAACAGGATTTCCCAAATGCTTTTTGAAATAATTTCTACTTTTAAATTCAGAGATATGGATGTGGACAGTACCACATGATCCTGGTGTTTGTTAAAAACAGTAGGTGATTCAGCCAGGAATGGTGGGAGCAAAATGCCAATAAAGCACCCCAGGGGCGTTGCCTGGGGGTAAAACCAGTACTGATTACCAGGGCCCCAAAGGAAGAGAGGGCCCTTGAAAAGTCTGGAATATATATTTTCAAGGGGAGGGGGGCCCATTAGGACTGCCTATGCAGCACCCCTGAAGCACCCTATAATAAACTTACATCACCATGTAACACAATTACCATCTGAATAGGGATTTTTTTCATTGTCAAAAGGGCAGAAGTACCTGTAGCAACCCGACAGTCGCCAAGGGTCACTGAGATATCATCGAGAGACACAAGCCCACAGTCCCAGAAGTTTCTGCAGATGCTGACAAATGCTACCTTAAAGGGAAGTTAAGATAAAAAAAAGTCCATAATGACAAATAGTTAAAATAGGGAAGAACATGGTCTAGTATGTCATAATTTTATACAAAAATAAAACAAAAAAGGTCTTAATTTAAAGTTATTTAAAAGACCATACAACTAACCCATGTGATTTGTCCTCAACATTTACAGTACAGACCTTTTCTGTGGTTTTTCTCATAAATGGCTTTGACATTTTGAGGAGGTAGAAAATATTTGACAAATGTAAATGCTATTAATGGGGTTTTGCTGTGGACACTCCATTCAAAAGAGTCTCGAGCTTCACTTATTATCTCTGAGATTACACAAGGAATTCACACAGGGGGTGACCCAAAGTTCAATAAAAGATTTATAACGGCTTATCATTTGGAAATACTTTACCTAAAACAAAAAAAGTATTAAAACTGAATTTGAGCTTATTATTAAGGACAATGTCCTTCTTTACCTAGAATCTGAAGAACACATAAACCTTTATGTTGTAACTGTTTTCTATTTGAATATATTTAAAATATAAATATATATCTATTATATTAAATATATTTAATATAAATATAAAAATCTAAATATATTTTAAATACTGTATTTAATATATTTTTAAATGTTTTCTTTTCTTGATGTGGCAAAGATTAATTTTCTGCAACCATTACTCCAATCTTCAGTGTCACATGATCATTCAGAAATCACTCTAATTTGATGATTTGATGTTCAACAAACATTTATTATCAGTGTTAAAAAACAGTTCTGCTGATTAATATTTTTGTTGAAACCATGATTTATTTATTTTTCAGGATTCTTTGGTAAACTGAAAGTTCAAAAGAACAGCATGTATTTGAAATATTGTGTGTAAATATAAAAGTCTTTACTGACATGTTTGATCAATGTAATGCATCCTTGCTGAATAAAAGTACTATATTTATTTATTTAAAATCTTCTTGACCCCAAACTTTTAAAGGGTGGTGTACACAAAAAGTCATAAAAAAACAATGTTATTCTACTGAATAGTGAAATAAAATACATTTAGCCATCATCATGCACACAACCCAGTCTTGAAGAAACTTGTATTTAAGAACAATCCATTCATTTTACACTTACCTTAGTAGGCATGGGCTTCAGGTATGTGACTTCCACCTCTGTCCAAACATCTTTAGATCCCTCAGACACGGTCCAGATTTTCTCCTGAGCTATGTTGTTTTCATCATAGACATAGAGAGCCAGAACATTATCTACTTTCATGAAGCCATGCAGGACATAGTAGAACCTGAGGCAGTATTTATGGTTCCCTGGTAGGGACGGTCCAAAAAGACGACCCACATACCCTGGTCGAGAGGTATGACGAGTGTTGGCCAAGAGAAAAGACCCTGTGAATGTAATGAACATGGAAGATTTATGAATCATAAATAATCAGTGAAATAAGTGATAATTTAATGAATGTTATCTAATTTTATAACTTTTTTTGTTCCTTAAGTGTTCCTCTTTTATCATATTAAAGGAATAGTTAACCCAAAAATTAAAAGTGTAAGTAAAAGTTTTGTCATCCTCATGACTATGAATTTGAATTTGTTTCTTCTTCAGAACAGATTTGGAGAAATTAAGCGTGCTCAGTAATGGATCCTCTGCAGTGTATGCATGCCATCAGAAGAACAGCCCAAACAGCTGATAAAAACATCACAATAATGCACAAGTAATTCACACGATTCCAGTCCATCAGTTAATGTCTTGTGAAGTGAAAAGCTGCATGTTTGTAATAAACAGATCCATCATTCAGGAGTTTTAACTTTAACCGTCACTTCCTGTCAAAATCCAACCATCCATAATCCATAATAATGCTTTCTTCAGTGAAATTGTGGATTATTGTGATGCTTTTATCAGCTGTTAAAACTGTGACGGCACCCATTTACAGCAGGGGATCCAGTGGTGAGCATGTCTCCAAAGATTCTTCCAAATCTGTCCAGCAAAAAAATAAATAAATAAAAAATAAAATTAATACTCATCTAGAATTTTAATCAAATGAGTACATCTTGGTTTTGGCGTAAACTATTAATTTAATAGTTATTCACTATGAATACTGATTTAATTAAAATTAAATATACATTAAGTAGGAAATTGTAGGAATATCACTGAATAAAACCATATTGTACTTTATTGAGTCAAATGCACATCAAAATATAATATATACAGTATGTGATGAAACTGTATGATATTTACATAAATTAGACTATTTTTAAAAAAAAATTCTTCATCAAACTTGTACACATTTTTTAAGTCAGATTCCACCAATTCGGTGAGTTAATGAAAAGAACAGTCTCACTTCGCACCAGTGCCTGTAGTGTGATCCCCGATGCGGTAAACATTTGGTTTCACAGAGACCATGTTCCACACTGAACCTCCAGTTTGTTCCTGATAATATTGACACAGGCCCTCCTCAAAGTCACAGTTTGCCAGAGAGGGGTCAAACGCTGGCTCTGGAAGATTGAAGTTAAGTCACATCATGAACATCTCCCACATAGGCAGACTTTCTGTAAAATGTAACTGCTGACTAAACGGAATGTCAGTCTGGTTGCAACATAAAAGGAAAACAACAAGAAAATTCCCCTTTAAACAGCAATTTGGGACTTTTTTGGGGTTGTTAATTATAATGCTGAAGGCTCCTCTAAGAAAAATGACTTCTTTTTGTCCCAAAGTATATTATGTTGGGAAAAAAAAACTATTCTTGTTATCAGATATTGGTGGAGCAAGATAATTTGATCACACGAAAATGTAACATCTTAGTTACATATGTTGACACTGACATTTGGGGTTTCCCTTGGTAGCCCCAGTCACATCTGAGTAGTAAAAACACAGGTCAATGAGACATTGCTATAAAAGGAGGTGGTGTGCATCCACTCATTCAGGTTTATGCTGCATAATGTCTCTGTTCCCTCCTTCAAAGGAAACAGGTTTACATATGTTACTGAGACGTTCCCTTTGAGTCAGTTTCTTTCAATATTATTAATGTCTGGGCTCCATATGGAAAGCGCCACAACCACTGAAATGTGTTACGAGATCTGGTGATGCAGATGTTGGCAGGCACAAGTTTACCAAGTAACAGCAGGCATTCCACATCATAACCTACCCGACGCCCTGTTGTGAGCAAGAGGAACTTTAATTCGGTTGGGATCACAAAAAGCAGAGCTCACAACAAGGAGGGCCACGCTGTTCCTTTTTCCAACAGGAAAGAGAAATTCCACTCTTTCACAAAAGTTGTGAGTCAAATGCAAAAACTGGACAGAAGCTACACTGTCAAGGGAAGACACAGGTTTACCAAGCATGAAACCGTACTGTGGAAGGAACACACAAGGGATCACCCGAAAGGAATCACTACATGTGGGGCACTGAGCTCTGTACAGGGGCTGACCAATGGGAAGGCAACACAATTACTGAGCCTGGCCAGCAGCACTGCCAACAACTCGAGACAGTTGATGTGCCACTGGAGTCAAGCTCCTGTACAGGAGCCCAAGGCTGTATGCTCATCGCACACAGCACCCCAGCCTGTTCTGGAGGCATCTGTTATAACAAGACATGCCTGGACATTTGTTCTAAGGGCACTCCCGTGCGTAGAAAAGGAAGACCCGACCAATGGCTGAATGTCTGGCATCAATTCAGTGTGACATGAACATGGAGCATGCCACTGAGCCATGCCCATCTCAGGACTCGGGCCATGTAGCCAGTGCTGAAGTGGTTTCATATATATTAATCCAAGAAGCGTCACCGTGGCTGTGGATACCATATCTCCCAGGAGCCTGAAATTGTAAAAATCTGAATGAGTGGATGCACGCCAATTCCTTATATGCCCATGTGCACGGAGGAGTGGCTGGGCATGCAAATTCCTCTCGCCAATGTCTCATTGGTCTGTTCTTTACTACACAAGGTGACTGGGGCTCCCAAGTGAAACACCAAACGTCAGTGTCAACGTAACATCAATGTGACTGACTTGAAGGGAACTATTTTATGAGATGACAATTTCAAATGAATTTGTACAATGTGAATTGTATGAAAAGTATGCGTTTTAGAAAAAAAAATTAACAATGAATGTCCAACCCAAACCCCACACCTAAAAAATTAGCATCAGAGAATTGTAAGCATGCTGCACAAAAACGTAGAAATGAGATACACATTCATTCGAATTAGCCACAAATTGGCCAAAGCATAAAACATATATGAATTGTCATTGTGTTGCAAATTACCTCAAAATCAATCTAAAAATGTAATGTACATTATTAACTTTACAGATCAGGAATTTGCAGTTTATATCAATAAACACGTTTAACAGCACAGACATTTTGATTCTTCACAGCCTGATAAGCATGGTAGAGAATTACTTAAACAAGAGAAACAGAATACAGTGTGTTTCCAGAGTCCAGATTAAAAAGACATGTCTACAAAAGAGTTAACATATGTTCACAAAGTTACAGTGCATGTTGAAAAGAAACCATAAAACGTGCTTGTGGTTTTCAAG
Organism: Carassius carassius; assembly: GCF_963082965.1. Taxonomy (NCBI): domain Eukaryota; kingdom Metazoa; phylum Chordata; class Actinopteri; order Cypriniformes; family Cyprinidae; genus Carassius; species Carassius carassius. The sequence goes on along the minus strand of NC_081759.1, from coordinate 20,857,636 downwards.
CTCTGTAAACAGCTGTATTGTGTTTTTTGGGATTATGCACAGTTGCATAAAGCATGTAAGTGCTTATTATGTAACAGAACCGCGCTGACCTGTCTCTGTGTGGCAAAACTCCGGGGAGAAAGAAATGTCATCCAAAGCAACAAAGCCTCCACGAGGACTGTTGAACGCCACCTCAAACACCATCTAGCAAACCAAACACACCAGTCAATCTAAATTAGATATATGAAGTGCCCAAAATGAAGGAAACAGTACTGCACAAATTAACTGATTCATTTTGAAAACCAAAAAGTTTCAAATGGATTTAGTTTGTTAGTGTAAAAGTAATACAAAAACACAATAAGGTTCAAAGGCATTAGTAACACATCAGACAGTGAACTCATCTGCTAGAGAGAAAATCCAGACTCCACACACACTCCTTCTCTCATTATTCACATTGTCTCCCAGACAAACACTGCTCACACTCAAACATGGCAGCCACAGTGCTAGCTCTTCATTTTATGTTTATACTATTCCTACAGATGCAAATTGCAAAATAAACACTCATTTCTCTGCAGAACAGAGACTATGAATGATATAAATATATCACTCTTTGAACTACATTTGGAAATTGCTAAAGATATCTCTTACCATTGTTAGTTAATAATCAAAGCAGTTTAGATCAAATTGGTAAGGTCAGTTTTCAATAGAACTATCCATACTTGATTTAGTTACAACAGTTTTCTCTTGAGGATTTAGCTAATTGCACAAAACAACATGGCCTAATATTCTCCTAATGTCATTTCTCATTAACACCATAAATATAATAGGCTACCTAAAGTTACATATATACAGTTTGTAATATGTATATCTAGCATAATATTATATATTTATATATATGAAAATCATATAATACATATATAAAAAATTATTTTACAAGCATTTATTAAATTGATCAAAGATTACATAACGACTTCATTAGAAAATATACTAAAATGGAAAAGTTATTTCAAAATAAATTTATTTTATATTTCAAGTTGTAATAAAATTTCCCAATATTAATGTTTTATTGTTTTTTTGATTAAATAAAAGCAGCTGTGGTGAGCATAAGAGACAAAAAAATAGGACCAACCCCAAACTTTTGAACGTTAGTGTGTATTCCAATTAGCTACGAATGTCATAATATGAATATTAGTCTAAGGCAGTGACATTCATAAATAACAGAATGTACATGAAATAATGTTATAGCTACAGCTATTATTGAAAATAATTGCAAAACTACTAGACATTCATCTACTGGAGTTACAAATACATATAGAGAGAGGGTGTAAAGAACTTTTTATAGAACATTATTTCATATTTGTTTGACTAAAACTTGCCATTTATGATATGACATAACTATGCACAGCGTTTTCTATATGTTAACCATGGACTAAAAGAAGGCCCCTTTGATAAATAGGTGCTAGTCTTGTTAGGACAGCTCTTAAGCCAGGAAGTGTATTTGAAAATAACTTTAGTATATTGTGGGTAGTTAAAATTTGTAAGATATATTAAGTAGACAAGAAAAGCTTACATATGGATAGTGTCAACATGCACAGCATACATACACATGCTATGACCTGTAGCCCAGTTATGGTATATATTTTCTCTATTATAGATCAGTGGCAAAAAGATGTAAAAGGTATTCTGTGCATGTCCTGTCTGAAAGTAAAATACTTGTATTTGATTTTACTTATAAGAGATTTGTGTGATTTATATATGTGATTATTTAATATGATACCCAATTTTATGACAACAAGTTGGGTATCAGATTTGTTTAAATCAGAGTCTTATTTTCTTTTTCTTTTTTTTTGGATTTGTTTTTGGCATTTTGACCTTTATTTACATAGTACAGTGTAAAACAGGAAGTGAAGTGGGAGAGAGAGAGGGGCAGGATTGGGAAAGGTCCACGAGCCGGGATTCAATCTCGGGACACCAGCAGTCCAATGGCGGTTGCACGTCTGTTTCACAGATTACTGTTCTCTAATGGAAACAAAATGCTTTTTTTTTTACTTAATATGTATACTATTGTCTTAACATCCAATGACCATTTTAGGATTTTTATTGCCTTTTTTCAATTTGTTCCATGTTAATGTTAAACATTATATAAGAAACATGAATATTAGCCTAGGAAACAATATAAGCTGGATATGCCATCATTTGTAATTTAATATGTACTTGTAAATAGATTTTTATGTATGCTAAGTATGGCTTGTACCTTAAGTATTGTTAGAGCTGGAGGATTAAGTATTAATTTCTAACATGTAAAATTAGAACATAGTGTCTATTGTTATCAATGTGTCCCTGTCATGAAAAGCTAACTAAAGATTACTTTTTTATTATTAGAAGTGAAGACATGTTTGAAGTAGAGATTTTGTTAGCTTCACTAATTACACTGTGTTGTGGCCCCAAGCACCACCAACTCTCTCTTGAAACTTCACAATACAGTGACACAAAGTTTGTAGAAGAACTTCACTGACCTCTAATGGATGTGGTGCCTTAATATCCACTTGCACTAACTTCCAATCTGTTGTCGCATACACATCAGGCCTCCATATCTCATCATAGTGGCCCAGCTGGTCCTTAGTGAAGACTGAGAAGAAATTCCCAATGGCTTGGTCCCTTTGATAGTAAAAGGACAAGCACCCTGCCATTGAACTGGTAGTCATTGGCGACACCAACTTGGCCACCTCCTGGAACCTTTTAGCATAAACTGAGTCCACATACATGTAGTGACCTAGTTCAGAGTGGAAAAAAAATAAAACAAAGGATGGGTTCACAAAGCACATTCCTGAGGGTGAGAGAGTAAGCAAGTTCCAAACCAAGAGAACAGTGGGTTGCAAAAAGCTATGGATCTTGTTGTAGAGCCTGGTATGATTTATTCCAGTACTTGACCTATTGTGCAGAATGAAGCTATCCTGTCAGTCTGTGTTACCTCTCCCATTGTTCATGGTGTGGTCATCTGGAAGGTTTGACTGAGGGTCCCGGGCCAAACTCCCACCCACATACCAGTTCACATTGGGATTCCACTGATTACTGTAGCCACACAAGTGGTGCTCCTCAAAGTTGCACTCTAAAACAGACAATAAACATATTATTATTTAAGACTTTTCATTGTTGTTTTGGAGAGGAAAGTATAATTGCATTAGCACAGTGGTTCTCAATGAGTTAAAAACAGAGGCATTGCAAGGTACAGTACATCTATTTTTGACCACAGACATGTGTAGAGTATCAGACCTGAACCAGACATATTAAAGAGTCGATCAGGACTGTGGTTGAAACACGAGCTGAATTCCTCAGAAAGGGAACAGGAGGTTGTAAATCATTCAACCAAGATAACCAACCAACCAACTCTTTCACAGAACACCTTTCAACATTAACACCACTAGAACAATTATTGACAATTTCAATTAGGAGAAGAGATTGTCAAATTTTGGGCAAGTAAACAAGATGCAACGCCGGCCAGCACATGTAAACCCATGAGAGTAATAAACAAGATCCTTGGATTGACCCCCCCCCCAGCAGAACCAGACTGAAATTCCTAAGGGGACCTTTTAACCTCTGGTCCCTACAGAACATCTTTTGTCAGAGAATGGCACAAGAACTGTTTTTTAATGAACTCAAAAAGACTTATAAATGCATATCGGTCCATTGCTTAACTCCATATTCATTTATATGTAACCCACACATTTGACTATCATGTTTATAATCACTTATTGTGGATGTCTTTTAATAACTATTGGATAGCTTAAGGATACATATTCATGTTTAGTATGTTTGTGATTGAATCTGCTGGCTTGAAACAGTCCTGACCATCAGTTATTTGTCAAATGTATCATATTCTCGTTATAGGAATCATGTCCAAAATTATAACCTGCAAGAGCGGGAAAATTCGGACCACGTGCTTGATAAGATAACATATGATTTATGATACCCTGAGCAAAGACGATACCTAATTGGTCAAGACAACATTTGAGGTGTGGCCAAAAGGCCAGTTTAAATACTCAGGACACTACCAAATCCTGCTTTTAGCTTTCGTTTAGCTTTTGCTTTCAGTCATGCCTGCTTTTAGCTTGTAGCTTTGCTATTAGTCATGCTTTTAGTCATCACTGTTAGCGTTCTTTGAGCGCGGTTCCAGCGTGCTTCAGCCTGCATGCCTGCTGCTACAATGAGAAGAAACACCACCTAGTCTCGTCAAACTTTAATTCTGTTATTTTACTTTAGTTTCTTTTCTTTTCCGTTTGGAGTTTCGTGTTCTGAGTTAAGTTTTGTAACACCGTGTCTCCGAGTCTGACCTTGAGTCCCCGTTTAACTTCAACCAGCCCACACAACTCCGCATCTTCAGCCAACGCCCAACCACTGGCTTCCCAAGACGTCACTTAATGACTACTGAACTTCCAGCCAATCAGCGACATCGGGGGAAACCCCCTTTCAACGACAACAAAGGGAACCCCTTTACACAGGAGATGCAAGTAACTCCTCCAGACATTTGTACTGGTGTATCTAATATAATTTTAACCTCATTGAGGAACTCAATGCGAGGGTTAATTAAGTGATTGATGGCTGTTCATGTCTATGCAATTTAATGTATTGCTGTAAACTTGGGATTCCACATTTTCATTCTCTTAAACTCATTCTTCCCTAACTTTCTCTCTTCCTGCAACTTGTGTGAATGTGTGAGTGCATGCGTTTATGTGTTAGATTAGTTTATATGTCTTAGATTTATCTAATAAAGACTTATTCATATTGAAAAGAGAGGTATCTTGTGTTTTGTGCTTACAAGTTAATGTCTTAAACTGTTGATCTTGTTACTGTGCTAATTAATAGTGTTTTCACTATACTTTGGATATTAATATCCAGCACAGATTTGATGTTAAACAGCTCGTTCAGTAAATCGCAGGATGTCTCAGTGATCAGCCGTGAAACAGTGATTCTGTTCAAATTCCCTTTAAAATCTTAAATGATTCCCTTTGAGCTAAATTGACCTGTTTCCCTTACACATGAGACCCAATGAGGATTGTGTGAAGTTTCTTTTTTTTTTTTTTGTCACGTGTGCCAGATTTTGATTGAACAAACTATTTAATTATATCTTGAACACAAATCAATCAAATATTACATAAATAATAGGGACTGTTGTTAATGTACTTTTAGAATTAAAATGTCAAATGGGTTTGGAACTTGAGGGTGAGGAAAACTCAGGGTTTTTATTATGGCAAACTATTCTTTTTATATTGCTCCTGCAAGCCAGTATCACATTTTTTATTTATTATTAACCTACTTATATTAATTCCAATAATTTTGCTTTATATAGTAATTTTCAGATTAAGTGAAATGAATATGTAATAATGCACATTTTCCAATGCAAATGTTCATCTCTAGAGTTTTAGCTAATGTGTTTATGGACATTAAATCCTTTTCCTGGGGTAGGTTTAACCTTAAGCAACATTGTTTACAAGCTTTTGTATTCATGTCTCTTTTTCCGGTTTAAACAATGATTGAGCATTTACAACCAACTTGATACATTTCATTAAGTTTTACTGTTTCTTTCATCATACCCTCTGATGTTCATTCATGTTTCTTTTGTGCTGTAACTAGTAACGAAGAAGAAATGTTAAAGTGATCATTGCCACAAGTTCAAAACAACATTTATCATTTTAATTTAGTGAAAGCTGAGACTTTGTTTCTTATCAGAAGTTACAAAAAACAAACCTTATTGCAATTATTGGACGGGAGGAACACAACAAATATATTTTTTCCTTATTAAAGCATCAAGGATGCTGTGCTGTGGTCAACAATATGTGTACCCCACGTATAAAAAGAGGACTTACCTATACAGTATCCAGGGATGATGTGTATTTCAAAAAGAGCAACACTATTTCCCATTCCTCTCCTGGGTTTAGCATCAAATAATAGCTGAAAGTCAAGAGGAGATAAACAAAGAAAAGTGAAACTATTTGTTACATAGTTTTAATATGAACCATCTGCCAAAAACACCTATTATCTAAAGCCTAGAAAACTATCCAACTCATCTTCACTCTGTTTCAGTAACTCATGAAATCAAACACAGTTTTAGTTTTAAACAGTCTAATTTTAGAGTAAATATAATATCAGAAAGTTTACATCATACACCTCAAGTCAAAACTAGCGTAATGGATTTACTTTTTTTCGATCATAATTCATATAGTAAACTGTTATAAAACAAAGTCAGTCTCTATTCCTTTGTTTACAAAGACCAAGTATTACTCTCAGTCTCTTTCCAAATGTAAATCCCAGAAACTCAGCATTACGACTAGCATAGTAAAACAGCACAAGTGCTTGTCTGATCAAGAGTGAGGCATATCCACTTTAGTATTATTAACAAAGGGCTCTTTTCTTCACTCAGCTCCGCTCAAACCCTCTTTTAAGCAAACAGTCTACTATGAAGAATCTCGAATGCATTATATCACATACACAACCCCCTTGTTTCCCCACTTTTCATTTAAACACAGGAGTGACTGTGCCATGTCAGGGAGATACCTGGTAAGCCCCAGACATATTACGGATGTCCACACTGGCAATGAGCCAACTGTCTGAGGGTTTGTCCGCTGTCCATAACGTGTAGTCAAAGTTCTCACCCTCAGGTCGTAAGTGCAGTTGAACTGAGCCTGAGCCTGAGATCTGGTAGACCAACCGCACACAGCTCCAGTCTCTGAGCTCCAGCTCTGGGCTGACCAGGACATACTTCTCATTCTCACCAAAAGATGAGGACTCCGCTGTGATGAAGCGGCCTGAGAGAATCATAATGGTGAGAACATTTGTGCATACTGTAAAAATAAATTCTGTGACATTTACAATAGAATAATGGCAGCTGTGGTTGCCAGAACCTCACTGTTAAAAATATGGTACCAACATTTTAGGTTTTGCAGACTTAACTTAAATTCACAATAAAAAATAAAATAACTTATTTCATTAACTGAAGTAATGTTAATAAACCTGCATATTGAAGTACTAATACAGTATCTGTTTTGAACCATTGAAATACTAATAACCACCAAAAACAGGTGGTGATGAGAAAGTCACAAGATGAATCAAAGCTCATCACAAATATCTCTTCCACAAGCTGAGAAGGGATATATAAATATATGTGTATAGGTGTACAGTGTCATTCACACAAACACTAAACACCATCATGGTAGCACACATCAAACTGAAATAATGCAATAAACATTAATTTAACAACATTAGATGACTTTTCTTTTTCACTTCCAAAAACTCAAATTTTAACAGTATTTCACTGTAGAACTACATTAAATGTAATCACAGTTATTCATTACTGAATATTATTATTAGGAATAAGCTTGTTATTACTGATTGTTTATACATTCAGTTTTGTAATTTTTATTGGAGGCTATAGCAATGCATCTGGAATTCCCGAAGCCAAACCTGTCACGTGATAAAGGGTCGCACACAGTCATCAGTAATGCACAGAAACTTAAAAAATGAAGTAAACTAAATAAATGGTCGACTGTTTCACCATTTTAAAATGTGTGCCTAAAATCAGGTGTGATCTGTATCAGGTTCTCCAAAATAAAGTGCAAGCAATTACAGCAAACAAAGACTCATGGGAGACTCAAGTATTAATTTAACAGTCCATTTAATCTTCTGACTTTAACAGGCCAACTGTTTAGAGCACAGAAATAGGTTGCATTCCCATTTAAACAGTTGATTAAAGAAGAAATATCAGCAGTCAGATGTAAAGTAATCATATATGTTGTGTATGTATTCAGTTTCCTCTTGTATAATATGCATCAAACCTTGACATGATGTGATAGTGTGTTTGCTGCCGTTAGCCTCAGTGATCTCTGATAGCTCCAGATGTTCTCATGATGATTCAATCCAGGTGCCTTTTTTTTTTTCTTTATGACCTCTATTAAAAACACACTTATTTTCTGAACTTTGGTTAGGCTCTCTTTTGAGATTTCATATATTTAGTCCATAAGTGAATACCAATCATTAATATGCCACTTCTCCGGCCATAACATCAGCTTTTGAGGTAGGTGAAGTCATGTCTTTAGTAAGGTCTATTGAACCCATTTTGTGGAATAATTCACAATAAACCACAAAGCAGAGTGTTAACAACTCACAGTCATTGTATTAGCATAGTCACAAGGTCAACATACAGTTGAACATTTAAAACTAACATAGGGCAACATACTTCACAACCACAATATATGACTAATGGGACGAAGAACTGACCTCAATTACCTACATGGCTTATTATAACACACTGTAAAAAGGTTCCAGGAAATGTTTCTGTAACTAGTTGCAGAGACTTTTAAAGTTAATTCACAAGCATTATGGTCTCAACTGTGCAAAATTTCCAGGAAAACACTAACAGATGCTTATTTGCTTCCTGACATTTATTATTTATGGACACAAACACCACACAACAATATGTCTTCTCTGATGACATGTGTACCATCGTGAGGGCAGGATAAAAATCTCTCCTCTTCAGAAACCTGTCACCCACATGACAAGCAATTAAGAAACTGTAAAACAACAGCCTTGCTATCCAACTGACCAACTAAAATGTAATGCACATTTATGAGCTGAGTGTACAGAGTATGAGCAGTCATTAAATTCTGGTTGTACATCTACACACTACAAAAAAATTATTTTCACAAGTTGTAAATAAATATTGGAAACAAAGATTATTAGAGTATGTTTTACAACAAGAACACACTTTTTCAGTCTTTCTCCTTCAAAATTGCATGTTTTATGTGCTTATATTTTATGTTTTATCTTTGTAGACTGTAATTGTGAAATTAACTGGTAATTAACTAGAAATTCATTATTTAGTGAAAATAGGGTAGCACTTTATTTTACAGTCCTGTTCCTCATGTACATACTATGTACTTATTATAGTAATTACAATAACTATGTAATAACAAGGTACTAACCCTGAACCTACCCCTAAACCTAACCCTACCCCATGTAGTTACCCTGTATTACCAGAACTTTCTTAGATAAATAAACTGTAAATACACTATAAGTACATGATAGTACACGTACTGTAAAATAAAGTGCAACCGAAAATAGTTTCTACCAATTTGTTTTTCAGTCTGTGTTGGAGCATTTTATGTCACACATTTATGTATGCTCTGGCGTATGTGTAATAAATGAAAAACACTTTGGGATTAGCCAAGCATTCCCAGAAAAACCAAAGTTTGGTCACATTATATAGGCTATTGGATACTATACAAATACTACAGCTCTGTAACAAGTCATACAGCAATAGCATTTTTAGTGGCAATAATAAGCAGAGGGGTAATTTAGCACAGAAATATGTCAAGGATAAAGTGCAGTTCTTGCTACAAGCTCACATTTACATCTGAGGCTTGAAGGGTTAAATGTGGAGGTAAACACTGTGAATGTCTGCTGTACATCTCCAAAGGCCTAAAATGATTTCTACAGCTGTCTGAAAATGGCTGGAGAAACAAGGTCACCAGCTCTCCTTTCTTTCTCATCATTTCCATCTCTTTATCTTAACTCCTTCTGGAAATGTTTTCTTACAGAATTTTTGGCTGCATGTATATGTAATAAATAAATACAGTGAATACTCTAAATGGTTTTCTAAATTATCTTCAGTGCAGCAGAGAGTGGGCATTTGATAAACAGTATCATACATTTCTGGAAAATGTCTGAATCCATTCATTAAACATTTAGCAACTTGCTTCCATTTTCCTACAACTAAGAAGTCTGTCTCTGCTGTGTTTCCCGTACAAAGTCTGTGTTGTCCAGGAAACCAAACAGAGACACAAATGTGTTGCCAAGTCTTGTTTTATTAACCTGTGGGGGAAAAACTCACTTCACAGGCAAAAGTATGAGACAGTTGTCAACCAGACAACTGCCCGATAAATGTTCACTGGATTATACTACCTTCATCATACATTTGGTTAACAAGTCATTCAGAGGCACTTACTCTGTTTTCCACTTACAGCTGAACCCATCCAGTTATTCCCTAACAAACAAAACAAACTAACTTCTGTTAATATATAAGAAAAAAAATATCAGCATGACAGCTGTCAAAAGTTATAGACAGCATTATCTGTAAAACATCTCTGTCTAGAGTGCATCCTATAGGTCAATTAATAATCTATTGTATGACAACCCTTAGCAGTTGTGTCTTGTCTGAATAAGACTAACAGAGATCGGATCGGAAGTCCTGTTATGTAGAGCAAACTTCCTCAAGTGCAAGTGCAGATGTGCAACCATTAAGCCTTAAAGGGGTCATATGATGCGATTAAAATTTTTCCTTTCTCTTTGGAGTGTTACGAGCTCTTGGTGCATGAAGAAGATCTGTAAAGTTGCAAAGACTAAAGTCTCAAATACAAAGAGATATTCTTTATAAAAGTTACGAGTCAACCACGCCCTCCTAAAATGCCTCATTTAAACACGCCCCCACATGCCTATGTCACTGTGTGGGAAGATTTGCATAACACTGCCCAAATGTTTACACAAATAAAGAAGGTGTAACTTTGATTCTTGCTGTATATTGTTGCTGCCGCCACCATGTTGTGGAACTGTGTGCTTCGTTGTGAAAACGAAGCTACTTTGTTTGGCTTTCCAAAAGAGGACACAACTAGAAAATAGTGGTTTAGTTGAATTAACTGCACTGTTTCAGAACAGTTTAACCCAAATATTCAGATGTGTGCTGCGCATTTTATGGAGGATGAGGACTGTTTCCTGAACCAGAAGCCTATAATGTATCAGTGGCACAAAGGCTGTTTCTATAAAGTGAGGCATTTACAACTTTGCAAGGACGGTCTGGCGCTTCTGACTCACAGCCTGTATACTTTTTATATTTTTTTTATAATTTGCCCCTGATGATTCAAATGCGAGTTTTGAGCAGAGTAGAGTAGGCTTGTTGTTTCTCCGATTACAAATGCGACATGGTTTTATGTTTACAGGGTGCAATGTGCAATGCAACCCAATGCGTAAAAAGACAGTATAAGTAATTGTAATCAGTAATTATGTCCCCACCAGATGCAAAAAATGCCTCATTAGTAATGGGTTTTATTGGTTTTGTCCGGATCACGAATAAATAGTTTTATTTAACCAGATCTTCTTAGTGAACCACTCGAACCAGTTCACCAAATGGAACCAGACAGCACAAATCCACAAATTACTTAATTTATTTGGTTTATAAACTTACATGACACGCCCTCTGATCAAAATAAACCAATATAAAAATATAGCTGGACTGAGTCTCATCCTGCTTGGAGACGGCGTCACAGTGGCTGCATCCGAAAACTCTAAAATGCTGTCTTGGGAGGCAGCATTCCAAGGCAGGAAGGCATCAAGGCACGTTTAAATGCATATTCTGCTCTACTTCCTGTCTCCAGAGGTACCTTCTTCTGATCTAATTTTGAAGGCAGCATAGATGTATCCTTCCCTGCCTTTGTTATCCCACAATCCTGTGCGTTCCATTCCGTGACGGTTGAGCTGAAAAAAAAGATGGCTTCTGAAAGTTTGGTGGTCAGTTTGTATGTCAATGTATATTTCTGACTAACTTTTTTGCACTTTTGATGTTAGTTCTAGCGATTAATCAGTATTATAGTCATTTAATATTCCTTTAGTTATCATTAAACCATTACGCTGCCTCAGAAGTCTGTCCGAAATCAGTTTCATAAGGTGCCTTTATGCAAAAACGCTGCCTGCAAAGTCATTGCCTCATACGGAAGCGAGGCAGCAAGTCAGCTGCCTAAATTTTCGGATGCAGCCAGTATGTTATTAGACATGTTCCAGTATTTGGATGCCGGTAATGAATATGCATGATATTGTTGTCGTGGACACTTCTAAATACTGTGAATAATTATATATTACCAAATTATTCAGAAATTATCCCATCAACGGATAAAAATGCACAGCACCACTGTATGCTGCCTGAAAGACGCGTGTGTGCTCTGATTTAAACAAGCATGCATGAGAAGCACATGGGGAACACATGAGATGCACTGAATGAAAGCACATTCACTCTCAGACAGCAGATGGCGCTAAACTGCAGAAAATGCAGCCGTTACCCTGGAAACCCAATAAATAAAGCAGCTACTCTACTTTCTAAAGTGTATTTAAATAATCATTAAGATTTGTGGATTTGCTATGTTGTTCATCAAAGTGCCAAATACTGAAATATTTAGATTAAATAGGCTATTTATTTTCAAACTTTCTTTTTTACATTTTAATCTGCACTACAACATACCCTAGATATTGTTTGAAAGTGTTTTGATTCTTTATTGTTCGTTCAATCTTTACATTAGGGTTAACATTAGTTAATTCATTAGTTAACAAACTGCCAATGAAAAATTATTCTGAACATTCATTCATTTTAAGTATTCCAATATTTAATAACACATTGTTAAAATCAAAAGTTGCAACTGCGTCATTTAATGAGCTAACATGAACTAAGGGTTGTATTTTTTTTAACAAAGATTAATAACTTCTGTTGCAAATGTAATTACTTCTCATTGTGAATGTTGGTGCATTAACTAAGGTTAACTAATGAGATCTTATTATAAAGTGATACCTATTGGTCTTTATAGTTCTTTTGCACTTTAATCTGAGTAAAACTTTATATATTTTTCTGTATTTCTTTATTGCATAGTTATTTTTGTTATAAGAAAAAAACTATTAAACCTGTTATACTGTATTATGACCACTTTTTAAACTAAATTTCAATACTGTGCTAAAACATCAATTAAAGTATTAGCAATTAAATCGCAACATGAAAATTTTATACCGGCATATCCCTATAAGGGGTGTTAAATTTCCATTACACGAATGAGGCATTCGGCCAACCACAAGACACTTGGTAGCTGGCCAATCAGAGCACACCTCGCTTTTTTAGAACGATGAGCTTTGTAAAAATATACGTGTTTCAGAAAGGCGTTGCATAGAGGAGAAACAATAATGTACATCATATGGAAAATAATATGTTTTTTTTTTACCTTAAACGACATAAACTCATTGCATCACACAAAATAATGTTGTTTAAGCAACATCATATGATCCCTTTAAACACTGAAGAAAGTAGGGCATTAATTTGAATATGTCCTTTTACGCATTTCAATACATTCATATTGCCTTATAACAAACCTGCTCAATATCAAAGTTGTGTGCCATTTAGAACTGAATTGGGAATGTCTTAAATGTTTTTAAAGATGTAAGATTTATAAATGTTGGGTGCAGGTGCAATTAGCAAGTATTTGCATACATTTTGATGATTTTTATTTGTCACAAGTGTCAGTGTTATTTTAGCTAGACATTATACTCCTATTATACCTATGGGCTAGGTGCACAAGATGGCGCCGGTGAGCTTCAGCGACGCGAGTGTGTGCATACTTATTTCCGGTCCTGCGACGCTCGCATTTACTATAAGGGAAACTTACATACGAAACTTGGCTAGATGGATATAATTAATGTTTTTCAAATTTAACAGCGAATAGTGGTATATCAAAGACACGAGGAAACATCCTCCCTAAATTTTTGCGTACCTCTGTGTGGAAATTAATCAAGATACAAAGCGGAGATTGCTTTATTCTTCTGTTGATTATGCGGATCAGCGTCAGCTTCAGGTTAATCAGTCCACAGGGATTTCTTCTTTCAAACACAAACCACTCAAATATGCAATACTTTACATTTTCGGAGAGCTGATTTTGTTTTGACTGTTAAATATAAGATCATAAGGTTTCTGACTGTCAAACGAGACAGATATTTCTGATAAAGTATATGTATGTTTTATTAACTTTATTTGATAACAGTTTATAACTGTACAATTTAACGTAATGCTATTATGGTAGGTTTGCATTAATTAAAAGATCGCTGTTTGCATTCATGTGTGTTTTTATCAATGTTTATCTGTTTTGTAAAATATCTGCAGCATAAATAATTTTGTCTATAAGCAGCGCATGTATTTGGTTACGAATTCTTCAGATAAAACAAATATTAAAATTAATCATGTGTTAGTTGTATTATTTTACAGCCCGTTTTTTTTTCATTTCAAAATGTGTGATGCAAAGTTGACTATGTCAAATAATAAAATATGTTGTGAGAATGATGATGAAACAAACTAATATATGTGCACAATTGAGAAATGTGAAGATAAATCACAGCCCATGTCTCACAAGGTGAACATTTCATTAAACAAAAAAATAATAATCAATGTAACACAAACATTTTCGAGAAATAAGTAATTTTTACATTTACATAATTGGTAAGGTAAAAAATAAATTATGTATCTGTGTGTACACACCATGAGTTCAATTTTCATTTCGTGAACAGTAGGGAACATTAGTGTATTTAATTAATTCACCGGACCCAAACATACACATTTTCAAATGCACTGGCTCAGTTCCTATACAATAGTAATAATAGCAGTGTAAATCTTATTTGCATTTGAAGTGATATTGTAAATCCTGTAAACATATATAGAAGGTAATATTTGGATTTCTCCGGTTCTCTGCATTGGCGTTTAGCACATAGACAGTAAAAAAAAATGGACACAGCGACCCCATTGGAACTCAATTGAGACAAGTGAAGCCCATTTTTAGCAATTTTTAGCACTTCCGTTTCTGCGCGCAGACTCAAACTAAGCTTGATGACGTCAGCAACCTGTCTGATAGATGTAAATCTTCTAGTAGCTGTGCGTCAAAACTGCCATCGTTAATCTTGCAGAGACGGCGGGCTTGAGCGGGGAGTTCTTTGGCGTGAGTGAGCAGGAGTAAGTATTCTGATTAATTATTTTGTATAGTATTTTAAAATGTAACGCCAGTACGTCATATTAAGTTAATTGCCTGCGTGCTTCTCCTCCTGTCTGTACGGTAATTTCTCTACTGTGCGACAGAGAGTCGAGTGGTTATGACGCAATCGTTAGCCTATTTTTACAAAAACTGTTTCTACGGGGCCATAATGTAACATAGAAGGTAATGGAGCCCTTAATACATTGTCGTGTATCTTTAGAAATGAATAATGGACAAATGGAGTCTTTAAACGCCTCAGATGTAAAGTTATTCGCTGTCAAAGTGACGCCAAAATGAATGCAAAGTCAATGGGATGCTAACGCAAGTGAAGTTCTGCTACAAGATGGCAGCTCGCGGCCGACTTCAACTTCCGGTCGACTTCCTTGCCGCCTGGTTTAGCACAACCAGAAATATCTACGCACACACTCGCAAGACCGGAAATCCAAGATGGCGGAGATATGCAACTAGTCCATTGTGGCATTAGTTTCATGTTAATCAAACCAACGATCGATAAGGAGTTAGAAAAAAATTGGGGTTTTATGAAATTTCTAAATAGGAAAATCAGATGGACTCTTATAGGACTCAAAAGGAAAGTACACAAAAATTTTAATTCTGTCATAATTTATTCACCCTCTTGTTGATGTTGTTCCAGACCCACATGACTTTGGTTATTATTCAAAACACAAATTAAGTTCTTTTTAATGAGACCTGAGAAGTTTCTGCTCCTCTACTGGAATTCTGCGATTCCTTTTATGAAACCTTTATGACCTATTTGTATATTCTACATTTTGGTTACCAGAACTTTTAGACAACGTGTGACAGAAACAGGTTTCTTGGATTTCTTTAAAATATCGTACTTTTTTGTGTATTTAAGATAAACCAGAGACTTATGTGCTTAACGGAACGAGGGTGAGTAAATGATGACAGAACTAAGAGTAAACATCCCCTTAAGGATTAAAAGGAGGTTTTTTTTTCTTTCTTTTTTTTCTTAAGCCATTATGGTTCGTTAATTATGAGACTATGTTTAAAGCGCCACCTAGTGTCCTATGCTTGTGTATTGGGGTGCAAGTGTGTGTGTGTGTGTGTGTGTGTGTGTGTGTGTGTGTGTGTGTGTGTGTGTGTGCGTGTGTGTGTGGGTGGGGGTGGGCGGGGGGTCTACTGATGGTCTCTGACAACCAAACACTTGAAAGGTAGAAAAAGAATAACCGGCAAAACAGTATGCTACTTCAAAATCTGAAAGTAATACCTTCCTCGTTGATGGTCCAAGCAGCATAAGCGGGATCAGACGTGTAGCCGCAGCTGTCCGATTCAAAACTGCAGGAGCCCCGCAAAAGCTGCGTCTGAGCCCGCACTAGAAGAGCAACTGCTGAGGATAAAATAATATGACATAAACACTAAACTATAACTCCAGAGCAAGACTTAAAGACGTTTGACATAAATGTGCAAAAAGTCCATCCAGCAACGAAGTCTACACTGATGGAATTGGATGCAATAAATTAAAACTGCACAAATGCACAGTAGCATGCAAACGAATTAAACCAAATGACTCATTAGGAAAAAGTGATGACCTACCCAGAAGGGTTAAGAAGTGAAGCAAACTCATGGCTGAAGTTGCAGGGATGCTGGAGTGGACGTGTGAAGGCAGATTGCGTACGCAAGCAATGCAAGCGCTGCATTCACTCTCCATGCTTTGAACAGACAGACAGTGGGAGGAGGGAGTGGCTGTTGGGGTTCTATTTCAGAACAGGCAATGGATCTACTTTAGGTAAGGAGTTTGCCACTGTGTAAGCGTCTGCAGGAATGACATAGTTCTTCCTCATCGCTGACAGAGGACTTAATCACAGCTTTGATGGCGTTAAATCACTATAATCTAATGATTCAATTGTTAAACAACAGAGTGACTTCTGAACTGCATGTTTATAAACTGAATGCAATTGCAAGTTTACTTAGTGAATGTTATTGATTTTAATTTAATGGAATAATATTTTAGTTAAGTTGTGTCTGTTTAAACAGTTCAATTTACACCATAGTTTATATTATATTATATTATATTATATTATATTATATTATATTATATATGTTCATACACAGCGTGTGTAGCAAGATTGTGTTGATAGTGTTGATAGCAAGATAGTTGCAACTATTTCTTTCATTTTATATATTTGGGTAAGAATAAGAAGCACTTCATCTGCTTTAGAGTCTTTCATAATAACATATGAAAACATTTTTGGAATCTGCATCTGAAATAGCATGTATTTACACAGTTTATGTATCTCATAGGGGACATGGATGCATTTAAACTGCATATACAGACGTATAAATAGACCTCATGTTTTGTTTTAACATAAAACGTTGAAATCTGGTATTGGTTGAATTGTGAAATTAAAACATCCAGTAGGTGACAGTTGCTTTACTAAACTTGCATAAAATTATTAAATGTGTTCATGCATCTGGAGAAAAACGGTACTCTTTGTGTGGTATAGATTAAGTTAACTAGGCCTATGAAATTATATAAATATAAAAAAACATAAAGAAGGATTTTTGCCATACACAATTTTGAGTTTTAATAGACTAATAAATCAATGTGCAGGCACTCTGTGTGGTTGGTGATATTTGGAGTCACATCATTACAACAACACTTACTATATGATCGCAAACGATGCTGTATTGCACACCCCTGACTCGACTTGAGTCGGAAATGTCATGAAATCATCCGCGGTTGTGCGCAGCGTGCATTTGTTTGCACATGAGCAAAGGTGTTTTTATGAGTCAAACCACCAAACGCCAGACCACTAATTTGTCAAACCTGCTTTCCTGCAGTCTTTGTTCTTCTGACTACTTTGTAGTAAGTAACGAATATACTTAGGGGAAATGTATCGGAGTAAAAGTATATATTTTAATTAGGAAATATAGTGGAGTAGAAGTAAAAGTTGCCTGAAATATAAAAACTCAAGTAAAGTACAGATACTCCCAAAAAATACTTAAGTACTGTACATTACAACACTTATATATATAAATTATATATGTTTATAAATAAACATCTTAAACCAGTCTAAGTTGCTGTTGCTGTTCTGGCCTCTCTTTTTTTTAAATACATAACACAAAGTTTTTCATGATAGCTTGAACCCTTTCAGGACAGTTCCTAATCTCATTTCTGGAGTGAGAATGTCATTTTACTCCTCATTTTGTCACGGCAGGGATCCAATGAGGCACGGAGATAGAACCAAGTGCGGGTATGATATTTATTTAAAGGATAATCCAAAGGGGTAAACAGTCCAGGCAGGGTCAAAACCAGAATATCCAAATATACAAGACACGAAGACAAGGCAAGGCAAGGCAAGCAAGGCAAGATGACGGACATGAAATAACCTCAACATTAAACAAGGACTCCGTAACACAGACTCAGACAGACCGAGTATAAATACACAGAAGGATAATGAGGGAACAGGAGACAGGTGGGGAACAATCAATTACTAACAAGGAGGAAGGTGACCAAATAAGGGAACAGGAAGTGATAAGGTGACAGACACTGTGAGAAAGGGTGACATCTAGTGGAAAACCAGGGACACAACCCAGACACTGTGACAGTACCCCCCCTCTACGGAGCGGCTCCCAGACGCTCCACGACAGACACAAAACCGAGACCAGGAGGGAGGCGGACAGGTGGAGGCTCAGGGGGAGGGACGGAGGGCCAGAAAAAAAAAAATCATGGGGAACAGATACCAGAAGTGTAGACACAAAACAGAGAGACCAGGAGGGAGGAGGACCGGAGGAGGTTCAGGGGGAGGGACGGAGGGCCAGGCTCACAGAGAGGAACAGGGACAGGAGTGAACACAAAAACAAAAAACAACATGAAGCCCCTCCAGGGCGGGGCAGAAGACCACACCGTCCGTTTGGTGGAGACTGGAGTCCCCCAGGGCGGAGCAGAGGACCACCACAACCGTGTGGTCAGGGCGGAAGCCTCCCAGGGCGGAGCAGAAGACCACCACAACCGTGTGGTCAGGACAGAAGCCCCCCAGGGCGGAGCAGAAGACCACCACGTCCTTGTGGACGAAGCCAGAGTCCTCCAGGGCGGAGCGGAAGACCCCCACAACCGTGTGGTCAGGGGGGAAGGCCCCCAGGGCGGAGCAGAAGACCACCACAGCCATGTGGTCAGGACCAGAGCCCCCCAAGGCGGAGCAGACCTCCGTGCGGCTGGATCAATGGGACAACGAAACTCTGGTGATCCCCTGGTGTCCTTACTGGACTCCAGAAGATTGGTGCTGGCCTGACACTGCTCATGAAGATCATTGGTGACTTGCATTTGCTCATGAAGATCAATGGTGACTTGACTCAGTCCTTGAAGATCAGAGGTGACTTGACTCAGTCCTTGAAGACCACCGGTGACTTGACTCAGTCCTTGAAGAACACCGGTGACTTGACTCAGTCCTTGAAGACCACCGGTGACTTGACTCAGTCCTTGAAGACCACCGGTGACTTGACTCAGTCCTTGAAGACCACCGGTGACTTGACTCAGTCCTTGAAGACCACCGGTGACTTGACTCAGTCCTTGAAGACCACCGGTGACTTGACTCAGTCCTTGAAGACCACCGGTGACTTGACTCAGTCCTTGAAGACCACCGGTGACTTGACTCAGTCCTTGAAGACCACCGGTGACTTGACTCAGTCCTTGAAGACCACCGGTGACTTGACTCAGTCCTTGAAGACCACCGGTGACTTGACTCAGTCCTTGAAGACCACCGGTGACTTGACTCAGTCCTTGAAGATCACCGGTGACTTGACTCAGTCCTTGAAGATCACCGGTGACTTGACTCAGTCCTTGAAGATCACCGGTGACTTGACTTGACTCTGAAAGGTCAACGGTGACCAGCCTAGTCTCTGGAGGATCCGCGGTGACCAGCCTAGTCTCTGGAGGATCCGCGGTGACTAGCCCTGACTCAGGAGGATCAGCGGTGACTAGCCCTGACTCTGGAGGATCAGCGGTGACTAGCCCTGACTCTGGAGGATCAGCGGTGACTAGCCCTGACTCTGGAGGATCAGCGGTGACTAGCCCTGACTCTGGAGGATCAGCGGTGACTAGCCCTGACTCTGGAGGATCAGCGGTGACTAGCCCTGACTCTGGAGGATCAGCGGTGACTAGCCCTGACTCTGGAGGATCAGCGGTGACTAGCCCTGACTCAGGAGGATCAGCGGTGACTAGCCCTGACTCAGGAGGATCAGCGGTGACTAGCCCTGACTCTGGAGGATCAGCGGTGACTAGCCCTGACTCTGGAGGATCAGCGGTGACTAGCCCTGACTCTGGAGGATCAGCGGTGACTAGCCCTGACTCTGGAGGATCAGCGGTGACTAGCCCTGACTCTGGAGGATCAGCGGTGACTAGCCCTGACTCTGGAGGATCAGCGGTGACTAGCCCTGCCTCTGGAGAGTTCACTGGCACCTGACTCGATTCCGGAGGGTCAACTGGCACCTGACTCGACTCCGGAGGGTCAACTGGCACCTGACTCGACTCCGGAGGGTCAACTGGCACCTGACTCGACTCCGGAGGGTCAACTGGCACCTGACTCGACTCCGGAGGGTCAACTGAGACTCTCATCCTGTGCAACGGCGCTGGGCAAGCAGCCATCTTGGGCCATGACTCTGGACAGGCGGCCCTCTTGTACTGTGGTGCTGGGCTGGCGGCCATCTTGTACTGTGGCGCTGAACCGGTGGCCAATTTGGGCATTGGCGCTGGGCTGGCGGCCATCCTGTACTGTGGCACTGGACCGGTGGCCAATCTGGGCATTGGCGCTGGGTTAGCGGCCATCTTGTGCTGTGGCGCTGGACTGACGGCCATCTTGTGCTGTGGCGCTAGGCTGACGGCCATCTGGTGCTGTGGCGCTAGGCTGACGGCCATCTTGAGTTGTGGAGCTGAACCGGTGGCCAATTTGGGCATTGGCGCTGGGCTGGCGGCCATCTTGGGCTGTGGTGCTGGAACGGTGGCCAATTTGGGCATTGGCGCTGGGTTAGCAGCCACCTTGTGCTGTGGTGCTGGACCGGTGGCCAATTTGGGCTGTGGCGCTGAACCGGTGGCCAATTTGGGCATTGGCGCTGGGCTGGCGGCCATCTTGGGCTGTGGCGCTGGAAAAGTGGCCAATTTGGGCATTGGCGCTGGGTTAGCGGCCATCTTGTGCTGTGGCACTTGGCTGTTAGACATCCTGGGCAGTGGTGCTGGACTGGTGGCCATCTTGGGTTGTGGCGCTTGGCTGGTTGCCATCCTGGGCAGTGGTGCTGGGCTGACGACCACCCCGCCGGAAGAGACCGAAGTGGCTGGGGCATCCCACCGAAGCCGATGCTGCAGGTAGCGCACGAATTCCCAGAATTCCAGTGTCTCTAACTGCGCCATCTCCTCATGAGACACTGGATCATCCAGCCCGCCATTGAAATAGTCCTTGAGGGCCGCATCGTTGTAGCCCATGCCCTCGGCCAGGGACCAGAACACCTGAGCCAGGGCACCCACTTCATTGCCCTCTTGGCGGAGGGCGATCAACCGAAGGTACTTGGTTCGCCGCTCCGCCATCTTGGCTGGGGAACGGAAAAATGACATACCGCTGGTTCCTAGTGTGACGGAGTCCTTCTGTCACGGCAGGGATCCAATGAGGCACGGAGATAGAACCAAGTGCGGGTATGATATTTATTTAAAGGATAATCCAAAGGGGTAAACAGTCCAGGCAGGGTCAAAACCAGAATATCCAAATATACAAGACACGAAGACAAGGCAAGGCAAGGCAAGGCAAGCAAGGCAAGATGACGGACATGAAATAACCTCAACATTAAACAAGGACTCCGTAACACAGACTCAGACAGACCGAGTATAAATACACAGAAGGATAATGAGGGAACAGGAGACAGGTGGGGAACAATCAATTACTAACAAGGAGGAAGGTGACCAAATAAGGGAACAGGAAGTGATAAGGTGACAGACACTGTGAGAAAGGGTGACATCTAGTGGAAAACCAGGGACACAACCCAGACACTGTGACACATTTGCCTTGAAGTAAATTAGCATGAGAAAATGGAACAAAAATAGACATTCATGTTTTATTTGAAAGTAAACTGTACAAAACCATTGGCAAGGTCAGGTAGTACAGAACATGGTCTATGAAGTGGTCTAGTGGAGTTAAAAGCAACAAAGTAATTTTGTTTAAAAAAAAAAAAAAAGGTACACAGAGGGAATGGGATTTGATGTTACGAACACTCTTTTCTTTAATCTGCCTATTAAAAGTTGAACAGTTAGCAGCAGAGGCCCAGCTGCAGGCCTTTAACAGTCCTTTTGTTCATGAGGCTCTTGCTTTACAGTAATACCCTTGCAGGCACAAGATCCACAGAGCAACAAATCTACTGTGTATGCACAAGGATTGTGATATACCCATAAGGGTCATAACTCACTTAGTGAAGCTCTGCCATGAAGGTTTCCAACACCAAATGTCTCTAAAACAAAGCGAAAGAAAGAAAGAAAGAAAGAAAGAAAGAAAGAAAGAAAGAAAGAAAGAAAGAAAGAAAGAAAGAAAGAAAGAAAGAATTAGCTTAAATATTGTTGAAAATATTATAATTAAATATATGCAGCTTTGTGTTATTGACTGACAGGACTGGATTTAATTTTTTTTTCCGCTACATGCAGGATGATCAGTGTATGTCTACATGCAAATGCATGTGTCACTGCATTTTAGAAATAAATCTTCTTATTTGCAGAGTAGGATGTATTTCATCCTTAAGTTCACATTGTACCAGTGTTCTTATTAACTAAAAATACAAATAAAACTAGGCCTATTAAAATTGTTTCTGCTAAAAAAAATGAAATAAGTAATATGGTCTTTCTTCTGACTCTTTATTATTTTTTAATTCTTTTCTTCATCCCAGAAGTCAATGCGTTACTTTTCAAGGCAGCCAGTCAGGCTTCAAAATTATTGATAAAGGAGTTCCACAAGGTTCATCCTTAGGTCCTCTCTTATTTTCCATTTTTATTAATGATCTACCGCAAATCTGTCCTGATAGTTTAATTCACTTATATGCAGATGACACCGTAATATATTCATCCAGTTCTGACATCGCACAAATTCAATACTCTCTTCAATCTGACTTTAACTTAGTTCAAAAATGGTTTTCTTCTAATAAACTCCTCTTGAACAAAAACAAATCTTACACTATGTTGTTTTGCACTCGACCTAATTCTTTGCCTATATCTAAAAGCTGGTCTATTAGTTTTCTCGATGGAACAGCTTTAACAAAAGTTGAAGAGTTTAAATATCTTGGTCTCTGGCTTGATACTCAGCTTTCCTTCAAAGCTCATATTAATTTAATCTGCAAGAAAATATATGGTCAATTGAAGTCACTTTATCGCTCTGTTGATTGCTTTTCACAACAAGTTCGAAAAAGAATTATTACGCGCTTGATACTTCCAATAATGGATTATGCTGATACTATATACGGGAATACTACTGATTCAAATCTTCGTCCTATCTCTGTACTTTATAATAGTCTTTGTAGATTTGTGCTCAGATGTCCTTATAGAACCCATCATTGCCAAATGTATGAATCTTTGTGTTGGCTGGCTCCCAAGTCAAGAAGGCAATTTCACTGGTTAGCCTACTACTTATTTTTAAGTGTTTTCATTTGCATTTCCCTCCATATTTGAAATGTTACCTAATTTCTTTTAATATACAGTACAATTTAAGGCATACGGATCAGCTCTTCTTTTATGTACCCAGAATTTGCAAAGAAGTAGGTCGTCGTGCATTCAAATGTAAAGCTCCATCAGACTGGAACAATCTTCCTTGCTCGCTCAGATCTATAACTACCTTTTATGTTTTCAAATCATCTCTTCTTACTTATTTTCAAACACCATGTTCCTGTTTCTGATCTCTCTTTCTTTTAATTTTAATTTTATTTATTATTTTTGTTTATATTGTATATGTTTGCTTTTATGTACCTGTATGCATATAGTGAAGTATGTAAGCATATTTACTGCTTGTTTTTTTTGTATTTGCATGATCGCAGTTGGCTCACTGATTTTCTTTGATTATGGGATGGGCTAAAGTGAAGGGATTAGGTTTGTGGGAGCATTGTTAGTGTGTGCGTGTATATGAATGTGAATGTTACTGTATTTATATGTTTGTTATAGTCTTGTGTTGTATTTACTTTAATTATGATTTTCCATTTTGATGCTGGTTTCATTGTAATGTAAAGGACCCCCTCGAAAATGAGATGACGCATCTCAAGGGGTTATCCTTGAAAATAAAATAATAAAAAAATAAAAAAAATAAAAAAATATAAATAATATCCAAATAATAGTAAAATAACACTACATTGTATTCAGTATTTAAAGAATGTGCTAAGAGACTGATAGAACATGCAAGTGATGTTCCATATTTAGAATTGTTATTTATGAATTAATAATTGTTCAAACACTATAATTCAGTAATCATTGCAGTTGTAATAGATCACTGTACACACTGAATTCATTGTACACACACCACACAGAGGCAATGGAAAACTATTATAAACTACTATCAGAATAAGAATAATATGGCATTCTCTCTTTTTTTCCTCTCTTTCTCTCTCTCTCTCTCTCTCTACATGGTCGTTGCCACGCAGAGAGTGAGTTTGAACTGTGTTCTATAAATTTCCCCTTATTCAGGAAGCCCTCTCTCAGGCAGTCCTGTGTGAAGATCCTGGGTTTTTCACTAACCATGTGTTTAGCTTGGAGGACTGCACTTTTCCACACACAGCCTGGAGAACAGGAATGCCGGGATTGGTGGAGGATGAATTCCCCGCTATCCATAAAAACCAGAAGATCCTGGCTCCAAAAAATAATACTAAACAGGATATGAAGTGTTATTTAAATGCACGAATAAATAAGACGAACGTAGAAGCAAGCAAACATTTGCCTTACATTGCATTAAAAGTCACAAATGAATTGTTAAATTGTATATATTACATTAAGCACATCACTGGTAGATCACTGTGAAATTCTTATACATTAACAGCCTAGCAGATAAGTCATCTGATAATAAAAAAGATGCTTGCCATTCCACACATACGGCAAACAAGCATCCATCAAGCCAGGTTTCTTTTTTTCAGTTTTCCTGATTTCAGATTTCTCAATTAAGGGTGCATTTAGGTCAGAAGACGTAGTATACACCCATGTCTGCATGTTGGCTTACATAACCACCTAATGGTCACCCTGTGGCTTCCTGTTTGATCGGCATGGAAAAGTTTTTTGCAGTTGGTAGCAGAGGCACAATTGCTGGAGACTTGATGCCTAGTCATTTCTCATTGCCAAAGTATTAAACTGAGCTGAATTACTGGCTATTTGATGCAGCTGTTGAGCTTACAAACCATGGCAACTTCCTTCTTCCAAAACCACCATAACACCATTAGATACATTCTTCCAATGCTGTCAAATTACACAAAGTTGTGAGAGGGGTGCTGACACATGCATATGTGCTTGCCTTCAATAGCTTGACTGTTGCTTGTTAATATCCTCTGGCCAGACAAGGTGATGAGGACCCAACACAAAGTTATTCACCAAATACATAAACACGTGGACATCAGATATTGATTTATATGGAAATGATTTTATCTTGTTAACTGATATGTAATCTGGATTACATAATTTTATTCCAAAAATTTAATACTTGTAATGGCCTTTTTAAAAGCTCATCATCAGATTATTTTATAACTGTACATGATTACATATTCAAACTATGGCAGTAAATTCTATCTGATGGAGATCAAAATTAGAGAACAACCTACAACTTCCGAATTTTCAAGGTCACTGCTTTGTCCTATTTGCAGTTAACAGGAGTAGAAGGGCAGTTTTTAAGTATATTTCATAACTTAATTGTATTCTGAAGCACAGTATAAAAATTTATTTGAAAAAAAAAAAAAGAACTTTGATCAAAATCAGAGAAAACTTATTATATAAATATATAACAATATTATATCAATTATATAAATAATAAAGCACTTCCTTGAAGCTAAGAACAATTTAAATAATGTTATGAGACTATGTTATGGCTAAGAAAATCACTATGAAAAATCACCATTGCTTCATTTTATTTCTTCAGTTTTAGGTCTTCCCTATTAAACTTTCCTATTTGATATAACAAAAATGTTCTAATAACACCCGAGGTGCTTTCAAACATTTGGATCATTGGCCTCTATTAAATTTAAGTTTTTACTTTAACAAATTCATACATTTAGTTATTAACTCCTACTTCAAAGAGTAAAATGCAATTTCAGTGGGAGATGGAGACAGTGAGCAGCATTGGAAATAAACACAGTTTTTCCTCCGTTTCTGCACTTACCTCATTTCACCTTTAAAAAACTAGACTAAAAACTGTCTGAAATGTAGTAAATGAACTTGAACCATTTCACCATACACCATGTTATCACTGACCTTATGTGGTCAATCTAATTACATAATTTATAATATATTGCATTAAGCAGGTGAAAATAATGTATTTGTCTAGTAATGTATAAATCACAGCTCACACAAACCATGCAGTTCCTATTGAAATGACTGTAAGTCTTAAAGTGTATAGTGACAACGTGATGAAACATTTAATTGTCACTTACAAAGACCTAATAATTTAGGTGTATATAAGAACAGTGATACAATCTTCTTGTGATTAAAGAAGGTAAATATCTCCAAAGGTTACAGTATGGCTCTAAAAGGCAGACACGCTTGCTTTATGTGGGTCACTCGGGACACTGTGGTTGTCTCCCCTGTAATATTGTGTCTTTCTCTGGTAGTGGAAAATGATGTCATGCTTCTCTGTGAGTTGTATCACAACAAATCAGCCATAGCAACAAAAGGTCTGTGCCTTTTTTATTTTTTAGAAGCCTTAACCCACAGGAAATGTGAAGTAAAATCCATGCATATGTCTGGCAAGAGAACAAGATCCACCTCGAATGAAAATCATTTAAAGAGAACATAAAGAATATTACCAGCAGCATGAAGCATAGTGGTTTTTGAGATCATGCTGAAGCATTAATTTATTTAATGGGTGTTTAATTAAACATCATAAAGAAAATAGTAAAAGCTCTCAAAAAGGAAACTGTACGTAATGTGCAATAGAGGTTTTTAGGTCACTCCTGAATATCAATCCACCTAAATGTTTAAAGTTCTATTTCTGTCAGGTCATTCAGTTGAATATGTTGTCTTATGAAATCAGGCTTCCTGTCAATTGTGGTCTTGATTGGCATCTATTTATATCACAATATGACCAGTCACTATATGACCAGTGACCCCAAAAACATTTGCATTTAGTTAAACAGATTATGCTGACAGTTCCACAAATTCAAGGTTACTTGTTTTTCTGTGCATGGCCTACAAATGAACACAGGAAATTATCTCCCCAGTTCTCCATATCTCTATTTCCTGTTAAAAATGAGAAGATTTGCGAGAAACTATTTTGGAGTGTATACTGTCCTTTGGGTCTTAAAGGTAAGCTCCACATTTAGGGCACTATCCTATTAAGGGAATGAAAGAGCGAGATACACATAAGGTAGTAGTTGTGAGGAAACACAGATAAATAAAGACACATAACATCAACGCTCCTGTAATCATTGTGACTTTCAGTTGCATCATCT
Source organism: Carassius carassius (assembly GCF_963082965.1). Classification (NCBI taxonomy): domain Eukaryota; kingdom Metazoa; phylum Chordata; class Actinopteri; order Cypriniformes; family Cyprinidae; genus Carassius; species Carassius carassius. The sequence goes on along the minus strand of NC_081759.1, from coordinate 20,830,211 downwards.
GTGAAGACAACAAACCAGGGAAAGATCTGGTCACAGAGTGCAAAAAAAAAAAAAACCTAAAAGATGACCTTCATGCATAACCTGAGAAATGCATTATATTCTTCTCTTTATATTGTTTCACTCTGTGCCAACTCGTGCAATTATGTAAAAGAAATAATGCACTTTACTTATTGGTACAAATATACTGGGGGAAATAATCCAATACAATTCCTGAAAAGATTATCCAAATCAGCAATTCTATTGTGATTGTACTTGATTGTAATCTTTCAAAATCCTGAATGAAATTTTAGTCTTGATTAAAGGGGTAGTTCACCCAAAAAGGAAAATTATGTCATTAATGACTCACCCTCATGTCGTTCCAAACCCGTAAGTCAAGAACCGTTTCTGTCGGACACTTCCGATTTGAGATCCGAGGAGCTGATGATACTGCGCATGTGTGATTCAGCGTGAAGCAGAATGACACACAGAGTGTCTGAACCAAACTGGTTCTTTTGGTGATTGATTCTGAACCGATTCTGTGCTAGTGTTATGAGCGCGGGTAAACCAAGGCTTGAATCAAGGGCAATCATCACCAATGACGTCATTACGTCGAGCGCAAAAGAACTGGTGAACCGTTTTCTTCAACCGGTTTATTGAATCGAACTGTCAGAAAGAACAGATTCATGGAAAAGAACCGAACTTCCCATCACTACTGGTGATCCGACAACTGATGCAACCAGATCTTGACTCGAGAACGAGTCAATCTTTTGTACATTATCTTGCTCGGCTCAGTGTTCATCTTCAGTTCTCTCTTCACAGCAGTTCAGTCAGTGTACTGTTTGAGTAAATGAATTACTCCGGGATATTGGTTTGTTTTAACTCAGAGGGAGTGTCAGCCATGTTAAAAAAAGTTAACAGCTTAAGTCATTTGTGGATTAATGCGTATTGGAGATGCGAACCGTTTCAAACTATTCAGTTCGATTCGGTGAACTGGTTCAAGAAGATCCGGTTACATCGAGTGATTCGTTCGCGAACCGGATATCACTACACTGCAGTGAACGCGCTCACAACAGACTGGAAGAGAAGACAATGCTGAATAAAGTCGTCGTTTTTGCTATTTTTGGACCAAAATGTATTTTCGATGCTTCAAAAAATTCTAACTGACCCTCTGATGTCACATGGACTACTTTGATGATGTTTGTATTATCTTTCTGGACATGGACAGTATACCGTACACACACTTTCAATGGAGGGACAGAAAGCTCTCGGACTAAATCTAAAATATCTTAAACTGTTTTCCGAAGATAAACGCAGGTCTCACTGGTTTGGAACGAAATCAGAAGAATCAGAATCAGAGATTTATTGCCAAGTATGCTTGTGCATACAAGGAATTTGTTATAGTGGCATAAGCTTCCAGTACACAGAGACAACAACACACAGAAAAAAAGAAAAAGAAAAAAAAAATAGGCAAATAAATAAGTGTATAAACACTTATTTTTATAAGTAAGATGCAGGGATGTACTAGGATGGAGGGGCAACAAATAAATATAAAGATATTGCACATTTTTTGCATAAGCATAAGTGGGTAGATTGCCTGGGGGAAGAAACTGTTCTTGTGCCTTACTGTTCTGGTATTTGCGGCTCTGAGGCGCCGGCCAGATGGCAAAAGTTCAAAGATGGGGTGACTTGGATGTGAGGGATCCAGAGTGATTTTCTGAGCCCTTGTCCTCACTCTGGATGTATACAGTTCTTGAAGGGTGGGCAGGGGAGCACCAATAATCCTTTCAGTAGTCCGAACAGTTCTCTGTAGTATTCTGATGTCTGATTTTGTTGCTGAACCAAACCAGACAGTTATTGAAGTACACAGGACAGACTCAATGACGGCTGAGTAGATCTGTTTCAGCAGCTCCTGTGGCAGGTTAAACTTCCTCAGCTGGCAAAGGAAGTACAACCTTTGTTGGGCCTTTTTCACAATGGAGTCAATGTGATTGTCCCACTTCAGGTCCTGAGAGATGGTGGTAAATGAGGGTGAGTTATTAATGACATAATTTTCCTTTTTTGGGTGAACTATCCCTTTAATACCATTTATTATATTGAAGTCATAAAGTTTCAGTTTATCATGCAACAACTCCTGCAAATATAATGACCAGTGTCAGGCAAGCTGCATCTTCTGGATCGCAGTGAACTCTTGTTACAGATTGTGTAATGAGTGGAACGACTTATAAAAAAAAAAAACCTTCTGTGAGTATTTAAAGATTTGTGACTGCTATCACGATAAACACTTCATCCTGTTTCTCCAACATCAGGAAAACTTCACTTTTCCACAGTTTAATTTAGTGAGAATGATAAGCCTACACAAAATACAAATCTCAGTAAATAAAACTACATAATATAAACTAATTAGCTTTGCATTAGAGGTTGTTTTTCTGTTTAGAAAATGTGAATTGATGGTGTAACACATGTAACTTGAACTTTTTGTAGAGTCTTTTTATCATGTCATATCAAGTAGGCCTACGGGTAAGTGCTCATCTGCTGAACACAAATTGTCATGATGAAATATGCAGTCAAGAGTAATTCAATTCTGTTCCAGATTACCATCTCAACACACCATACCCAGACCAAAAACCGCATGCCTCCCTCTACTGGAAACCACTGTAACGTCAACCTGGTCCCAGCAGAAACAACAAGCCTATGCACCCCACAATGACAGGAGTGTTACAAAAATCTATTTACAGGACAGATAAAATATATATGATGATGGGAAAATTAGTTTGTAATTTTAATATATTATTTGTACTGATTTTAATCCATCTAACTGTCAACATTAGATTGTCGAAATGTGTTGGGTAAGTGTCTCAACAGTTTGTATGAAAACTAATGGATAATCTTTTAAGTATCATACAATGTAATGATTATTTATCATTATTGAAGAAAGAAATCATAAATATTCTCTATGTTACTACAAATAAAAGAGAGTATAACCTGCAGTGTCATGTTATGTCATGACATTGTCTTGATAAGAAGGCACAATCAATTAAATGTAACATATTTGCAAACTATTAGAAAAAAATGTAAACAAATTATTATTATTAAAGAAGTTAAATAGCATACACTTTATTTTCAGCGTTTATGAACTGCACACCCATCTAACAAAATATAGCCTACTGAATGTTATATAAAAAGTTTTTATAACATCCCCATTAAGTTAAGTATACATTGTTTCCGAATGTTCTCTGAACGTTCAAAACGTTCATTTTTATTTATTTTTTTATGCAAAGGTTAAAGGAACATTCCATTTTGACATTTTCCAAACACTATTGGAAAGTTACTTTTGAATGTTTTTTAAACATTCTGAAACAAGTAGTTATATTCAAAACTGTTAATCAAACTAAAAGTTTCGAGTAAATTCGTTCCATGAACAGTGTATACAGTATGTGTATAGTAAAAACATTCGCTCCATGTTTGCTGGACAAACCCCAAAGAGCTTATTTGGTACATGTCCCGCCCCTAAAGTGAAATTGTAAATATGATTGGATGTAAAAGAGAAATATGCCACCTCCAGTTTAAATAGAGATTCTGATTGTTTAAGTTATTTATTTATTTATTTATTTATTTATTTTTTTGGTGAGTTATAACGTTAGATGACTCTGTCCTCTCATTGATTCCAAATGTCTCTGCGCCAACATTCAGTGGCGTCCTTGTTGTAGCAAGATTTATGTAAAAACGGCGAGTAACGATTTTTTTTTTTTTATATATATATTTATTATTATAACGCAAGATAATCTCTTAATTTTAAATAGCAACAATGTACGGTTTACGGTTACTAAAACAATTTATCTCGAGCGTTGACTGTGAAATGTCCCGGATTAGGTTGAGTCACCCGCGGTGACGTCACACGCGCTATGAAAATGGCTGAGTCGGAAGAGGAGGTGGATGTCTTGGTCCAGAGAGTTGTGAAAGACATCAATAATGCCTTTAAAAGAAACCCGAACATGTACGTATGTGAACTCGCATTGTTGTTTATCACGCGGTCATGTAGTTTAATGCTAAAAGCGGCCTGGACCCTCGCGCTCAGTCGCAGGGAGAGCACAGTGCAGCAGCCTGTGTAACTTGCGCAGACAGACAGCGGCTGGCTAACCGGCTACTAACCAGCGTCCAGCAACAGAGAGAGCTCACAAAGCCTCGCCTTTAGACCAGGCCGTGTTAAAATGTGTCTGGGGTGTATATGTAATAAGCACCGTGCAAACGCCGAAAGTTTCTCTGAGTGAAACGCGAAGTGTGCATGCTTGTCATGTTGTAGCTAACGTTATTAATGTTACTGTGAATTTTTGGATTTGTTAGTCGCTGGTCAGTAACTGGCGGGCGTAGCGAGCTTTAATACATTATATTTATAGTCATAATTCTCAGTAATTGTCCGTGTCCGTTTGTTGTTACTGGTAAATAGGGTGAGACGATCAGTGGTTGCAACATAGCTGCTCTCGTTTATCCAAACATCTATTCAGTCCTCATATGAAGCACCTCGTCTGTTTTTTTGAAAGTTGCCTTTGTGTTGGGTCTGTTTGTCCCATATATTTCGGGTCAGTGCCCTGTCCCAATGGTTTCATCTCACTCTTCTGCTATGACATTCTTGTATCTCTGCCAAAGAGGTGCATCTGTAATGAGTCAGTGTCAGCTGAGATGTTTGGTGCTTTATGCATTGCCTTCAGCTCCTTAGTATTTAGCAGAGTTTCTTAAAATAGCCACGTGATTTGTGCTTCTTTTTTATCTTTTACAATGTGTTCACAGTGATGAAATTGGCCTCATTCCGTGCCCCGAAGCCCGGTACAACAGAAGCCCCATAGTCTTGGTGGAGAATAAGCTTGGAGTGGAGAGCTGGTGTGTCAAGTTTTTGCTGCCCTATGTGCATAATAAACTCCTGCTGTACAGACAGAGAAAGCAGTGGCTCGATCGGGAAGGTAGGACGAAGGTTTATTGGGTTAGCTTGTTCGGCCGGCTCACTTTGCTGTGACCTTTATTATAAAATGGCTAGTTCATACACAAGACCAGCGCTGCTGAAAAATTGACTTCTCTCTCTCTTCTTCTCTTCAAGCACTGGTAGATATAACCTGCACATTGCTTCTCCTAAACCCAGATTTCACCACTGCGTGGAATGTCAGGTACACGTACATATTTGTATTACCTGAAAATAAAAACATTCTGCCGAACTAACCCCTTCACATACTTTCTGAATGATTATATGCACATCTGTGGTATTTTTAGAAATTCTCTTTTTCTTCTCTTTGATGTCTGTCTAGATTTCGGCCGTATTATTGTTCTGAATGTGCTGTTGCTATTTTTAAAAATGTCTCTAATTTAGGAAAGGAGACATCAAAAGACTGCTGCTACATTTAACTCTAAATGTGACTTGATTTTCTAAATTTGCACAGGGAGCACAGAACTTACTCATGTCTCCAACATTTAGTTCCATCTCAGGAAACACTAGAGATATTTATTCCATTCCTGTTTAAAAAATAAATAAATAAAAATCTTTTCTGTTTTTAACTGTATTCTTAACTGGTTTCTTTTTACCTCTTTTTGTTTCATTTTTGTAATTAGGCTGTTTTTTTACTAGAATTTTGCACAAAAATCTTGCCTGAATGTCTTTGTGTTAATGTTGAACACAAGAAACATATTGTCCAGGAGGTGGTGCTGTAAATTATTATTTTTTTTGTCGTTTTATAGGAAAGAGCTCCTGCAATGTGGCATGTTAAACCCAGAGAAAGACCTTTACCTGGGAAAACTTGCACTATCTAAGCATCCTAAAAGCCCAGAGACATGGATACACAGGTAAGGTTTCCAAATCTTTGATTTGGCCTGCAGTGTCATATCACAAGAGTGGTGGGGAAAAAAGAAAAATGTGCTTTAAAATGTAGAGAATATAATTAAATTAAATTTTAAATATTATATATTTTTTTCAGTTCAAATAGGATTTTGGGATCTTTGTAGTGTTGGGCAGCTCTGCCTTAAACGAAGCCTTTTATGATTTTATAGCATGAATGTAAACACCAGTAAAAGCATCTGCTTTAGTGCACTAAATGTTCATTCTGCTCTTAGTGTATACAGTTAAATTAGGTCTTAAAATATTAAAGATGGTATATTATGTAAGTGCTGTGTCCTGCACCCTTCAAGTGTCCTATTTTCCAGAGTACTTTTAGCTCACCATTAGATTAGATGAGTCTGAATTTTCAAATAGTGATATAACAAAAAACTAATATTAATTAGGCATTAAGAAATTAATGGAACAGTTTAATGCGCTGTACTGGAAAATGTATGTGCTCTGCTTTCATGTAGCTGTCTGAATTAGTATGGAAGAGACCTTGCTCTCAAACTGGCTGAAACAGTGAAAGCAGAGACCATGAAATGAAACGGTCTGCAATTGCAGACCTCTTGCAACATGTCAACAGTGGCACATACTGAAGTAGAATTTCGTCACTACTGCAAGGACAAGGGAAAACAACTTTACACAGAACACAAATAAATATCCAAAGCCTATGCACCTGACAAGACAGAGAGCTTTATGTACCTGCAGGTAGTGTGCGGGACACATTGCTGCTGTCAGATATTTTGCAAATAATTCAAGTTTTTACTCTTCACTATGTCAGTTTGGATGATGTTATTGTCTGCAGATAATACTGAGCCATTAGATCTCCCAGGATGCCTAGTAGCCGCAGGGTGCTGAGATAAAGCTGTTATGAAGGAGAATTATTATTGTCTTGCTGTTTTATGATTTGCAGATTTTACTCTTTCATAAATAAAACCGTAACCTTAATTGGTTTGTTGTGAACACAGGCGCTGGGTGTTACAGTGGCTGCAGAAGGAGTGCTCTCCTTCTGGACAAGAACCAAAGGATCAGGCTGAACCCAGAGGAGACGCTGTGAGTAGGAGACGTTGCGAGCGGCTGCAAAGAGCCTTGCAGGAGGAGATGAGGGTCTGTGCAGACGCAGCTGGCCGTTACCCCAGTAACTACAATGCATGGTCCCATCGCATCTGGGTGTTGCAAAACTTGGCTAAAGGCAGTCTAAAGGTAGGCTGTCTCAGTCCACTGCATGTTTCTGCACTATATCTCTGTGATTTATCATAATGACTGAAAACGGGTGTCTGTTAGATGTTGCTTTGTTTGCGTACATCTCAAAGATAAGATTTGTCTTCGATTACTTTAAGGAATGATGGATCACACTGGCATATCATCAGTGTTGTTACAATGAAAGCAACATGAGATGGTTGTTTATGAGGTTAATAAATCTACCTGAGCCTTTGATGATCTTAATACCTTTCTTTCCACTTGAATTACCTTAGGAAGAGACCTGATTACAGATTCCAGAGTTTTCTGTCTTTTCTAAAAAAAAAAATAATAATAATGTTTAATTTTTTTTTATAGAGAGCTGAGTGCTGTTAGTCAGGAACACTTATTGCCTGTTAGGGTTTCACTGAGTGTCAGACCTTTGATGTGCTTATCCTTTCTTAATTGGATGCAAAATAAGGGCAAATGTTACAGGGCTCAATCCAAACTAAAAGCCCTCATATAAAAAGGATGAGCCTGTAGATTTAATGATCCAGGACTAAACCGACTTGAACCAGTCGGAGCTCTTCATAAGCTATTTCAGGAGTAATTGGGTTATGCGGCTGTCGTCTTACATCTCTGCATGTCTTGTTTGGTACGGTTTTCCTTGGTCTGAATTTCCACCCTAGATCTCTGTAGTACAAAGTTTACTGAGTTTACAACCTAAATGAAGTCATGTTTTATTTTAAAATACTCTTGGATATTTAATTATGTATACTCAGTTCCTTTATTTTTAACTTTTAAATTATCTAATGCTCACTTAATAGTTAAGTTAATCTTAATAAGCATTAATATTTTAATAACACTGTTAAATATAAACCAGCAAATCTCAAAATGAATATCTATTATTAATATACATTGTTTTAATGCATCAGTTGATAATTGAAATACTTGATTTTAGTTTTAGTTTTATCTTTCAATTATTTAAGCAAAATTGTATATATTTAATATCATCCATTCATCAGTTATTGTTTAAAACATGGCAAAAATTTTATTATTGGTGCATCTCATTTTTGCAGTGCTGTATAATATATATATATATATATATATATATATATATATATATATATATATATATATATATATATATATATATATATATATATACACAATTTTTTGATGAAGTTTATCTATATGTTAAATATAATCAGTTTTTGGTTATAACGTCAAACATAATTTTAATATTGGTGCATCTAATTTTTTCAGCACTGCAGAATTTACTTTTTTCCCACCATTTATTTAGACAAGGTTGTATATATTTAATATCAGCCATTTATCAGTTATTGGTTAAAACATTGTCAAACTGAATTTTAATATTGGTGTAACTAACTATTTTTTGTATGCATATTTGAGGAATGCATAATAATATGGATATTCATTAAATGCATTTGCATCAATTTATTGGTATGCTGTCATTCGTAGCCCTTTCAGTTTGGCAACTGAACTAAAATTAACAAAAAATTCAGCTGAATAATGATGGTGTTAAATGAATATAATACTCAGTGACTTTCTACTCCAGGTTCTACACGATGAGCTGTCCTCCACCCGACTGTGGGTGTCCATGCACGTGTCAGATCACAGCGGCTTTCACTACCGTCAACACCTGCTCAAGGCCCTGGTAAGAGAGCTGAGCCAGGTTGGAGAGACGGAGCTCCACCCAACCCAGCAGCCTAATGGAGAGAGCACAGCAGACATGTCTGAAGGCAGTCACCATAATGACATCATCCCTCAGCTCTTCCACGAGGAGATGGAGCTCTGCACTGATCTCATAAAGTCATATCCAGGCCACGAGACGCTGTGGTGCCACAGGTGAGAGTGATCAGGCAGATTGTTTGAAGCCTGTTACAGATCTTCAGGTCTTGCTGTGCTGATGATAATTGTGCAGTCAGTCAGCATCAGACTGTGCTTCCACAGGTCTCCGTGTGAATACAGTGACTTTGTTTGCCAGAAGTTTGTCCTCGGCCCTCAGCTGGTCTGACCTAATGTGTTTATGGTTTAGTGTTATAAAATGATGGATGGTCTTATGCTGCAGAGTTGTAGATCACTGAGGGAGAGGCAAGCAGTTTGCTGGATCTTTTTCTAGTTCTTTCAGTTTTTCCCCTTCCCAGACTCATCCCTCATGGCTGAGGCAAGGAGCAGCTGCTCGGTGAATGGTGTTTATGTATCTTTGGCTTGTGTTCCCTCCATAAAGTGTGTCATGGCAACAGATCAGTTACATTTACAAGTCTGCTGTTAGTTTGAAGATATGATAATTTGTTTGTGCAACATTTCATGCCTTTTAATTGGTGCTGGGCGGTATACCGGTTCATAACGAAAACCGGTGTATGTTTTCGTTACAATATTAATTTTGAATATACCACAATACCGATGTATTTAATTACTCAGCGTTCGGAACGAACGTTATGCTGCGCCGCGGCCGCGCGACACTGTTGCAGACGGACCCTTTACAATGTTGCACTTCTAAGCAGCGACTGCGAGGCGTGGTGAGGGTAAACACAGCAGTGCTCTGGTGTTATGTTATAACGCCTGTTTCACACATACTCCGTCTGCAGTGCGTATTGCGTATTTTTTTTTTACGCACCCATGTTAACAGATTCCAGCGTTTGCGGTCCGTCAGTGCGTTCAAGTCTGCAGCAGTGCAGCGATCGTTTACGTACCGAGTCTATTTTTGCTGTGCTGCAGGCGCATTGTTCGCGGGAAAAATGAACATGGATTGACATAGAAATGCAGTGAAACAGGAGTTACAGGGAAGATGGATACTGCAGAACTAGTAGAACATGACACAGAAGAATTTGTGCCAAAAAGTGCTGTCGGACTAAAAGCACGTCTTGAAATATCAACCAGCAGAAAATGCATTGTACACCTGATTATGCATGAAAAAAAAAAAAAAAAACGTCATAAACCGGCATAATTTAAAAAATGTAAATGCATTACTAAGCTCTAGCTTGCTTTAGTCACGGATGTTTCATACATAAGCCTTTTCTATGTTTATTGAAATCTGTTTTTATTTTTATTTTTTATAAGTGTTTTTTATTTTTATTTTTTATATATTTTATAGTTTTGCTTTAGGACTGGTAAGTTGAAGGCAGGTGATGACCCAGCATGGCACTAAAACTGTTTTTCATACAGAAGTACCACCAAAATTTAATTGTCATCTACTTGACAAAAATGACTGACCTAGGTGGTACACAAAAGAATAAATTTTTAATGATTGGTTTCTGAGTAGCTTTGTGGCATATCTTATAGTTATAATTGTGTGTGTGTAATTCAGAAATTGTGTGTGTAATATATATATATATATATATATATATATATATATATATATATATATATATATAATAAATATATATATATATATATACATACTTTCAAGTGATGAAATTGAATGAATGAAGATAAAGGAATCTGAAATTAAATGTTGAATTCAAATTGTCCAAGTAGAAAATTTTACTATAGTAAATCCTGTTCCGTGGAGTTTTGGAACTACATGAGGGTGATTTAAATGATGAGACAATCTATGAGACAGCCAAGGGCATAATCAGTGAGATGTTAGTAATTAATTAGCAAGTAATTCTGTATGTAATATAGTTTGTGATTTATTTTTTTATTTTAGATAGTATTGTTTGTGGTTTTCGAAGATGAGTAAGTTTCTTTTAAAAGTTAGTAGGCCTATTAAGCTAATTTTGCTATTCTAATGTTGAGCATTTTTGTATTTTCCCTGTGACTATCATATCAGACCTGAATCCAGACTTAAATAATACTGTAAAGTGCATTTTAGTGTTGTCAAAAGTACCAACTTTGGTACCAGTTGGTACAGGAATGTTAAACATATGATGATACCAGCATTTTGAGCAGATTCTTAAACACCACTGATCACACGCTCAACAGATACGTCTGTGATTGGTTACAATGATCATTGCCTCACTCTCTTCACTGAGCGCTTACACAGATCTATGTGGGAGTGTTTGAAAGTCGCATCTATAATTAGTGGATCCGCGGATCCCTGATATATCTTCTCATAGACGGATCCTCTGATAGACGCTGCTTTCAAACGCTCCCGTGTATGTTAAGAATCCGCTCAGCAGCACTCGGTGTTCGTAGGAAATTCTGGTATCGTCATATTTTTTTACATTTCAGTACTGGCTGGTATATACCGAAGTCTAGTGCATTTTATTTTATAGTTCACTGTATTTCAACATTGAACAAATTCAAATCCAGGCTTCTCCAACAGGCGACATGTCTTCTACCTGTGGCATCAGTGGCGGAGGGAGCACCTCCAGGGGGCAGGGTCACAATCTCCACCTCTCACCCATATTGACGTCCTCCTCAGTGAGGAGCCCTGTGATGAAGCCAGTGCTTCCCAGGCCATGGATGTTGACTGTGTTCTGGATGGGCGCAAACACGGAAGCTACACGCAGGACACCAAGCGACTAAAGCGGGGACCCCTGCTTCCCCACCCCTTACTTCCCTCGGAGCACACGTTTGTCTCCAGAATCCTCACAGGCTGCCGGAGCCCCGAGCAAAGCCACTTTGCCATAGCCTACAGGAAGTGGCTAGACTCAGTTATAGGTCAGTAGCATGAGAAACACTCCACCCAACATGATGTGGGAGAGCTGTGATAGGTCAACTTATTTCTGGCTTCAACCGCCCACACACACTTCTCTGAAAACGGCTGGACTTCTTGGCCGGTTTGTCAGAGATGGTCTGCCGGAGCAAATTCCCGCTCATGATGAAAACCCATGACCCGTCTCAGCTGCTTTAGTTCAGGTACTGGATATCTCAGGTCTGTTTTCAATGTACAATCCTTTTCTCTATCAGAAGCTACAAGTTTGTATTATTTAATTTTTTTTTTCATATAGTTTGGTTGGTTCATATGTTTTTTAAAGTCTTCCACCACAAATCAATAACAGTATGCTCTCCTCATGATATCTGCAGTTTTATGATTCCTGTTGGGAATCTTAAAACGCACACTGTGGTGCACACTTGAAGGGAACACTTAGAGCCCAAAGTGATTCTGACCCAGTTTCCCTCTTTGTTTAATTCCATCTACTGCTCCTCTTTGAACTTTTGTAATGAAGTATGAAATATTTTTCAATTAATACCTAGAAGTTTTGCTACAATCAGTAATGTGAGCACAATCATTGAATTTAAAGTTTCCTGGAGCCATTTGATATGAAATATTAGGGCTGAACAATATTAGGGCTTAATAATCTTAAATAAACCGATAACTGCACATGTAATCTAGGTGCTCTCCTCATTCAGGTGAGTATTTGATTTATATGACATATCTGTTGCAGGGTCAGCATTTCTTCAGTTCATGGAGATGATTCTTGGGCGTTTGAGAATAAATGTTCCTAAAGCTCATCATCATCTTCACTCATTAGAATAACAAAGGCCACGTTGTCACATGGACTATGATGGAGCACAAGTTTTGGGTTGTTGTTCATCCAAGTGGTCTCACAGACGCATGGGTTTTCATGATGAAAGGGAATTGCAGAAGTAGGAATAGGCTATTCTCAGCTTGGGCAAGCGCGGCTGCAGAAATAACACGCTGCCACGTCCAAGCCCATCTGGTGCAGAATGGTGCTTATTCTCTGCGCCGGGGGAGTGTGGACCCCTGAGGGGGCCTGGGTTTACAAATGCTGCTTTTTGTTTAACACTATTTTGAACTTAAAAGTATATTTATGCAAATATAAAAAGTGAATTGATGTTAGCTTCACTTATGTGATTTATTAAAGCTAATAAGCTATTAGACCATTATGGTTGACTCACTGTTACTCAGTACTTAATCAACTTGTAATAAACTTTGAAGTTTCACACGCTCAATCGTGCACTGACAACTTAATTTATTCACAGTTTAGAGTAGGCTGTGAAAATCTGATTAGATTTTATTAGATCTTGCTCTTAAATCAAGGACACTGCCCATACTACATATGCAAAAACTAGTTAGTTGAAGTAATTTTAACATTCTAGCAAAGCTTATATGAATCATGTCTTTCAGCATATCCATACGACTTGCACAGTTCGATCTCAAGTTTCACTTCATAAAAGTCTATTACTGTTCTTTGTGTTTTTTTTTTTTGCACAGTTGCACAAGAACTAGATTTATGAAAGTAGTTGAGTTATGTAACTTCTAGACTTACTCTCAGACTTTATAAAGGGCCATGTCAGAGTGGTTTTCTCTGTTCCTGCATGACTTGGACTCTGACGTTTTTTTTTTTTGGCTGTAGCAGCAAAAATACCAGATGTCTTTCACAGAATTCTTAAATGTGCCCCTCAAGAATAAAGCCAGCTTTTCCTCCACACCATTCCTCTGTATAACGCAATGTTAAGCAACTGCACTGGCAGCTTTTGATCATTTTTCACTCTTTATAAGTACAGGTGTATGCCAAGGTGCTTGTTTCAGATGATAATACTACAATCCGAATTCCGGAAAAGTTGGGACGTTTTTTAAATTTTAATAAAATGAAAACTAAAAGACTTTCAAATCACATGAGCCAATATTTTATTCACAATAGAACATAGATAACATAGCAAATGTTTAAACTGAGAAAGTTTACAATTTTATGCACAAAATGAGCTCATTTCAATTTTGATTTCTGCTACAGGTCTCAAAATAGTTGGGACGGGGCATGTTTACCATGGTGTAGCATCTCCTTTTCTTTTCAAAACAGTTTGAAGACGTCTGGGCATTGAGGCTATGAGTTGCTGGAGTTTTGCTGTTGGAATTTGGTCCCATTCTTGCCTTATATAGATTTCCAGCTGCTGAAGAGTTCGTGGTCAACTTTGACGTATTTTTCGTTTAATGATGCGCCAAATGTTCTCTATAGGTGAAAGATCTGGACTGCAGGCAGGCCAGGTAAGCACCCGGACTCTTCTACGATGAAGCCATGCTGTTGTTATAGCTGCAGTATGTGGTTTTGCATTGTCCTGCTGAAATAAACAAGGCCTTCCCTGAAATAGATGTTGTTTGGAGGGAAGCATATGTTGCTCTAAAACCTTTATATACCTTCCAGCATTCACAGAGCCTTCCAAAACATGCAAGCTGCCCATACCGTATGCACTTATGCACCCCCATACCATCAGAGATGCTGGCTTTTGAACTGAACGCTGATAACATGCTGGAAGGTCTCCCTCCTCTTTAGCCCGGAGGACACGGAGTCCGTGATTTCCAACAAGAATGTCAAATTTGGACTCGTCTGACCATAAAACACTATTCCACTTTGAAATAGTCCATTTTAAATGAGCCTTGGCCCACAGGACACGACGGTGCTTCTGGACCATGTTCACATATGGCTTCCTTTTTGCATGATAGAGCTTTAGTTGGCATCTGCTGATGGCACGGCGGATTGTGTTTACCGACAGTGGTTTCTGAAAGTATTCCTGGGCCCATTTAGTAATGTCATTGACACAATCATGCCGATGAGTGATGCAGTGTCGTCTGAGAGCCCGAAGACCACGGGCATCCAATAAAGGTCTCCGGCCTTGTCCCTTACGCACAGAGATTTCTCCAGTTTCTCTGAATCTTTTGATGATGTTATGCACTGTAGATGATGAGATTTGCAAAGCCTTTGCAATTTGACGTTGAGGAACATTGTTTTTAAAGTTTTCCACAATTTTTTTACGCAGTCTTTCACAGATTGGAGAGCCTCTGCCCATCTTTACTTCTGAGAGACTCTGCTTCTCTAAGACAAAGCTTTTATAGCTAATCATGTTACAGACCTGATATCAATTAACTTAATTAATCACTAGATGTTCTCCCAGCTGAATCTTTTCAAAACTGCTTGCTTTTTTAGCCATTTGTTGCCCCCGTGCCAACTTTTTTGAGACCTGTAGCAGGCATTACATTTTAAATGAGCTAATTAAGTGGATAAAAGTGTAAAATTTCTCAGTTTAAACATTTGCTACGTTATCTATGTTCTATTGTGAATAAAATATTGGCTCATGTGATTTGAAAGTCTTTTAGTTTTCATTTTATTAAAATTTAACAAACGTCCCAACTTTTCCGGAATTCGGGTTGTATAAGGTTTTATCCCCACCTCCCACCCACACACCTGCTGTTAAATAAACAACTGCTAATAGAGTCCTGTATGGAAGAATAGTCTAAAACTGGAATGGATCTGCAACAAATGTCTTTATATTTTGTCAGTCTGATCTGCATAGTTAACTTTTTGCATGCACAATACGTGTGTATTGTTGTATTGGGATCAAGGTCACATTGTCATTGTATTTGATTACAATTTATTATAATTTGTTAATTTCATTACCTATACATGTAGAGACAGAAAACATTGCATTGCTTTTTGACTCCTTAAACAATTAGCTCTTTGTAATGATGCTATAGGTGGTAAATGTATTGCCTACTAACTTAAACCCTTAATTGACAGTCTTATCAGTGATATTGTTGAAAACTTACAGATTGCAATATTTTTGTCTTCATATCTGTTCAAGGATTCCTATTCATTTCCTAAGCAGTTCACATAGTCCTACATTACCTTAGAGGTTGTAAATGTGTACATTAATGTGAATTACACAACTGGAAATACTATGTGCTTCCTCTATGTCGTGTCATTTTCCATTGTTGTAATGTCATTTGCTGTGTGTATACCAAAAATTTAAGAGCAGTTACACTGTAAAGCATAAACACAGATTTTAAATTACTAGTACATCTATGCAGAAAAAAATAGTTCATTTAGCTTTAGAAAGAAGAAATGTAGCCTAAGATTTTGTATTTTCTTCATGTATTGTCTGATAAGGTACTGTAGGTTTTTTACAGGCACAATAACCAACATTTATAGCATCTCATCCATTATGTATTTAATATTTATTTGAATTAAAAAATATATTGACCGTAGTGGTTTTGTCAGTTCCCTACCACATTAAATAAAGCTACTCTGAAAAGGTCCATCTCACATTTTATTTCCTGTTATTTTGCATTCATGACCATTTTATTAATTAAATTTTTTTCAAATAAAATTTTTATTATGTCATATGTGTTTTACATAACAGGATTATGGAAACAATTAGAGATTAGGTCTACAATTAAAATGTTTACTGTTATAATTTTTTTTTTTTTTTTTAAATGTGGTTTATTCCTATCAAAGCAAAGCTGGATTCAAGCAGTTGTTACCCCAGTCTTCAGTGTCACATGATCCTTCAGGAATCGTTCTAATGCTGATTTGATGCTAATGAAAACTTTCAGTTATCAATGCTGAAAACCGTTGAGCTGCTCGGTGTTTTTTGTGGAAACAATAACATTTTTCAGAATTATTTGAACACCGATCAGAAGAACACAGCTGTATGTTTCTATGTAAAGTCTTCACAGTTATGATTAATGCATTCTTGCTAAACAAAATAACTGGATTCATGCAGAAAAAATGTTTGACCCCAAACTTTAACGGTAGTATACGATATAATTTAAATGACGGCAATAAGAAGTTGAGAGAAAGTATCAGTAGTCTAAATATTGTTTGCTTGCTTCCACTATTTATTCTGTATAGGTTTCTTTAATCGAAGGACTGTCATTTTGCAAACGGTTTCATCTCATGGCATCGAAAGGGCTTACCGAATCGGTTCTTTAAGTTATTTCTAGCCTAACTATTAACTCGAAGCATTTCGTGTATACGTGCAGCACAGTTTTGCCAAGAGCTGCATCTCGTTCATTGAGAAATTCGACAGCCTTCGCTGGTGTTTGGTTAGCAGGTCTCGATGGGAGGAGTCGGGTTTACCCTCAGACTGAGTGAAAGCCAGGCAGGCGATGAAGATGGTGGATCCAGACACACATCGGGTGGACCGTTAGCTCTCTGGAAACTGCAGCAAACGAACAGGTGAGAGATATGACAAAAGAGATCGTTTGATCGCGCTATGTAATGTAATCATCGTCTGTTAAGTAAAACAGGAATAGTGTAATGAAAAAATGATTGTATTTCATTGTGATTGATTCAATGATGCGGCTCGATCGTAGTGACTGTTGTGATGTCGCTTTCCCTGCGGATGATGGGCTCAACAGTGTGATTGTTTACACTAGAGAGGACAATTGTTGCCGCGGAAAGCACTGCATTACTACTCCCGGTCACCAGATACAACACAAAACAAATATGAGGGCCTAAACTGTTAGGTTTAGTAACTTGGTTATCCAACGAAATCAATGCAATTTGCGATCCAAACAATATTATCATCATCATTAGCAGACAGAAAAATGCCTTCAACTAATTAAGTGTGCATTGATTGAGAGTGATGTTAAATCTAATGACTAGAATAACTGACCGCTTCTCCAAAATATTTTTATTTCCTGCAGGTTATGGTTGCACCAGTAGATGGCAACAAGTGAGTGTGGTAGGCTATTAGTGAATGACTAAATTCTTCACTCATTACATTTATTTCGAAACTGAGGGTGTTTCTCAATCTCCCTCCTCGCTCCTCTGTCCTCCATCCTATGACCCGGAAACCGATCAAGCACAGCCATCTTGAAGGACATCTCAATTCTCTAATTGCACCACGAGGAGGCGAGGATCGAGGAGGGAGGAGGCTTCATGAGGAGCGATGAGCGAGGATACACAGGTGTATCCTATGCGGAAGTCTTTTATCGACTTAACGTGACGCATGTATAAATTCTCCTCCCCCTTCACATCTGTTGTAATAATTTTTATTTATATTTCATTTATATTTTTCACTTCAAATAAACCATGCATCTCATATATTTCAAACAGGGCATCTTGCTTTATTAATATTTATTATGAATGTCTTAATTAACAAACTTTAACAACATAAGGGCAGATCCCTTTAATCACAGCTGATGACACTTTGAAGTAATGCTGAAGGGAGTGAGGATAAATCATTTCACTTGATTCAAGTCCTCCATCCTCACGTCTTTTCCTTGCGTCCTTCCCTCGCATCCTGAAGAGGTGGATCTAAAAGACAGGAGGAAAGGAAGCGAGGAAAGGAAATGAGGATGCATAAATAAGAATTGAGAAGCACCAATATACTGCCTCTGGAGGCAACAAGGCACATCCAAATCCAATCATTGTGTTGTGGAACATTTTTTCTAATTAGATCCCTTCATCTGGTTTGCGTTTCCCAAAGGCAAGTTCGGTTGTTACCAATAGATTTCAGCGGAACTTGGATCCAAAGCTAGCTAACTGTGCTTATTGGAAATGCACACCCAATCAATTTTTGAAGAAAACAGATGTATCCGTCACTTTCTACAATATCCCACAATCCTGTCTGATTTTGTGACACCCCTTCTCTCCTTATCGAAAATGACTCTGATTAAAAACTAAATGAATGACATTCCAGCTAACCATTTTTGGTTCCCAAATGTAAATTAATGTCCCATTCATACTTTCTTGGTTAAATAAACATTACTTATCAGAAAGAAAAAAAAAGCACAATTCTATTTTATATTTTTACATTATTAATGTTATCAATATTCTATTTATTAAAGAAAAGTATTATTCACTTGATATTAAGTCATCATGCTGTTTTTAAGAATTTTACATTTATTCCAAAGAAACAAAACAAAAACAAAAACTCAAGGCAGTAATAATTTAAACAATATATTTTATTTGTTAACTTATGTTCAGCTATTCTTTTTTAAATCATTAACTTTTAACTATTTTTGAATTTTTGGATCATCAGTCATTAAGCTCAGTAAATATTGCTCACAGATGCTTAGCTCGCTTAAAATTCTACTTAAATTTGTACCTTGCTGATTACTCACTAAAACTCTCACAGATCATGGTTTCATGCCATTTAAAGGTTTTTTTTATCTTTTTTCTTTTTTTTTACATAAAGTTGTTCTAAATGTGGGAGTTGGTTAATAACTTTTTTTAATTAGTCTTCCCATTAACGCCATTACATTGTTCATTCAGACTGAATCATTAACGCGGAATGTACAAGAACACATGAGGTGGGATTTATTGCATGAACTGATCACAACCAAACATAATCAGTCATATACATATAATATAAAAAAAAAAAAAACATTGGATAGTGTCCGGGAAGTCACCCATAGGTTTCTGAAGAGCAATTTTGAAGCCCAAAGTTGGCGGAGCTTGCCATCACCATCTTGGCAGTATGTCACCGCTCATCACTCCCAGATAATCGAAAATGTATATAGATATAAAAAAAAATTCACCCCCTCACAATTGTCATGAGGGGTATAATTAGCTAGATCAAAGTCCCTTTAATACCAGTCATGTCACTTGGTGGCCATCTTTGAAATGCCTCTCGGGCATCCAAGTGCAACTCCTATCTCTTTGAATCAGGAAACATGAAATTCTCCAAAACTGTTAACTAAACTTATGATAAAATTTCATATTTGAAATCACCAGAGGAATCTGACAACACCAGTATCATAAATGTTGTTTCTTTTGCTCAAATAGTGTTATAAAAATCCATTTTTTTGGGTTAGATCAGCCAGTGTGCATGTGCAGTCCTAAGCGCATGTCTCAGAACCCTGACTGTTTCTATAGCAACTGGGACTTCTAACATCAGCTGCAGTGATGCGCTGACTTTATCGATTAGCGATTGGGTCTTTCATTCAGAGGGCGGGGCTTCCTGCGATTGAGCGGCCATATTGAGCATTGCATTTTTCCAGGCGGCAAGGAAGTCGACTGGAAGTTGAAGTCGGCCGCGAGCTGCCATCTTGTAGCAGAACTTCACTTGCGTTAGCATCCCATTGACTTTGCATTCATTTTGGCGTCACTTTGACAGCGAATAACTTTACATCTGAGGCGTTTAAAGACTCCATTTGTCCATTATTTATTTCTAAAGATACACGACAATGTATAAAGGGCTCCATTACCTTCTATGTTACATTATGGCCCCGTAGAAACAGTTTTTGTAAAAAAAGGCTAACGATTGCATCATAACCACTCGACTCTCTGTCGCACAGTAGAGAAATTACCGTACAGACAGGAGGAGAAGCACGCAGGCAATTAACTTAATATGACGTACTGGCGTTACATTTTAAAATACTATACAAAATAATTAATCAGAATACTTACTCCTGCTCACTCACGCCAAAGAACTCCCCGCTCAAGCTCGCCGTCTCTGCAAGATTAACGATGGCAGTTTGCACGCACAGCTACTAGAAGATTTACATCTATCAGACAGGTTGCTGACGTCAATTGAGTTTCAAAAACAAAATTGAGTTTCAATGGGGTCGCTGTGTCCATTTCTTATACTGTCTATGCATTTTTCCCCATTCAAAACTATACAAGTGGCACGTCTTGGGTATTCTGTAATCTTTGGCTATACAGAAAAAAAAACACTTTTTTTTTACCAGGCTGTATAAATGTAACCTTTTTGTTTCTGCTGTAAAGTTGGGTATTTTTATTTAATTCATGGGTGTCTATGGGTGTCAAACATTGTTTTATTTTTGTGCTACAATTTTTTTGTTGTACAATTTTTTTGTACTACAACGATCTGTGTTTGGTTGTCAACTCCATTTCAGTCAGAAAACTTTTTCAGTTTAGTTTGTTCATGAAGAAGGTGACTCTCCTCCAGTGTATGGGTGTGTTTGTTCAATATGGAATGCATCACATGTTTTAAAATAATGGAACAAATATAGCGGAACACTCAAGGTTACACCATATTAAATTTTTAAAGGAACAAAAACTAGTTTGTGTGGGAGAGAAGTAGGCCTATGGATTATACTGTGATTTAGCAATGATTGTTCAGCTGACAGACTCAGTAGACAAAAACTCCATAAAATAGTTTTGAAAGTTGTGAGTTGGTGAAAATACAGTGTGTTCCATGTTTGATTGTAAAGACTGTAAGCCTCGTTTTTATTAGCTTTAAATTCAGTATGGCATCTATTAGTGAAAGCAGTTGGAGAAAATATTTAGTAAATATTTAAGGATGAGACAAAACATAGGTACTATGTAACCATATATTTTCAAGCATTATTATTGTTACTATTATTATAGGCCTATTATAATTTGGGTTCATGTATGTTTATTTCTTCTGTTGATCGTCTTATTTGAGGTTTACACTACTGGAAATTTAGTTCGGATCGAGGTGAATCGGATTGATTGAGGTGTTACATGAAGACATTTCAGTCCGTTAGAGCCTTCAATCCGATTACAAAGGGATTATTTTATTGCATGTAAACATAGCTATTGAATTAAATTAAGAGATTAAAAACACCGGTTTACGAAAGGCACACCATTTCAGTTTATGTAGGAGGAGCGTGAAAATGAATCAGCCTCACTTTAAAGCTGCTGGACACAGATTTCCAGTAATCTCCGTTACGGATGTTGAAGTGCCACAACTGATGACTCACTGTAGTCTCTCTCTGTGTATCGCCGTGATAGTAAACGCACTCACTTCTATCTCCGTGATCCACAGCGGTCCGGCATTTTTGCAAAATAGTGCTCTGCTGTGAATGGCGCCCTCGGAATACGCTTGCGCTGTAGGCATTACCAACCTGCTTTCCTGCCAAATACATGCCCTAGATGCAGACTCGCTGCGCGGCGTCGGATGCTGTGTGCAGGTGGGAGAGCAAAACACTCGCGTGGACGCTGACTGAGAAGAAGGCGAAATGACAAGGACAGGTCTTGTAGTTGGTTGATAAAGAAAAGCCTTGGTTAGACCTCGCCGCACATATTCTTACGTTATTATTTACTGTAGCCTACATCCATCCGCAATATCACAGTTTTTACTCTCTCCGAGTGATGCTTCTGCTGCTGTCTATGCAGGTAGGGCTGCGAAAACACGCAGTTTACGCATTGCATTGATGTTTTGATTGGCAAGGAGTATTTCCATCTAAACTTTTGAAATGCTTGTGTTTTATGCGTTGTTATGGCAGGTTAGTTTACTTTTAATTCCTTTAAGGAAAAACAAATGTCATGGTTTATGTCGCAGTACGCTGCTTTCAGTGATCCAGAGAGTAACTTACAGGTAACCGTAACGACCCGCCCTTTGCAAATATATAATAGCGAATTGGGCAGAAAGTCATTAAGTGTTGCTCGGTGACAAATGTTTGTGTAAATGCTTTGGTTTGAAGAGCTCTGGATATGAGAGTGTTCTCAGAAGACTCTTAAAACCTTCTCACGTAGCCTATCCATGACTGAGCAAATGACAAAATAACAGAGGGAAGATTTGACATCTGTGCATTAGCATTAGTGTCTTAAGCAGGGCAAAATAGTCATATTTGTGTGAGTTTACTATGAACTTAAATGTGATTGTGTTATGCAGTCAAATTTGCTGAGCACTGCTCTAATGGGATATTTATACAAATATTATTGTTTTTCTGGACATGGTATTGTGCTATTATGTGGTATTTTTTTAATAATATGGTCATCTTGGAAGCACCTTGGAGTTTCATAAATATTACATGGAATATATCAAAATGAAAATGGTACTGTGTTACTGTAATTTATTTATTTAAGTCATCATTGGCATGTCATATATTTTAGTAAGCACTTAAATACTATCGTATACATTAAAGTACTGTATTACTGTCACAGTACTTATGATATTTTTTGAAATTCTAATATGTGGCACATATTAGCAGATTTTGAAGACAGACTTGTTCCTGTATTTCCAGAATTGCTTGCATATTTTCAAGCACTTCATGAATAGTCAAGTCACAAGTCACACAGTTTGTTTTAAAGCAGCTTTACAAATGGTACTATTATGGTAATCATTCATTCATTCATTCATTCATTCATTCATTCATTTGTTTATCTGAACAAGTTACCATGGCATGCCAAATATTTCAGTAATCATATCAAAGTACTGTTTTACTGCCATAGTACTTTAAGACAGTCTGTCAGTGTTTATATATCGTGCAGTAAGTTGTGTGATAACGACAGCTCATGGTGACTGTTTTTAGAAGACAGACATTTAGAGGTTATTTGCTATAGACCCATCCAAGCACACATGGATGTTTGTCACCGCACACAGAGAGAAGAGATCAAAGGTGATCCTAAAGTGAATTTCCCTAGAGGCACTCACTGATTTCTTTTTTTCTAGTATTTTTCTGGCTGTTGCTGTCCATGTTTTTTAAATAAGCTCTTGTTTGTGAGCTGAGTGAAGCCTCCGGTCTCAGTTGTAGGTCTTTCTAGGCAAATAAATGGGGAGCTGAAATGGGAAATGTCCCTCCCAGAAGGACTCTTTGACCTGCAGTATTATGGGTTTACTCTGATTACTGCTCTCTCTGTATGGACATCACGCTTTTTCTAGTCAGCTTCCATAGAGGGGTTTTCTGTATGTTACAGCTGTGTAATCCCTTTAAAAAAAGTCACATATTTCCTATTTAAAAAGAAAATTGGGGCAGAACATAAATGTATATAATAAAAAAAGAAGAAAAAAAGATTGTTTTATGCCTTATTTGGGATATTAAGTATGTTTGCTAACTGCTGTTGGAAGCTGGTATTTGGGACATTCTCGGATCTTCTGAAGCCTGGAATTAGATTATATTTTTATGCATTAATATAGTGTTTTGGAATAAAGAAGAAGAAGAAAATAAAAATGTGCATATACTATCATTCAAAAGTCTGGGGTAAGTACTTTTTTTAAGTAAGTTTTATTAAGCAAGTATGCATCATATTGATAAAACAATGACGGTAAATACATTTATAATATTATAAAATATTTCTATTTCAAATACATTTTTAAATAAATATTCCTTTAGAACATTCTATAAAAAAAAGAAAAAAAAAAGATTATGAACTGTTTTTAACATAGTTAACAATAAGAAATCTTGGTAACACTTTAGATAGGGAACACATATTCATTATTATTAAAAGTTTTCCCTCAATAAACTAAAAATTATCTTATTATTAAAAGTTAGTAAGGCAGTTGTTCTGTTTAGGTATTGGATTGGGTTAATGCAGAATAAGACATTACAATTTAACTACAGTAGTAAGAACTAATAAACAACCAATATGCTGGTAATATGCATGCTAAAAAGCAACATAGTTAATAGTGAGAATTGGGCCTTAAAATAGTGTTACCGAAATCTTTCTTGAGCATCAAATGATTTCTGACGGATCATTTGACACTGAATACCGAAATAATGACTGTTTGAATGTATTTTGAATTGTAACCAGTCACTTTAATTTGAAGTAATATTTCACATTATTGTGTTTTACCGTATTTTTTATTAAAAAAAAATGCTTGGTGACTATAAGACGCTTTATTTAACAAATCTTACTAACCCCAAACATTTAAACGGTAGTACATGTGTTTTTCTACTGTACACCAGACATATAGGCTATTTCATAATAGTCTTATTTAATACATTTTTATTTAATACACTTATTTTAATACTTATTTAATACATCATTCACATATTCATCCAGTTAATAAATAGCACATTTTATGCAGTCAGGTTGTTTAGTGAGATAAAGCAAATTCTCTTACCTGTTTTAAACCGTATATTTATAGAGCTCAGGGTCTCCTGGGATGCAGCCGGCTCCAGGGTTGGGGATTCTATTCATTTTTTAAGCAGCGTGTGTTGAGTGTCTTGAAAGTTGAAGCAGCTGCACTTCACAAATACAGAGAGTCCGATGTGGCCTTGGGCCAGTTTTCCTCATGTACAATTTGTCTTTGTGGCCTTTCAAGTCAGCAAATTCCTGTCAATGCATTCAGAGAAATGATTCAACTGCTTTCACATTCTGTTTTTTGACTTTCATCAGTATTCTCAGGGACAACGCAGAGGAACTCCGCTCCAAGGCAGCGTCTGAATTGTTTTTAAAAAATGCAGTGTGAATATGCTTGTGATGAAGATCTCAAGGCATGGAAGGAATATTTTATCCATTCATATCCAAACACCTTTAATAGGTGCTGTAAAGTTTTGTTCATTCAGACCATGTCAACATGCACGCCTTCATTACCGGCGGTCACGTCCTTGTGTCAACACACTGAATGTTTTCACACACCTTTTACTCTAGTAAAAGTAGTAAATAGTACTTCTTAATAGTAGCTGAATGCTGAATGTGTTATACTATCAATAGTCATATTCAGACCGTTACTGACTGGAGTTTAACCACAGCGATTCATTTACATGGCAGCATTTGAAGTGACTGAGTGAATTCTAGGCATGCAAAAACGTTAAAACTAATTAAGTGCTTTGACGTGATTTAAATGTCAGCGTAAAAGAAGGTTAGCTGATACTTTAATATGCAGAGTGTGAAGGACAGAGCAGTGGACAGACTGTCATAAAGGAAGAGGAAGTTGCCCTTTGTAGATGATGTGAGAGCTCAGTGTTTTGACATTTAGAAGAACCGTTTGACCAAAAATGTAATCTTGAGCATGCAAGAACCAATAAGGTTTGATGTTATTTGACGTTTACGGTTTGTTTTGCCATATTTGTTGTAGTCTGTGTTAGAGATCAACTGATAATCAGTTTTTACCAATATTTCTCTGGTATTTGATCATTTTTCAAATGATAATGTTTATTTTTATATAAGTTAGCCAAAAAAAAAAAGTTTAAACTAGTTTAAAATTATTACATTTACACATTTATTTAAGTTCAGTTGAGTTAATATTCTTTATTTGAAAACTTTGTCAAATTTTTCAATAATGTTGCTTCTGCTGCTCTTGTTATTAAAACAGAAAACTAGTCTACATTTTATTGTTGTGATGTGAAGATGAAGTTTATCAAAACGCAGAAATCTAAATAAAAGAAAAATTGTTTCTGAATATCAGTAATTGGACATATAAACAATAAAATCAGTTCTAAATAGACGAAATCCATCTGTGTATACGCATGTTGGCAATTATTTAATTTACTAGTAAATTAAAGCTTTAATTTTTATCTCCTCATTATACAAAATGATCGTGTCACTTACAATATAAACTTGCAATATGCCTGTCAGGTCATTTCACATTACCTTTGACATTTTTGGAATTTGACAGTTTTGGACTCCATAATATAGATTATGGAGAGAGGATGAGTAAATGATGACAGATTTTTCATTTTTAGGTGAACTATCCCTTTAGATCAAGAGAAAGGAAAACTTCAGTCCTGAACAACTAGTGTGTTTGCTCTAGACTGTCAAACGCTAATGGCTTGGATGGAAGTTTTCAGTTTTCCATCTTTTGATTACTTTAGTTGCAAGAGATAAAAGCTTTCTTTTATCAAGCCAAAAACATTCTTTACACTTGTTTTGCACCATCTGACAGTGGTTTGTTTGTTCCCTTTGTTGTTTATCAAAGAGTCATTAACTTATGGAGGCTGTTGTTAAAGAGGTTTGGCCATAATTAGATTCAAATTGACTTGCATAGAATTATAATGAATGTTCTATAAGCCACTGCAGCAAAATTTATAGAACGAGCCAGACTGAAGAGTCTGTGCTTAATTATAGGCATTAACAATCCCGACTTGTTCTTTAAGCTAGGTTTTTAGAAGTTGTAATTAAGTTTTAGGAATCTGCAGGAAGAAATGTCTAGGTCATGTTTCTAGTATGAATACATTTTAAATCTAGGCATAATCCTCTGAGCTGTGATGGTGGTGAGAAAGCAAAGCTGACAGACTATTAATACAGGGACAACTGACAACAGAGACTTTAATTGACCGTGCTTAATAGGCTTTTGCTAAATTACTTGATTAATAATCAGTGATATCACAATCTCCTCTATAGTTTAAGCAAAGCTGGTTTTGTGATGTTAATTTTGCTGATTATTTTGTTTCTACTGGGGATAGGAGATTTTTTAGGATGTGGTTGGGGACATTTTTGAAATTCAGAGTTTATTTAACATCAGTTTATCTTGGGATCCCAAACAGGACATGTGTTAAACTCTATGGGGTAAGTTGTCACAATGGGAACCAATTGGAACAAAAGAAGTAAAACAGGGCTTCTGCAGGTCGTAAAAGGTCTTTGTTCACTCTTCCTAAAAAGTTAAAGTCTTGAATAAAATCATGGCTTTAAATGTTACATCACATGGCAAAACTTTCTTTAATAGAAAAACCTGAACATCCTGAAATTAAGATCCGTTTACTTGAGAGGAAAATTGAAAATTTGAACATGAAATGAAAAATCTGTCAGTTGGATATAAAACTTGGTTTCCCTTTGAATTAAGTTTATTTTCCTGAGACCATGGCAGATATTTGTTCTTGTTTTAATCATAATCTACATAATCTTCATTTTTTTTTCACAGAAAACAAGATTTTGCCTTTATATTGGCTTTTTGTATTTTCAGCAGACATATTAAAACAATTATGCAACTAAACAGTTGATGAAACAAAAAATGGAAAATGTCATGTGTGTAAATATAACATTTTGGTCTACAGATAATGCAATAAATGAATAAAATTACATTTACAGCCTTTGACAACTTGTCCTGATATCGAAGTAAAATTGGTATTATATCATCTTTTAGTTCACGTTCGTCATTAAATAGTTGACATATTTCAACGCACCTTATTGTGGTTTTTGTTTTGTTTACTTGTTAACCCGAAAGCTATAGCAAAAATGTGATGATATATGTTATATACAGTACAGACCAAAAGTTTGGACACACCTTCTCATTCAAAGAGTTTTCTTTATTTTCATGACTATGACAATTGTAGAGTCACACTGAAGGCATCAAGGGCTATTTGACCAAGAAGGAGAGTGATGGGGTGCTGCGCCAGATGACCTGGCCTCCACAGTCACCGGACCTGAACCCAATCGAGATGGTTTAGGGGTGAGCTGGACCGCAGACAGAAGGCAAAAGGGCCAACAAGTGCTAAGCATCTCTCGGGGAACTCCTTCAAGACTGTT
Organism: Carassius carassius; assembly: GCF_963082965.1. Classification (NCBI taxonomy): domain Eukaryota; kingdom Metazoa; phylum Chordata; class Actinopteri; order Cypriniformes; family Cyprinidae; genus Carassius; species Carassius carassius. The sequence continues at coordinate 20,802,416 of NC_081759.1, read as the reverse complement.
GGAAGACCATTTCAGGTGACTACCTCTTGAAGCTCATCAAGAGAATGCCAAGAGTGTGCAAAGCAGTAATCAAAGCAAAAGGTGGATACTTTGAAGAACCTACAATATGACATATTTTCAGTTGTTTCACACTTTTTTGTTATGTATATAATTCCATATATAATTCCACATGTGTTAATTCATAGTTTTGATGCCTTCAGTGTGAATCTACAATTTTCATAGTCATGAAAATAAAGAAAACTCTTTGAATGAGAAGGTGTGTCCAAACTTTTGGTCTGTACTGTATATTATGTAAATATCATGGTTTTGGATCTGAAAGTCTGATTTGAGTCAGCTCATGGAAGAAAACAAAGATTGTGTAATTTACTGAGATGTAGACCTTCCACAAGTGAAAACTTGTTCCACACTTGGATAATCTAATGCATTGTAAATGTTTAGTCCTGCTCTTGCAGTACTTGTAGACATGACCTATCTACCAATTTCAATCTCATGTACTGTAAGTGTAATGCTAATTTATTTTTCTTAAACTGTTTTGACTCGACTGTTTAATTAGCTTTATACTTTCACTATTTGATGTCTTATGCTTTGATCAATGTGTTGTAGTTTATTAAGAGGAAATTCAAACGATAGGTAACGGTGAGTGAATGATCATAAGCCGTCTGACAGTGATATTGTTTCATTATTAGCAGTGCAGCATTATAAAGCTATAAGCCCTGTGGGAGGACAGGTGTCCTGGTTTATTCTAGGAAAAAAATCTCTTCTGCTTCACTTTCTCTCTCTTTCTGTCTCTCTCTGTCAGCTAATGGCTGATGGGGAGAGAGCAGACATTGACAATCGCTATGTGAATAATCTATTTTCGGCTCACTTTTATTGTACATTTGGCACATTCTCATCTCATGAGAGAATAACACTGATGTTTGGCAAACTGATCTCTAGGCTGGCTGACAGACACATTGTTGTGTATGTTTTGTCCAAGACCTACAAAAGCCTTGAGATTAACAGCGCTGGATTGTATGAATTACAAAAAAAGATGAGGCTTTCCTTTGTTGTGATGATGCAAGGCCTCTCCAAGTTCTCACGATCCACACTTCATTGTCTCAGCGTCCAGCGTGAAGCTACGGCTATGGTGTGTGTATCGGTTTGTGTATAAAGCCTGCTGTGTTAATTCATGAGCAGTGTTGGGGAGTAACTAGTTACATGTAACGGCGTTATGTAATTTAATTACAAAATTATTGTAACTGTAATTAGTTACAGTTACTACGAAAAAATGAGTAATTAAATTACAGTTACTTATGAAATTTTTAACGATTACAAAGGGAATTACATTTGAATATTTACACACATCCACATACAGATTTAACTGATTTATTTCCCAAATTGCACTGACTATTCTGAGACATACCGCCCTAATAATTGGATTACTAAATCAAAAGTAGGTCAGTACACTTGAATCAAAACATGACATCGACTAGTGTATGTGAATATTAAGCTCCAAAAATGCAATATATGACTTGCACATTCTGCGTGTCTGTGGAAATCAGGCGCGGACTGGACACCGGGAGAACCGGGACAATTCCCGGTGGCCTGGTAGCCGATTTTGCCCCACTATTTAATATCATTATTGTATACTAAAGCGATCATTTGCGAATCCGCCATTTGATAATTAAATCTCTAATAAGTCATGAATTGTTAGTCATGACTCGCGCGCTCTCCGCGCCTCCGCCAAACGGTTTGGATCAGACTCAGAGTAATCAATGAGAGAGAGAGAGAGAGAGACAGAGAGAGAGAGAGACAGAGAGAGAGAGATACAGAGAGAGAGAGAGAGAGAGAGAGAGAGTCAGAGAGAGAGAGACAGAGAGAGAGAGAGAGAGTGGACTGCTGGAGCAGAGAAGCAGAACACCTGTTCAGGGTTTCAGGTCAGTTTCATCTGTAAAGATGCTTTTTGTCTTAGTTTTTTATTTAATTAATCAAGCAGCAGCACGTTGCTCATCAGTCATCACTCAAAATACTATATAAAGGACATCATTATTATCTGTTGTAATGTTACAGTAGTAATTTAGCTGAAAAAAATCAGATTTTTTTTAATAGGTTAAGGGGGAGCTACGACAGACAACAACACAACCCTTACGAAAATTAACATTTTAATATTTAACTATAAATCCAGAGAAAATGGTTACTATTGTAACCATTGTGGTAACCAAAAATGTAAAATTATTTTACAAATGTATTTATTTAAAAATAAATACAAATCCATTTGCAAAAAAACAAGGTTATTTTACTTTTATATAGGCTAATAAAAGCATGGTTAATTTTTGTAAGGGAAAAACATGACTCGTGTACAGTATTAGGATTTTTCTATAAAGATATTGTAGTATTGTAGAGTATTGTATTGTAAAGTATAGTTTTGTTCAATCTTGAGTATTAAAGTCATGAGAGAGATGGATAACGGCGCAAAATAAAGAGACTGAAGAGAAAAATGGAAGTGAAGGTGCAGTTCAGGAGAGAACTTTTAATTATTTTGCATGTCCCCAAATTAAAGATTTAAACCTTTTTTTATGTCAGGTCCATACAAAAAATAGTTTTGTCCATGAATTTGTTTGTATGAGTTTGAATTTTCCAGTCTGATTTTTTTTTCCCAGTCCGCCCCTCCTGTAAATTAATGGCAAAGACATGGTTTCATTTTCTACACATAGGCCTACTGAAGCTCGCAGTGTTTTCAACCTCTGCTGTCTCAATATAGGAGTACACGAGCACATAAACATAATTTCTAGAACTGCTCTGTGTCACTTCATGTGCATTTTACTTATTTTGAGAAAACTATCATCATATACAGAGACAGCAGTTCAAAAAACACCAATGTTTCAGGAGTTTATTACACAGAATACGTCACATGCTTATTAGATAACTGTATTTAAGTTGATGTATATGCTTTTATTTATTATTCTTTATTTTTCACAAATTTAGAAAAGTAATCAAAAAGTACTCAAAAGTAATTAGTTACATTACTTTAATAAAGTAATTGAAAAAGTTACACTACTATTACATTTTAAACAGGGTAACTTGTAATCTGTAACCTATTACATTTCCAAAGTAACCTTCCCAACACTGTTCATGAGCACTTGAAGGTCGCTCCACATGACAGCTGCTCTGTCTGGGATGCAGAGCCCAATGCTCAGTAGATTTTGGGGATGTGTGGTGGTTAAACCAGCCTCTGGCAGAGATTAGCCCGGCGTAATGTAAGGCAGCTTAATGCCGGGAGCCTTGAGACGATATAACCCCTGCCGCATTAAAACAAAACAAACATGTTCTGGAGCTTCGTTCAAGGAAAATCCTACAAAAAGACTATTTAATGTTTGAGTAATAGGTGGGCCAATGACATGTAAGAGTAAAAGAATAAATGTTTAAACGTTTAGTGAAGAGTCCTTTGAAATGTAGCTAGTCTTTGTATTCATGTTGTTTTCCTAAGGCTTTGAAATGCTTGCATCATTTTTAAGAGATGCTTAAATTTAATTACACTAAAGGCACGTTAACAATTAGCGTTACTTGATTTGATAAAAAAATAAATAATAATAATTTGAAACCCTTTAGTATAAGGACCAATTTTAATATTGACTAGTTGGCATGCCTATTATTAATATATATTATTAGTTATTGAAGGGATAGTTCATCCAGAAATGAAAATTCTGTTGTTCCAAACCCATAAGACCTTCGTTCATCTTCGGAACACATTTCTGATGGAATCTCTGATCCTCCCATAGACCGCAAGGATCCTTACACAGTCAAGGTCCAGAAACACAGCAAGGACATCGTACAAATTATCTATGTGACATCAGGGGTTCGATCGTACTAGAATAGAAATCTGCTAGAATACTTTTTGTGCACAAAAAAAACTACTTTATTCAACAGTTTGTCTGCACTCTGGTGCTATCTTGGAGAGTATCCACTGAACGTAAACTGAGTTATGATGTTCTGTGTCAGCTGTGGAATGCGTTGCATCAATGCATTAAAAATATCTCAATTTGTGTTTTGAAGATGAATTTGATTACAGATCGAGTTTTACTTATTTGGAATTACATGATGGTGAGTAATTAATGACAGAATTTTCATTTTTGGGTGAACTAACACTTTAATCACCAAATTCAGCAATGTGTTCATAAATTGACAATGTGAACACTAAGTGAACCAGGACTAAATGTATCATTTTCTTTCAAAATAACTGAGAGAACCAAACTAATAAAAGGGTAAACATGCTACAAAATGAATAAATGTAAGTATACACATCTAAAACCATTATTTTCAACAAGGTTTTTTTATGTTATTGTTTTGTAAACATCAGGTTTTTGTGGCGTCACACCACATGACATTTCACAACCTGAACTAATCTATGTCTAGTCATGAAAAGTTATATTTTAAGTTTGCACACAGTCAGGAGTGTCTGCAGGGGTCCTATATTATATAATTTACTGCCCCTCCCCCCTCTTTCCAATTCATTGGATCATATGAACTTGTTGGTCACACCACATGACAAAAAATTATTATATATATTTTTTTATGTCATACTGTTAATAAGGCATATTTCTTCATTATTATATCAGGACAGTTTTGTCCATTAGACATTTTTGACGTTATGCCCCTAATAAATATGAAAATCTATTTTAGTACAAAAAAAATTAAAAGGATGTTCATCATGTATTCATGTATTCAAGTAATAACATATGAATTTTATTTTCTCATATATTTTTTAATTCACTGATGGGATGTTGATTTGAGCATTGAGTAGTCTAAACAGATGACATCAAAATACTCATCCTGTAGAGCAATATGTGCTTTTGAGATGAATTGTTTTTTGTTAGAAATTTCACGTGATAGCCCAGACTCCTGCACGGGTTGTCAGGTGATTTGTGCACGCTGTGCTTTTAACTTGTGGAAAGGTCATCTCTCTTCACCTGCAGCTCTGGAGGGAGTAATTACAGACCGATGTGACCACCCACGTCTCTCCTGTCTCTCACCCCTCTCTCTCCAAACACGCCGCAGAACTCATGCTCAGCTGAGACACATGGGTCCCTGCCCTTGTTTTATCGATTTTTATAAGAACAATTTCTTAATTATACCAGTAACTTCTCTCACTCTGCTAAAGCTCCCTTCTGCAGAACAAACTATTCTGAATTTCTGTAGTATTATCTTTCAAATAATTTATCCGGATTTCTCATTTATGCAAGGAATTTGCATTGATTTCTGTTTTATTCTGTGCACTACTAAAGGGATACTTCACCAAAACAATTTCCACCCTCCTGTCATTCCAAACCTGTATGACTTTTTCTTCTGTGGAACACAAAAGAAGATGTTTTCATTTAGAAGTGTTCCTTTAGCATCTTCTGATGATAGTGTTAGAGACTAATCGCACATAATCTCACAGAAGTGACATAATCAGGTTTATCTGGAGTTCAGCAAAGCTACTCTGTCGCATTAAGCCCCAGAAAGCCAACAAGATAATGCAGACTGGTCTTGTCTTAAAGAGATATACAGGCTTCAGTTTCTGTCTGCTTGTGTTGTTGGAAAGAGCAGTGATAGAAAACGGAAGAAATGGCACAGGCCCTTCTAGATATTGTTGAATATGGTTGAAGATAGCGTGTGCTCCTCTCATGTTAGACCATTTCATACGGTTGAACAAGCAAGAGAAAAGACGGTCTGACTTTCTTTCTCTGCCTACTGAAAGACCTATTCATAGATTTTGAGAGTGTGATTCTGAGAAGCCATGCCCACGGACCGCCCACAGTGCCTTCACTGACCATCTGATGCATTTTCACACTAAACTGGAAAGTACTTTATTGATCTGCTGTAATCTGATTGACTTTTTCCACTTGCGGAAATAAGGACATGCATTTTTTTCCCCCTTTCAGTTCATCTGGAAACAAAGATGTGTTAACTTATCAGGTAAACTGAACATTAATGAGCAGAAATGTATGTTCTGAATTATGTCTGTAAATAGTCAGTACTTTTAGATGGTAAAACAGCATGAAATATTGGAGGCAGTATACAGTATTTTACAACTAACAAGCAATCTGAATCTCATCTGAATCAGGAATGAAATATGTACAAATCAAGCACCGTTTACTAATAAAAAAAAAAACAGTCCAAGACTGTTCTGAACAAATATGTCAATGGATATTGATGTAGGAGAACAGGGGAGGGATTTTTCTCTAGAGCAAGTTTTATTGTGAATTATGGACCCAGTAACGGATACACTTTACAAATACACTGTAAAAATTATTTTAAATTTTTACAAAAAAAGACTGTAAAAAAGCTGAAGTAAAAACCTGTCAAATGGTTAACTGTAAGTAACCATGCCATGTACAGTGAAAAATTGTAAATGGTTTAACATTGCCTTAAATTTATTGCAAAATACCATCTAATGTATGATTTTCAAATGAAACTGAATTATCATTTAATTTACATAAAAAACAGTAAAAGGACATTCCCAGAATCTCTTTTAATATAATGGTCTTTTTGGCCATAGAATGTACTTCTTAAATCAGACCTTTTGCTATATAGTCCAACATTTTGCTACTGTATGTTAGACTAACTCATAGATTATACCCTGTCAAATATTTATTATTTATTATTTGAAAATATTGCCAGGATAAAATTCTAGCTCCATCAAGTGATGTTAATTCCAGTGGTTTTTTGTTGATCTATTGGTTTGTTTAGTTTTTTGTCTCCGTTAAATGTGTTACCATGTTATCATTACAAATAGTTGCATTTATATACTTCGACAGTAGAATTTTATCACAAGCACGTGTGGGATGGAGCCCCCTTTATTCAATTACCACTGTCTTGTTCAGTAGATAAAATGAGGAGAAAAAAGTTTTCATCCTGCATGAGTCATATTATCTTTAGGAAGATTTTTTTCTCTGGAGGCGAGATGGTCTGGTGGCTGTGTGAAGTGACAGGGCACAATTCCTAAATTCACAGCTCTGGACATGAACAGCAGAAATGCGTCCATCACTCACATGCGCACACACACACATTGCTCACACCGGGGTGGGAGTGCTGTTAACTGGTGAATGAAAAAGGCCTGGGAGAGGCTTTCACATAACACAAATTTAACTGCCACTGTCAGCTAAGGACAGAAACGATGGAGCCTGTGGCCTAGATACTGGCAGTAGCCTAGAAGCTCTGCATGCTGGATGAATGTGTGTGTAACATTCAGTATCAGAAGGGCTGAATGGGAATGTTTTTTAGCATGAGAAGGGTGCATATGTATGCTGGTTGTCAAACTATGCCAGAAGGTGGGTTTATCTACAGATATTTTCCCTGAAAGTTTGAGTTAGAATAGTTTGCAAGAGCTCAATTATAAACAGACTATAAAAGCAAACTAGTGAGTAAATGACTTTACCTGTATGGAGACGTTTAATGTCCCCGAAAACCTCTGTACTCTCATTTAGCCACTTGTTAGGTAAAGGTTTAAAAAACAGTGGACAGTGGACCAAGATGTGCTAAAATGATAAAGCGTTTCTGACTTTTGGCTGACAAAAATGTCATCCTTTCAGCTCTTTATTATACAAAATATACTGGTCATTGAGCACATTTTGAGACCACAGACTTCAGTTTCGGGGGAAGTTGTCATGGTGGAACCTGTCATAAACAGTCTATTACGGGATTTTTAAAATGAGAGTACAACAACAAATCCTGTTATCCTGTGAAACAATGTTAAGCCACTGTTAACACCGTTAAGTTCAAATCGGCTTGAATAATATAGTTGATTCTAATCTAGTCAGAATATCTTTCACATGTTTTATTGTGTTCACTTAACCAACAAGTTGTCATTTATGAGATGCTTTAATTCAAAGTGACTTCCAGTGCTCTTGTTACAGGGGCAAACCCCAAGAGCAGCCTGGGGTGAAGTGGCTTCTTAAAGCCTCAGTGACGATGTCTCATGACTTTACAATTACAATTAATGAGTTTTTACCCCTTACATGACCCCACAATAAATAAATAAAATAAAATGGATTTAGCAGTATTTGTGTAATGCTTTTGTGTTCAATATTTATAGAGCAAAGTTTTCATGTAACTGGTTACCTAAAGAAAAATAACAGACAGATCAAGTTATTTAGTGTCCAACAACTGTTATGCAGAAACATATTTTATATTTCCAAATTTTTACAAATACTGTTGAACTGCAACAAAAAACACATAATATGCTTAAATAATTATTATATTACTATTTTTAATATCATCATATAGATTGGCTTCTAGTATTGAAAGTAGAGCCCGGCACGGACCTCAAATTTAGGCCCTAGCTCTGCCCTGGCCAGCCCCTTCTCCCAAAACAGCTTATACTACTGTTTCAGTTATTAAAATAGTTCAGTTTTGTATGTAATGAAGTGATTTTATTTAGTTTCTTATTTATTATTAATAAGTTAATTTATAAAAACATTTGGAGCATTTTTTGTTATATATGTAATATAAGCTTTTGTTTTTTAAAGTAACGACCAAGCGGCCAGCAGCAGACAGTGAGTTAATCATAGCCTATGTTGGATCAATTTAGCCTTCTCAAATCATCACGACTAGCCTAAAATAAAATCTATAGATATAAAACAGTTCAAGCTAATAACAATGTTTAAACGTTAAACCTGGATAAATGTGCGCTGTATCCAATCATTTGTTCAGAGAGTGGAAGCTGAAGCGCGCTTCAGGACATGGAGGTGCCAGCACGATCAATTGCATTTTTTTCAGTGGAAACAACTTAAAATACGCCATCATTTTTGTTCATAAAGGTAGGAGTAATACATAATTTGAGTAATACATATGTGTGCACTCACAATATCAACAAAACTTTGTGCTTTTATAAAATAAAGAAAACAAACATGAAACGTCTCGGTCTTGAACAGGAGCAAATACATATATAATACAAATACATGCCTCACAAACATGACAAATATATCTATAGAAAGCTTAGAATGTGTGGTAACACATTCATGGTAATTACTTTTGCTGGTGCTTTGCGGCAAGCTTTAGTCTTTTTGAATGTGGAACTCTTCAGCTGCAGTGATGGCACTTATGCTGCTGCGGCGGGACGCTAAACACCATCGAGCCACTCTTGACAGTCGTGGTAGCACGGTTTCGTGTTGTTTCCACCAGGGCAGCAAAATAATTTTCATCACTAATTGATGGATGTCTTTTAGGTCATTTGGGGATTTTCCTTGAAATAGCATAAGTTAAAGTAGAATTTAAAGAGTTATTGAATTTTTACATTGTAGCAAACAGCTGTTCTGTTCTGCTTTGCAGTTTTCTTGATAGAGAGTCGCATTTGAGGAGCTTCAGGCTGATACTGAAATTTAAAATTGTGATCACCTTATGCATCCTTAATAATGGAGGATTCAGTGCAAATTTGCTTTGCTATATTAAGTACTTTAAGTGTCGGGCTAAAGCAAGCTTCATTTGCTAGTGCTCAGGATTTTATAAGTCTTAACCCATCCGTAAATATTACATTCCTGCACTGTTTGTACTGCAAACATGAATGATAGCTCAATTTACAGTGTCTTGTGCAGAGATAAGTTACAGCTTTTCTAAAAGATCAGGCTTGTATCTCGTATCTAGAGAACAGAATATAACTTGGGGCTGGACTCTTTTGATTTGGGCTAAAAGCAACTATGGTCGCAAGTCTGTTATTACCAACATAGTTTAATAATTAGGTGATTTATGAAAACATGCAGTAGTAGTTTTAGTTCTAACTGTGGTTAGAATTTATTTTATATATCCCTAACCCTAAATATGTTACATTTACGTCTAAAGCAAAGAAAATATTTAGCAATTTGCAATTGGCAATTTTTTTTCTATAAAATGTATCTAGATGTTTTCACTAGTAAAGTAAAATAATACATTTATAGTATTTAACATATTTCTCTGTCTCTGTATCTGCATTGAAATGTCTTTCCTCCATCCTCAGCATCCTGATCCTGAGCTCTGACCCTAAAAATCTCAAGGCCCCTCTTTACCCTGCTACTGGCACTGCTTCACCCACAGAAGATAGATGAGCCTGGGAGGTGAGTCTCTCATTTTGTAATATATTTGACAAAGACCCAATATCTCAGTCTGCATTGTTCTTTCTATCTCACGCTTTTGGATGTTTTCATATCTCACTTAAAACATACTCAAACTCAAGAGCTAAAAATGCAAAGTGAACAGATGGACTGAAGAGACTCAGTGTCACTGAGTGAGAACTATTAAGAAAAAGAAGGTTTCTGTATCTTATCCTCACAGTTTGTAGACTAATCTCTAATAGATATTTTCTAGAAAGCTCTGAACGCAGACAGCTGCCATCTAAGGTAGTATCCTGCCCATTATCAAGTTCAAGTTCAAGTCTGCTTTATTGTCAATTCTTCCACATGTACAGTACATACATACAGAGAATCGAAATTATAACAGATAACATTAACATTAAAGCCTAAAAATCTAGATCAAATATAAAATGTAGATACAACTATACAATAAGGGAATGTTAAAAAAGACATATAATAAAATTAAAAATAAAATTAAATAAAGCAGCGCAAGGCAAAAGGCAGATAGAGTGCAAATCAATGAAGTGAACAACAGCGCAGATAAAAGGTTTTTTAGTGCAAAAGCAAAAGCTTATTAAGTCTGATTAAAGTGGTAAAGGGCTCAAGAGCAGTTATTTTATTTAACTGACTGATGAAGTAGTAGAATGGCGTCAGTTCCATGCTGAATGAGGTAGTGAGCAGACCAATGCTGCACAAAGTGACTGGTGCATGTCATTGTATATTAGTGGGGGGGATCTGGGGGGGGGGTTCATAGTTCAGTGGTGACTGGGGCAGAAGAGTGGGGGGGGGGCAAGTTCGGGAGTGAGTTCAGCTTCCTGACAGCCTGGTGGATGAAGCTGTCCTTCAGTCTGCTGGTCCTGGCCTGGAGACTCCGCAGTCTCCTCCCTGATGGCAGCAGACTGAAGAAACTGTGAGACGGGTGGGTGGGATCACCTGCGATGCAGAGGGCTTTGCGAGTGAGACGAGTTCCGTAAATGTGCTGGAGGGAGGGGAGAGAGACACCAATTATCTTCTCAGCTGCTCTCACTATGCGTTGCAGAGTCTTTCGGCAGGACGCGTTGTAGGCGCCATACCACACAGTGATGCAGCTCGACAGGATGCTCTCGATGGTGCATCTGTAGAAGGTGTACATGATGGGGGTTGGGGCTCTGGCTCTCCTCAGTTTGCGGAGGAAGTAGAGATGCTGTTGTGATTTCTTGGCCAGTGCTGCGGTGTTGTCGGTCCAGGAGAGGTCCTCTGTGATGTGCACACCCAGGAACTTGGTGCTTCTCACTCTCTCCACAGTTGCAGCGTTGATGGTCAGAGGAACGTACTGAGTGTGCGCTCTCCTGAAGTCAACAACAATCTCCTTCGTCTTCTCCACGTTCAGAGAGAGATTGTTGTCCCTGCACCACCCGGCCAGGCGGCTCACCTCGCTCCTGTAGTTTGTCTCATCTTTGTTGCTAATGAGACCCACCACAGTCGTGTCACCCGCACACTTAATAAAAAAGGTTGGAGTTGTGTGAAGGTGTGCAGTCATGGGTCAGCAGAGTGAAGAGGAGGGGGCTCAGCACACATCCTTGGGGGGCCCCAGTGTTCAGTGTGATGGTGCTGGATGTGTTGCTGCTGACCCGTACTGCCTGAGGTCTTCCAGTCAGAAAGTCCAACAGCCAGTTGCACAGCGAAGTGTTGAGCCCCAGCTGGATCAGTTTGTAAATAAGCTGTTGAGGGATGATTGTGTTGAATGCTGAACTGAAGTCAATGAACAGCATTCTGACATATGAGTCCTTTTTGTCCAGATGTGTGAGTGCTGAGTGAAGGGTAGTGGAGATGGCATCATTAGTCGAGCGGTTGGACCGATATGCAAACTGGAAGGGGTCCAGGCGGGGGGGCAGACTTGATGTGGTGCATGACTAGCCGTTCAAAGCACTTCATGAGGATGGGAGTAAGTGCAACAGGACGGTAGTCATTGAAGCAGGATGGAGATGAAACTGGAATGATTGTTGTAGTTTTGAAGCATGTGGGAACAACAGCCTGACTCAGTGAGATGTTGAAAATGTCTGTGAAAACATCAGTGAGTTCTGCTGCACAGTCTTTCAGTACACACCCAGGGATGTTATCAGGACCCGGAGCTTTGCGTGCATTGATCCTGCTGAAGGATCTCCTCACGCTGTCTGGGGTCAGCGTCATCACCTGGTCGCCGGGAGGAGGTGGAGTCTTCTGTGCAGTGGTGCTGTTTTGTTGCTCAAAGTGAGCGAAGAAGGTGTTCAGCTCATTTAGCAGAGAGATGTTGTTGTCACAGGTCCTTGGTGGGGGCTTGTAATCCTTAATGGTCTGTATCCCCTGCCACAGGTTCCTAGTGTCTCTGCTGTCACTGAATTGATGGGCTATCCTCCTGGAGTGCTGTCTCTTAGCCTCTCTGATGCCGCGGGACAGGTTGGCCCTGGCTGTTCTCAGGCCCACCTCATCTCCAGCTCTGAAGGCAGCGTTCCGTGTTTTCAGAAGTCTGTAGACCTCCCCTGTCATCCACGGCTTCTGGTTGGCCCGGACAGTGATGGTTTTTGTGACCGTTACATCATCAATACACTTGTTGATGTAGGCAGTGACAGTCTCTGAGTACTCCTGGAGGTCAGTGGTGTTATTGCATGTGGCAGCCTGCTTAAACATGTCCCAGTCAGTTGTGTTGAAGCAGTCTTGAAGAACCTCTGATGATCCTTCTGGGCACACTTTAATCTGTTTGTAAACTGGTTTGGCGACTTTAATGAGCGGTCTATATGAAAAACACAAAGACCGCCGCCGCGGTAGGCCTACGTTCAGCCAGCTATGTCTGCTGTAGGATACTTACCAAGACCATTTTGGCATAATTTTTGTCCATTTAAACACAATACTTCAGAGAGAGCTTAATATTTGCGCGCGTTCTGAGGCGTGGGTTTGCGCGCTTCGTATGCTCATAATCCATCATACGGCATTCGCATTGAACATAAGTGAATGGTTTGTCCAAGGTTTTTTTTCTCTCTCTCTTAATCGCTGTTGTTGTATTGTCTGGGAATCCAGAATGTGCATCCATCAACAGAAACATATATTAACTGAACCCAATTTGTTTTACGCGCTATTTATAAACTGCGGTCCCAGCGCGTGCCGAACCGTGTGTGGTGAACCGAACGGTTCGTTTCTTTTCAGCAACCCGTGCCACCCCTAATAAATACTGTAAAACAATAAATTTTTAATTACACCAAAAAAAAAATTAACATTACTATGAAATTGAACTTGGATTTATTTCTTCATTTGAGCTTTTTTGGGATTGCTTTTTCCATGTAAGATACAAGCCATCCTGCCTTATAATTTGGTTGAAACGAAGTGTTTTAGGAGGAGGCATAATTAAATCTGGATCAACCGTTGGGCCTGGAGTGCACATATGATGCCTTAAAGTGCAGTTTCCTTAGGCATCTCATTAGGTTTTGAAACAGAGCATGACATTCTCCTTCACTGACTGAGTGAAATCTGTCCTTAAACACCAGACTTTCGTTTCTCTGGTCAGGACAAAATGTCACTCTTAATATAACATGTTTTCTTGTACTGTGGAGTGATGGTAAGGATGGCATTCACTTTCATTTCTCCCTCTGTCCACCATTGTCAGGTCAAGTGGGTCTATTCCAAAATCATTGTCCAAAATGAAGAAAAAAAACATGTTTTCTTGGGAATATTGTTTGAATTGGAATTCATTTCCGGTAGGGATTTTTTATGCACCCATTATCACTTTCCACTCTGTTTGTTTCAGTTCTCTAGCTAACAAGAGCCAGTTCCTGAATAACTTATAAAAGTATTAGCAATTCTATGTTCCTCTATGTGTTGTTCTAAATGCAACAATTAGTTTATAATTCTTAAGTTTTAGCATCTGTTCTTGACTAAAGCATATTGGTGAATGTCGGTTTACACCTTTTATAAAAAATACATTCTTAAATTCCAATACAGACATTTTAATTTTGTAAAGGGTTTAAACTGCAGTGACCGTATTAAATGCAGCTGTTAAAGAGCCTGTGATTGATTTCAGCACAGACATGCTTTTAAACTGTTTCTTATTTAAGTATATTTTGCAATCTTGAATTAATCTGCTCTATCAGATTCCAGCTGGATTTGACTCTTATCCTCAGGCAATCCTTTTGATTTTCATTCTGCTTCAAGCGCAAAAGGTCGGGTAATATTTGTTGCAATTGCAACGGCTGTGCATTGTGTTATATAAATAGTGAGAAGAGGAAGAAGCAGTAGAGACCGACCACACCATTGTCATAATGGGGGTGTTGTCACTATACAAAAACCCTTAAATCAGCTCTTATGGGGAGATCCAGTAGATTTTTACCGCTTGCTTTGTGTCATTGATTGATTTATTATTTCTTTTATTGTTTTCCCCCACTGTGAAACATGTCCTGAAATCTCAAGTGGGAAATTAACATTTTAAGAAGGGCACATTCTTGATTTAACTTTGATTATGTAGAGTTCTTTGCAGGCTTGATGTTTTTAATCATGTAAAAAGTAATCTTGTTTAAAAGGTTGACCCAAAAATGTAAATTCTCTTCTTCTCATTTTTTTTTCTTTTGAAGTAAAACACAAAAATTCATTTTTTAAATATCTTCTAAGTCTTCTGAAACAATTATCTATGAATACTCAAATTAAATTCTGTTTCTCATACAAGTTGGTTTTATGAATGCAGAACAGGAGGGGTTTGGACTGTTTTCAAGATTTGTTTAATGGTGATTCGCCTTCTTTTTAAAGCTTGAAAGGCATTGGAATTGTTTGGAAATTAGGAAGTAGAAAATTTTTCTGAATATCTCCTTTTGTGTTCCACAGAAGAAAGTCATACGGTTTGTAATGACAGTAAATGATTATAAATGATAAATGGTGATAAATGATCCCAAGAAGTGATTTTAGATAGGAAATATGTGAACAACTTTCGTTTCTGTAAAGACTGTATGGTGAAGTCTGAGTATGGAATGATATTGCGGACATTATTCAAAAGGCATTGCAAATTGTATTTGCAATTGCGTTTTCAATTTGTGGACGCATAAAATGTGACATAATCCAAACGCAAATGCAAATCGCGCATTACCGTTTTCATTTTCGATTAAGTGAACGCACAGTGTCTGCCAAATTTAAAATGGAAATGCAAAGTCCGTTTGCAATTGTGTTTTCCATATCTTACGAGCTATGAGCCTGTCATATTTAAATAGCAAAAGTAATTACCACATTTGCCTTTTCACTCTCTCTGCACTGTGCATGTAAACTGCCAAAACTCAAATGGAATCGCAATACCTTTTGCATTTGAATTTCCAACGTCTACACGGAAACCTGTCAATCAAGTGACAGGGGTGGGGCCATTTTATTGGGCGTGTTTGCATTGGGAAGTGAAGATCGTACTAAAATGTACCATGTTTTTACTAGGGTAAATATAAGTTAACGATAGTGTTTATAATTAAACCACAGTAGCCACAAATGTACAGTTGTCTGAGACGTTATGAAATGTTCTTTAATATCATGAACCATAAAATGTAGTCAGTGTTCTGCTATTGTTTATTTTCATAATAGGTAAACACAGGCCACACGTTAAGATGGTCACAGATCTCGTGCTGATTCAGTGTAGCTTGGTAGCTCAGTGGTTAGTGACTGTCATCTCTAATGGCATACCGTCTTTTAGCGCATGTTCGAAACCCGGGCCAACACAGACATTCTTTATTTTTTTTGTTTATCCTACTAACTTCAGCCACCAAACGGGCGATCATACAGTGAGGAAAATTGCAGTAGTCAAGGCGAGCTGACATGTTATCAAGTACGCTGCTGTTTGCAGAATTACCGGACCTGCGTCCTCGCAGACATAACACTCCCGAGTCGAATGCACAAAATCTGAACTACTGAGGATGCAAGTCCGAAATCAGCGGCTGAAGTTAGTAGGATAAACAAAAAAATAAAGATCGTCTGTGTTGGCCCGGGTTTCGAACACGCGCTAAAAGATGGTATGCCGTTAGAGATGACAGTCACTAACCACTCAGCTACCAAGCTACACTGAATCAGCACCAGATTTGTGACCGTCTTAACTTGTGGCCTGTGTTTACCTATTATGAAAATAAACAATAGCAGAACACTGACTACATTTTATGGTTCATGATATTAAAGAACATTTCATAACGTCTCAGACAACTGTACATTTGTGGCTACTGTGGCTTAATTATAAACACTATCGTTAACTCATATTTACCCTAGTAAAAACATGGTACATTTTAGTACGATCGTCACTTCCCAATGCAAACACGCCCAATAAAATGGCCCCACCCCTGTCACTTGATTGACAGGTTTCCATGTAGACGTTGGAAATTCAAATGCAAAAGGTATTGCGATTCCATTTGAGTTTTTGGCAGTTTACATGCACAGTGCAGAGAGAGTGAAAAGGCAAATGTGGTAAGTAATATTGCTATTTAAATATGACAGGCTCATAGCTCGTAAGATATGGAAAACACAATTGCAAACGGACTTTGCATTTCCATTTTAAATTTGGCAGACACTGTGCGTTCACTTAATCGAAAATGAAAACGGTAATGCGCGATTTGTATTTGCGTTTGGATTATGTCACATTTTATGCGTCCACAAATTGAAAACGCAATTGCAAATATAATTTGCAATGCCTTTTGAATAATGTCCGCAATATCATTCCATATCTGAGGTTTGACATTAATTAGATAACTGGAGTCATCTGAGATTCCTCTGTAATAAGTGGACAAGGAGAGACTATGAAAAAGCAGCAGAAACTATTTTAAGTAACCTCTATGTTGGATTAGTATTGTGAAATTTAGCTACATATGCAAATCTACACTGGTAAGTGTGATGTTTTCAAAGAGATCCGATCTTTCTCACAGGTATTGTAATCGTCCTTTTGCACGTCAGTTGATCTGTTAATGTTAAATCATCTAAGAGTTTGTTCACCTGGGTTTGCATCTGATAGATCAGCAGTAAGGCTGGAGGAAGATTAAAAAAATCACTTCCAAGTCTTGCAGTAGGTCAGGTTGAAAGAAAATAAAACAATACTGATTTTAAGGCCATATGTCATGAAGGCTATCTTTTTCTAGTGACTACTTTTATAATGAAGGTTGGATTAACAGGGTTTTACCATGTAGCTCACCAAAAGTTAAAAGAATTAGCAATGCATGAAAGTAATTTTCTTCATGCTCCTTATAGTTCACTGCCTCCAGTCACTGGTTTAGCCAGTAAATCAAATAATAAGGAATAGTAAAGATTTTTGTTTTAAGTTATCACTAATATATATATATATATATATATATATATATATATATATATATATACAGTCATGGCCAAAAATATCGGCACCCTTGGTAAATATGATCAAAGAAGGCTGTAAAAATTCATCTGCATTGTTAATACTTTTGATCTTTTATTTAAAAAATTCACAAAAATGTATCCTTTGATACATAATAAGAATATAAAATGGGGGGAAATATCATTATGAAATAAAGTTTTTTCTCAAATACTCGTTGGACACAATTATTGGCACCCCTAGAAATTCTTATGAGTAAAATATTTCTGAAGGATTTTCCTATTCATATTCACAATTTTGAGCATGCCAGCGTGGTTATAAACATGAAATTATCCAGCCATGGTTTCCTGTTTCACATAAATATAAAGAGGAGGGAAAACAAAGCCCAAAATCCCTTAATCAGCCATCAAAATGAGAAAAACCAAAGAATATATTTCTGATGTGCAGCAAAAGATAATTGAGCTTCACAAATTAGTGAAGTGGCTTTAAGAAAAGCGCTAGAGCAGTGAAAATTCCCATTTCCACCATCAGGGCAATAATTAAAAATTACCAATCAACATAAAATGTTACAAAACTGCCTTGAAGTGGACGCGTCTCTATATCGTCCTAATGTGCGGTGAGAAGGAGAGTTTGAGTGGCTAAAGACTCTCCAAGGATCACAGCTGGAGAATTGCAGATAATAGTTGAGTCTTGGAGTCAGAAAACTTTAAAAGAAATTGTCAAACAGCACCTACATCGCCACATGTTGTTTGGAAGGGTGGAAGATTCTCCTAGCTCATCCAAAAACAAACTAAAGCATATTCAGTTATCAGACATGACTGGAACTTTAAATGGGACTGGCTTCTATGGTGAGATGAAACTAAAAAATTAGCTTTATAGCAGCAAACACTCAAGATGGGTTTGGTGAACAGAGAGATGAAAAGTACCCCATGTGTACAATGAAATATACTGCTGTATTTTGATGTTGTGGGGCTATATTTCTGCTGGAGGTCCTGGACATCTTGTTCAGATACATTTCATCTTGGATTCAATCAAATACCAACAGATAAAAAATCAGTAAGTGACTGACTCTGTTAGAAATCTTATAATGGGCCATGTTTGGAACTTCCAACCGTACAATAATCCAAACACAAACCTCAAAAACAACACAGAAATGGGTCTCTGAGCTCAAAACCAAGCTTCTGCTGTGGCCATTGCAGTCCTCTGACCTGAACCCTATAGAAAATGAGAGGAGAGGAATGTACTGAAGAGAAGAAGCACCAACATGGAGCTGGGAATCTAAAGAGTCTGGATTGATTATGGATGAAGGAATTGTCTCTGATCTTCTATAACCTCATCAGGCATTATAGGAGAAAATGTAGAGATGTTAAATTGGCAAATGGAGGTTTCAAAAAGTATTGAATAAAAGGGTGCCGTTAATTGTGGCCAATGTGTATTAGAGGAAAACATTTATTTCATAATGATATTTCCCCCCATTTTAAATTCTTTTTATCCAATGAATGGATACATTTTTGTGAATTTTTTAAATGAAAGATCAAAAGGATTAACAATGCAGATGAATTTTCACAGCCTTCTTTGATCATATTTACTAAGGGTGCCGATATTTTTGGCCATGACTGTATATATACTGTATATAAACTTAAAAATACAATATTTATATAATATATAACTTTCTTTTAAATACTGTTGTTAGTCTGAATTTTGCAGCAGTTGTGTAGGAATCGTCATGGGTAGAGTGAATGTCCTTGACCTGCTGAGTGACTGTAACATCGTTCCTCATTATTCTGACAAATAGAATTATTTCAGTTGCTATGAGGGTTTTTATTTTTTTAGTTAGTCACAGGTCAGATTTGATTTGCCGAAGGCAGATGTGAGTGGGTGGGAGGAGGGTTAGATCTATACCATTGATTGGCCAAATTAGAAAAGTATGCTAATGTGTCTTCATTTACGTCTTTTCTCAAAATGTCCCAAGACACTGTTTGAAATGAAGGAGAACCACGTCATTTTAATAGACCTTCCTGGAGGGAATAATAAACAATTCACTACAATCCTGCACATGCTAACGGACAATTCTATATATGCAATTCAGCTGTTGTTAGGAGAATAAAAATGGCATCTGTCAGCAGATTTTTTCAATGTTGTAACAAAAAATAAACATTGTAATCATTAAATGTTAATAAGGTTGCTTCAAAAGCTTGAATTTTTCATCTGATGTGATACTGTGCTGCCTTTGAATTCAATCTGAAACCAGTTTCCTTAGTACATTCCCTGCTAAATCAGGGTGGAATAAAGCAAAGTTGACTAACATAGCTGTTTATTAAAATATATCACAAATAATGATGTGACGTTTTCAGTGGCCTCTTGTAGCTTCATGGGAAGTCAGAGTGATACTACAGTGGGTTCTGTTCTTATTCACTTGGCATAGTAAATGCACAGCATTGTAGATTCAGCTGAGCTTGCTATCTGTCATAGTGTGACACCATCTGTCAGTGTGTCCAGTGTAAAGTGCTTTAATAGGCCTGAATCAGCAAACTAGTGGGTGAAGTTTGACTGGTTTTGTATGATGCTTAATAGCACGTTCCACCTATTGACAGGAGCACTCAGAAAGGCTATTGTGCATCTCTCTCTCTCTCTCTCTCTCTCTCTCTCTCTCGGCCCAGCACCCCTTTACTCTGGCTGCCACTGTTCTGTCAGTTTAATCTGGCAGTGGTAATCCTGTTATAGGAACCATTCGCTCAAACTCACCATGCTGTTTGTTTGTGTATTATAGTTTTTTACTGGATGTGTGTGTATAATCAGGCATTTGGTAGAGACTCCTACATGAAAAAAAAAAAAAAACTGATGGACAGTTAATTTTGTGTTGGAGTTGACTAGAGCTCATTGTGTGTATGATAATGCAATATGCTGATCCAGAGTCACTCTTGTTTCATGCTAATTCACTTCCAGCCTTGAAAAGCCACTCAGAGACTGTTTTGACTGATGTCATTGAGCTGCTGTTTAAATCACTCTCGTTGTTTCTATAGAGTAGACTTCAGCTGCTGTGAATCACTAGCTGTGTTTCCATCCACCTATTTTTATGCATATTTTGGATTATCGCTTAAAAAAACAGCTGGATGGAAACACCAAGATGTGCATAAATAAAAAAAAATTTGCATTAAAAACGTATGCTTGTAGTTGAGTAGGATGAACTTTTTATCTGATAAGAAAAACTGTGCATAAACTACGATGGAAACACATTTACCGAATAAATTCGACCATGCACATTGAAAAAGTAATGTGACTGTGCTATGAGTTGGGATAACTTGACTAACCAGTGGATCGATCTTGTTCACAGCATCTATATGTTGTTTTGGTTGTTCTGAAATGGCTGAGAAAAGTCTGTCATCTAAGTATTTCTGTATAATTCTCTTACATGACTGCGTTCCCAAACAGCAGCATCCACCTCCGAAAGCATTGACATCAGTAATTTATATCATATATGAAAATGATTATATTCAGTGGCTTCTCCTATATTCTTAGTGATATTTAGTGCCACAGTTTACCACGAAGTGATGATTTTGTTCTCTTTGACTCGTTGGATGAAAACTGTGCTTTATTTGCATATGTTTTAATGCGATATTCCAGTTTTGCACAGAAGTTTAATTTGTATCTTTGGATAGAAACATAGCTACTGTGTTGTCTGAAATACAGTGCTGCCTTGAACATCCAAATCCAACGAACAGAAATGGCATGTGCCAGAAAAAAAAAGAAAATTATAAAAAATAATCATTTATAATTTGATTTTTTAATTTTATTTTTAACTTCATAATCAATTTACTTTTATAATATATATATATATATATATATATATATATATATATATATATATATATATATATATATATATATATATAATTATGAATTAAAGTATTTTATTAAATTATATATTGTATCATATTAACATACACTACTGTTAAATGTGGGGTGGATAAGATTTTTTTTTATATATATTTTTACTTCAGATGTGCATTTATTCAAAAAAAAAATTGCTGGGCAGCAAGGTATCTGCCCTCTGTTATGAAAACAGTCAGTGTCTTTATCCAGGTTTGAAAGCAGGATTTGTCTACGAGCAGGTGAGTCCCGTCAGTGATCTTGAGGCAATGGTTCATTCCCTGGCCTTTCTGCCACAGGACCGCGGGCTCTAATGAATTGCATTGTTTGTTTGCAGCCAAACAGCAGTGTGTCTTTATTCACAGGCTGTCTGACCCACACTCCCTGCCAGCTTTACAGACAGGAGCAGCTCCAGTCGGCTGTGGGTGTGGATGAGTGAGCGTGTCTGCTGAGTTTGGCTAACCACCCGCAGATAGGTCTGTAACCATAAATCTTTTCAGTTCTGAGGGTGGTAAAGGTCTTAACTCATCAGTTTCCACCTCCTGGTTTGTTGCACAGAGATAGAATTGAGGGAAAAACACACATGCTGCAGTATTGTTACACATAAAATTTGTTTTCTCCTGTACTTAATCAACATCTTTGTCTTATTTTACTAAAATTAAAATATACTTAAAACAAGATACATTGAAACAATAAAACTTTATATAAGTTTTTTTTAACTATTTAAAAAAAATAGTTCTCACAAAGCATGAGTACGTGGCTTCAGACGACATGTAATAGTCCATGAGTATTAATTCTGGTTTATACTCGACATATAAATCTATATATGACATCATCGCTGTGTTGGAGGAAGTTTGCTTTGAGTGCACGTGAACTCATTTCGCATGGCAGTGTGCATGGCAATTTTTGTAACTTTCCGTGCAGCTCCGCATCCAAAGATGCATGAGTTCAGGGCATCTCTAGCCGAACATGCACATCTGTGCCAGCATTTGTGTGAAACAGAAGCAGTTTAATGTGAACTTTAAACTTTTTTTAAGCTTTTTATTTGAAGTATGTTTTATTTTTGTTGTATAAAAATAGAATTCATTTAGATACTATTTATACACTTATTTGCTTAAAGTTGTCCTGTGTTTGATGTGAAATAAAGCCAATAGTTTATTGATTGTTGAAACTGATTGTTTTAATCGGTTTCTACATTAAGAAATTATTAATTCATCGACTCATTCATCATGCGAGAAGCATAGACTGTAAAAAATATGGACAAAGCGTCTGTGACGTCACCCATAGACTTTCTGAAGAACGGGTTTGAAGCCGTTTATGGGGGGTATGGGCAGCACCATCTTGGAAAGTCTTGGGAAATCCTAACCCCGCCCACCTTCTGACGCAGCACGCTTCACTCAGCTCGCTCTGCAAATTCGGTTATCTCTGTGTATATTTTAGGCAACGAAATATGTTATAAAACACCATACTAACTATTTTCGTTTTCATTAAAAGAAATCTTAAACATTATAGCCACACAAATGTGGTTCAGGCAACGCATATTGATTATATTCAACTACACATAACGTTTGCCTATTTATGAAAAAACAAAATATAAAACACAAACCTGCCTCTTTTCATTTTAAATATAATATAAAAAATATTAAACATTTTATGGTCCAGGCAATATGTGCATTTGTACTAAACAACAGATTTTGCAGTAAACAACATTACAGATCATCTTCGTTGTATTAAAATTTAAAATGACAAAACTCAACCCAGTCTCTTTTTGTTAAATTTCAGTTTTATCAATATTAGCCATTATAAAAGTATAAGTAAAAGGTATAAGAAGCTATACAAATAAAGCAAACAATTCAGTTAAACATACAAAGTCAGCGCTCTAGTCTAACCATACATCGGTAAAGTTAAATAGCTTATAAAGTTATGAAACTTCCCCTCAGCCAAAACGATTGCCCAGGGAAAAAATTATAGATTTACGAGACCAAAAATCGCCCATTAGATATACACAAGATGAATTATATCTCATGTTTAACCACTACAGAGACGCCAGAGTCCGCGGCATTGGCGGCAAACTTTAGAAGGTCTAGCCGAGGAAAGACTACATGAACGCCGAGCGCCCGGTCATCGCTGGATCAACTGGATAAAATTTTCATAAATCTTTAAATAAACCACAGATTTGAGCTTTAAACAACTACATTCTCGCCTGAAAACCTCTTAACACTACATTTCATAATACAGAAACAGTAGTATTATATGTCAACTGTATTAAAAAATGGCACTTCTTGTTGTCATTCTCCGTGGCGCTGCCTTGTCAGCTGTCAATGCGGTGCGACAGAAAAACATGGCGAGTGTGGAGAAAAGACAAGTGGACACGGAAAATAGATGATTCAAATGTGAATGGACTGAACAGTTTTTGTGAGTGAGTGAATGGTACCATCTTTATTATGGAATACACATATTGGTTCGCAGTTCACAATTTTAACGTACAAGTTTCATGATCTGAGATAAAATATCTGTTGTTGCTTTCACTATGTCAATAAAGATCACAAAAACTCACATTAGACACTTTTAACATTAAATAAAGCACATAATCTTTACCTGAGATTATCACTGTCATATTTTGTATGTTGTTCCTGCTGTGACGTCGCAGGAAAATAAAAAACATTTCTAAAATAGAATTCCAGGGTCACTTATTGTCACGTGTCGCTGTTGTGGGTGGGTAGGACATAAACTACAAAGAAAAGATACTTTTTATCGTGTTGCATCTGATTGGGACACACGGTGCTACAGTTATTGAATATTTTAAAGGCTCTGTAATGGAGGGGCTTGCGAATGCGTTTGTGAATTCATAAATTTTGTTATAATACTACAAACTTACAAACTAGATTATTTATAAATGGTTATTATGGCAATGAATGTTAATTATGCAGAACTTTAAGGCTTAATATAATTTAAACAAATGAGTTATAATAAAATTCACCCCCTCACAGTTGTCATGAAGGGCAAAATTAGCTATATAGACCAAAATAATTTTTGAACCAGGCTGTAAACATGTTTTTTTTCTGCTGTACAGTTGAGCATTTTAACATGAGGAGTCTATGGAATTGACTCCCTTTTGCAGCCAGTCGATGAATTACAGTTTAGTCACTTCCTTGTTGGCTTCACAAGAGTGAGCAGGAGGTTGCTGCTCGGTTAATAGTCAATTACATAATAATAAATATATACATTTTGAAAGTATAAATTGAAATATTTATTTGTTAACTTGTATTATAATCTACAGTACGTGACCCCGTTATAGCCTTTCCCTGATGACGTTCCAGGGCTTTCCAAATTAGTGATTATTCTCAGCGAAGTCCACTTCAGCGGATATCCCTTGCTTATGGAGTAGGGAGCAGTGAACACATAGGGACCCTGTCAGTCGGAATGCACCTAAAAAATGCATTCTCTGAAAAAGAAACAGAAATTGCAACAACAACAAAAATCCCTGTTTGTGATGTATATCTAACTTTAGAATATGGTCATGCAGAATATGTGCTTTATAAGTACTAATAAACAGCCAATATGTTATTAATAGGCATGCTAATGAGCAACTAGTTAATAGTGAGAATTGGTCCCTATACTAAAGTGTTGTCAAAATGTTTTTAATTGAACATTAAGAGACAACATGAATTTGTAATAAATGTAAAAATGTGCACCAATTAAAAAGATGTCTTTTTTTTAACTTTTATCATAAATCTACAGTGCTCCTTAAAATTAAAAATTGTCAATTTCATAGTGACGTTAATATATTATGCAGTTTAGCCTCTCAGATATTTGTGTTCTACTCAATTTCTCTTCTTTGATGTTTACATGGTTTACTGGGATTCAAAACAATGACACTTATTAATTTTTCTTAAATCTAAAACCACGGTTCATCGTCTCCTCTCATCGTGCTTTCTGAGAGCAGCAGTAGAGACTTCATGCTGATTTGTCGTTGTGGGTAAGCCACAGAGTGAGACCTCCGCTGGGAACTGTGTGGGAGAGAGAGCTGTGAACACCCTGTGATTAAACCTGCTCCTCACACATACTGATACTACATGTGTGAGGACCTTGTGTGTGTGTGTGTGTGTGTGTGTGAGAGAGAGAAAGAGAGGGAGAGAGAGTAAAAAATGGCATGGTGTTCTTCTGTATCAGCAGTACTTTTATCAGCTGGCCCAGCTTTTGCCAGCTCCTCTGCTTTCACACGTGACCTTCAGCACGTGTTTAGGCCATCTTCTCCTTCTCCTTGTCTTTTTGTAGCTCAGGTGAGCTTCCACAGTCATGATTATTTTAGACATGCACATCATTAGGAAAGCAGTGCCAAAACACAGACATTTTAGGCATTTTGGACATTTTTGTCCAGGACACATACAGAAAATTAGGACGTATTTGTGCTTGATAGCCGGAAGTTGTTGCTAGACATCAAACTGAATTGGTTTGACAAACACTAATTTAATTTCTATTTTTTCTTATATTGAAACATGTTATTGTAGTAGAACTTATCAAAACAAAGCTAGTTATTATGATCCAGTTAGTCCCTGCTGGTAGATACGCAGACTGCTAATAGACATGGACTAAATACACAAAAGTGCAGTTTAGTTTTCACTGAGCCTTTAAAAATGTATGGTTTATGGCAGTATGCTTGCATATTCCAAGGTGATGTTCTGGACTGCTGGAGAGGAAAGAGTTACACTGTGACTCTCTGAGATGTTGTGTGTGCAAAATCAATAATGGTAAACAATCATCCCTCTGGGATCACATTGTTAGGTCTGTCAGTCCAATGTTGATTGATTTGCCTGACTCACCCATGCCAAGAATCTCTCTCTTTCTCTCTTGTTGGGGTATCTCCAGAAAGGATTCTGGGTGAGTCAGTCAGTGAGTCAGAGAGGAGAGGAGTTGAAAGTTTTCACAGTCAGACATTTTTCTGCAGTCTTTGAACACACCATCCTAATCAGGCTGGAGAGGGGGGTTCACCACAGCAACTGGAGCTGCTGCTTCCTCTGTGTGCTGCCAAAAATAATCTTCCCAAGAAGTATTTCTCTCGTTTTCCTGTTAAAAAAAACATCTAAAAATCCTTGAAACAACATACAGTTACTTGAGAAGCAAATTTGTGCATGTGACTGCATGTAACTAAATTAAATTAACTAAAAATTTTATGTGCATTTTTGTAATCTCAAACGGTATCTATGACTGGTTTTCCAGTAAAATATCTTTAGACATTTACAATGTCAGATGCAAATGAATGTAAAAAATAATTTTAGAATTTGTTTTAAATGTCATTTGTTTATTGAATTAGACATTTTTCTCAAACCATTGGCAAATTGTTGTTCTGAAGCGGTATTATGCCAGGTTTTCCAGTTAAAATAAATAAATGAATAAATAAATACACATCTTTATAATGGGAAAAACTATTTCAAGGAATATATTTCAAATTAATTTAATTTAATACAAAAGATATTTCTCAAAACATTTGGAACATTGTTATGTTCTGAAAATATGTTGTGTCTGGTTTCCCAGTAAAAAAAAAATAACGATAGATAGATAGATAGATAGATAGATAGATAGATAGATAGACAGACAGACAGATAGATAGATAATAAATAAATCAAAATGTAATAAAATAACAAATAAATCAAAACATCTTTAAAACAGTTACTTCAGAAGCAAATCACTGTGAAATCATTTCATAGAACATAATTTTCCTGTAATAAAAAAACAAGATATATTTATGGGAGAAGCAAAAGTGTTATTGTGTGGGTGCTTCTGTGCACCTGTCTTTGGTATGTGTGGTTGTTCTGTCTCAGATCATCAAGGTTGTTGCCCTCAGGATTTTGTACATGTTTTGAACTAGTAGTTTTCAAACCAGTCCTGGAGGCACCCCTGCCCTGCACATTTTGTATGTCTCCCTTATTAGACACACTCAAATCAGGTCTTGCAGTCTCTACTAATGAGCTGATGATTTGAATCAGGTGTGTTAGATGAGGGAGACATGCAAAATGTGCAAGGCAGGGGTGCCTCCAGGACATGTTTGAAAACCACAGAGAGGGGAGCTCACTGTCATTTCATTTCCTCTTGCATTCCAGCACCTTCTCACGTCTACACCAATTACTGCTGCCTTCTGATGAGTTCGCTATGCGCACTGTCACTTTTGATCACACCTCACAGGAACACGAGCATCATGACTTGTTTCTGACGTGATATCTCTAACAACATGCCATATACTGTCATGAATGGAAACAGACGTCACGTTTGCAGCAGTGACTCATGTTTCAGTAGGCTGTATGCTGCTGCATGTTTATCTCACCTCTCCCCTCTCCTTATCGGTTTAGAGACACTGCTCTTCATTCTAGGTCATCTCAAGTGTTGTTGAATTCCAAATGAAAGTCTGCTGTAAAATGTCACCCATCATAATGCTCCAAAAATTTCTAAAGTTTCGTATTAAGTGAAGACATTTGGACAAAGCTGTGCAAGTGTATTAGTGGTGTGGTAGTGTGAAAAATCACTTATTAACCTTTTCTGTGTAAAATTCTAAATAAAAATTGTTGTTGCCATTACAAAGTAATGCTTAAAATGCAAAAAAAAAATGGATTAATATAAAGTATTCTCTAATAACTAAGATTTTCCCCTCTCTAAACTCCTCATTTGGTGCTTATTGAAAGAAATTAAGTGGTTTGTAGTAGTAATGTTTAGGTATTGGGTAGAGTGGGATCTAGCACGTTTATGCAAAATTCTAGAATTCGTATTCTAGAAGTGCTCTTCATTAACTGTAAGCCTTTCTACTCACCATGGGTGTTTTGCTCATTCATTCTCGTAAGTGTCTACATACCACCACAAGCGCACATGAGCATGGCTTTACAGAAACTCGCTGATCAGATCACAAAGTGCAACAACACCCGGACTTTGTTTTAATCATTCTCTGAGATTTTAATAAAGCACATCTCTCCCTTGAGCTGCCAACATACAGACAGCATGTTACATGTCCCACTAGAGAATTATATATTGGATCACTGTTACACCACAATGAATGATGCATATCACTCTGTCCCACGGGCAGCTTTAGGGCTCTCTGATCACTGTTTGGTTTCTTATAACAACCTACAGGCAGTAACTGAAATCTGCTAAACCTGTATTAAGGACTGTAAAGAGATAAACTCATGAGACGGAGCGGGTTTTACGAGCTTGTTTCAACCTCACTGATTGGAGTGTTTTTGAAGCTGCTGCAAATGATCTGGACGAGACAGTAACATCATAAATCAGTTTCTGTGAAGATATGTGCATTCAGCACTCATTTATCTTACAACAACAAACCATGTTTCACTGCAAAACTCAGACAGCTCTGTCAGGCCAAAGAAGATGCTTACAGGAAGGGGGACAAAGGCTTGTACACACTGGAAAAGGATTAAATTAAAGTATTAAATTCTCTTCCAGTGACTCAACATCTGTGTGGAAATGTCTGAAAGACATCACCAACTACAAGACACCATCCCCCAGCACTGTGGAGAATCAACAACTGGCAGACGATCTAAATGAGTTTTATTGCAGGTTTGAAAAAACATCCCACACCTGCTCTGAACAACTCTCCACAAAACCATTAACACTTCCTGAAAACCCTCTCCCCGACACCTGCACTTCAAATAAGCGAAGATGATGTGCGCCAGGTCTTCTGGAAGCAGAAGAGAAAGAAAGCACCAGGTCCAGATTATGTTGCACCAGCCTGTCTTTGAAACCTGTGCTGACCTTCAGTTTGCCTACAGAGCAAACAGTTTTGTGGATGCTGAAGTCAGTATGAGACTCCATTATATTCTGCAACATCTAGACAGACCAGGGACTTATGTGAGGATCCTGTTTGTGGACTTCAGCTCAGCTTTTACCACTATCATCCCAAACCTCCTCCTGCCTAAATTAACTCAGCTCTCTGTGCCCACCTCCATCTGTCAGTGGATCACCAGCTTCCTGACAGAGAGGCAGCAGCTAGTAAAGCTGGGAAAATTCTCATCCAGCACTCGCACCATCAGCACTGGCGCCCCTCAGGGATGTGTCCTCTCCCCTCTGCTCTTCTCCCCCTACATGAACGACTGCACTTCAAAGGACCCCTCTGTCAAGCTCCTAAAGTTTGCAGACGACACCACACTTATCGGGTTCATTCAGGACTGTGACAAGTCTGCTTACAGACATGAGGTTAAAGAGCTGGTTGTCTGGTGCAGTCTTAACAACTGCACCAGACAACAATAATTGTGGAACACGCAAAACTATTTATACAAATATATACTTATCTAACACAAATACTTAGTTTACATTTCGAATTTGCATGTAATATACCTGTACATACAAAACTGTCTATTGTAATATACCTGTACATACAATTGTCAATCTGTATATTGTTATTCCCTATTTACTTTCTATTTACGTTCTTTTTTTATTATCTGTTTTTGTCATTCTGTTGCACTGTGGAAGCTTCTGTCATGAAAACATATTCCTCGTATGTGTAAACAAACTCTGCAATAAAGCTCATTCTGATTATGATTCTAATATGCACTTTATCAGTACTAATAAACAGTCAGTTGCTAGTAATATTGTAAAAAAAATTGTGAAAATAGTGAATAGTGTTCTCTAATCTAAAGTGTTACCCTTTTTTGTGGTAAGCAATGTTGTGTCACAAATATTTTTTGTCAATTTAGCTTTGGTATTGAACTACCAACCATCAAGCCCATCCCTATTTTGAGAACCTCCTATTATTTTCACAACAATGTGTCACTGTACCCTACTCTACTCTGGCACGGTTTGTATAAGTAGGTCACATGTAGTCTAGTCTAGATAATAGTGCTGTCTTTAACTTGTACCGAATGCACATGAATACCTTCAGGAGCTCATTCAGACAAGTGTTAATGTGAAAACATGAGCAGTCAGCTAGCTTGACAAGAGTTTGAATGCTAGTTCTCTTATTAAATTGATTGTTATCTTATTCAGCTTATTTTGTGATGCTTACCAACTCATAGCTGATGTATGAAACTGGAGGCTTGGGGATTTTGTACAGCTCTTTGCATTTCTAGCTGTTATGTGTGGATAAATTGTAAACTCAAAGTAAAGGCAGGTATAAAGATTTCAATACTTCTGCTGCCATACATAATTGCCTTAATTCCATTGATTTTGACTGAATGTAGGAGCTTTTCACTGATTGGTGCATGTGTGAATATTTTCATATCTTTGTATATCGACTACAGTACAGAGGTACTTGACATGTGGTAGCATAGTAAATGTCACAATGAATAAAACATCAGCTACAACAAGGTAAATGATGGATTTTCCCCCTGTTGATTGTTCAGAAATTTGATTGGAGGTGAACTAGTCTTAATTCATATTAGAAAACATAGAATCTAATGAAGCCCAGACAAGTGCCCCAGCATATTATATTGCTTAATGACATTTTGTGATGTATATTAGTATATTAAAGTATTTCATTTCTTGTGGTATCTCATAAATTCTGTACACCTTTATACAAACAGAAAGCACATCATATCAAGATCAAGTAAAATGCTGTTTTAAATAGTTTAACAAGTTCTGTTAGAAGTACCTTTTTTATGATTTTGTCATAATTTCCATATTAAACATTCTTTATAAATTTTAGTCTCATTTTAATCTTGCTCACCAAGTTGTTACTGTTTAAATGTATATATCTGTTTGTTTGTTTTTTCTACAGGTGGTGCTTGAGCGAAGTCCCACTGGGAGAAGTAATGCTCTGTGTGTAGACTTTCCCCTATTCCAATCATGAGCCACCAGGAGGCGCTGCATGGCCAGGAGTTGGGAGAGGCGGCTGAGGCAGACTTGGAGCGCCGGGGCCCCGAGGGCCAACAGCCCCCCTCATCCCACCGTAGACACCATGACAATGGAGATGGCAGCTCCCGCTCCGGTCGACCCCGCAACCACGGTACAGAGAATAATCACTACCAGTCCCACCAGCAGGGGGCCCCACGCTATCGCAGGTATGAGGGATCTAACGGAGGGACGAACCGCACGCGTGCTGCAAGAAGAACTGCAGAAGAAGGGGACACTCAGCAGCAACCCGTTCAGCAGCCCATACCGAGACCTGCAGTGACACGCTACCGCAGACAGGGAGACAACGAGGCCCTAATCCGAGCTCAGCAACAGAGACAGCGACAGCGGGAGAGGCAGCAGAGAGATGCCGAGAGAGCTGAACAGCACAGACTGGAACATCAACAGCATCTTGTCTCACCTACACAAGCCATGCTGCCCAGTAGAGAGCCGGAGGAAGCTGAGGAAGATGAGGGCGACAGCGGCAGTGCTTTGCCCCGATCTGCCAGCACTGAGAGTGGCTTCCACAACCACACAGACCGGGCAGAGGGGGATGCAGTCATGGTCACGGAAGCAGAGCCTGAAGATGAAAGCACATACGGTATCCCGCTTCGCCCGGAATCAGAGGAGTACACAGAGAGCGCAGAGTCAGAGCAACAGCACGGTGGTCCAGCTTACCTCCAACCCCAATACCCACCTCAGCCTCCACCGCTACCTCGAGAGCCCCTGCCCAATGCTGAGAGGCCCCATGATGCAGAGATGCTAAACCCCAACTACTCTAATTATGTTTACACTCAACCCATATACCGCAGTCCCATCGGAGCAGAAGAGGCCCGTGAAGGTGGAGCAACAGAAGATGAGGCGTACTCTGAGCCCTATGCTGAATACACCCTTCAGGAGCACGTTTATGAGGAAATCACGGACGCACCCTCAACCAAAGCCGAGGGACAAACTCCGCAAAAATGCAGGGCAGAGTTCAGGCTCTTCGATCGTGACCTCTACCAGCAACAGGAGGCTGTTGGGTCCAGGCTCCACCACTACGATGAGCGATCCGATGGAGAGTCGGACAGTCCTGAAAAGGAAGCAGAGTTTGCCCCATACCCCCGTGCTGACAGCTGCGAACAGGATGAGGACATTGACCAGATCGTGGCAGAGGTGAAGGAGAGTCTGAGCTCACAGAGCCTGGAACGTGTCGCCATGGGCCTAGACAAGGACGGGAATGAAAAAGAAGAGTGGCCTGAGTCAGAGTCCCATGGTCAGATGGACGAAATCAAGCCCAATGAGCCAATGGGCGAAAGACAGGGTGTAGAACAGCCCCTTAGAAG
The DNA here is from genome assembly GCF_963082965.1 of Carassius carassius. Lineage (NCBI taxonomy): Eukaryota > Metazoa > Chordata > Actinopteri > Cypriniformes > Cyprinidae > Carassius > Carassius carassius. The sequence goes on along the minus strand of NC_081759.1, from coordinate 20,770,035 downwards.
TCCCTCAGAAGAGCCAACTCCAGTTATAAAGAGCAGTCGTGAGAAGAGAGATGCAATCTCACTAGCTATTAAGGACATCAAAGAGGCAATTGAGGAGGTGAAGACAAGGACGGTCCGTTCGCCCTACACGCCAGACGAGCCCAAAGAACCCATCTGGGTAATGAGGCAGGACCTGAGTCCTACAGCAGAATCTGACCTGCAGCCGTCTCTGGGGGCTGATGTGAGTATGAGTTGTTCTCATTCTGTTGATGCTCTGCAGTTTATGTTATGTAGCATCATCACTGCTGTTGTTTTCACAGTTTTATTTTTGTAGTAGAACCTTGCTTACAAAGTTTCACTTTGAGGGACAGTTCACCTAAAACAAAAAAATTCTGAAACCATATACTCCTTTTTCCAGCCCATAGGACTTTGGTTAACCTTTGAAACACTAATGAATATATTTTTAATAAAACCTGAGAGGTTTCGTTCTCTCCATTGAAAGTCCAAGCTACAAACCTTTAAAAAAAGGTCATAAAGGCCTGTTCATCATAAAAAGCAATCATATCTTATCATGGAACTTGAAGTAACCACTCAACTCATATGGATTCAATTTATGACACCTTTTACAACCTTTTTGGATCTTGGTTACCTGTACTGTCAATGGCGGAACAGATACCTCTCAGGTTTCATTACAAATATTTTAATTTGTGTTTTTAAAGGGTTTGTTCAACCAAAATGAAAATTCTATCATTTTATTACTCAAACTTATGCCGTTCCAAACCCGTAAGACCTTCATTCAACTTCACGAATTAAGATATTTTTGATTAAATCAGAGATTTTTTTGACCCTCAATAGACAGCAAGGGTACTACCACGGTCACATAGAAACGCAGTAATGAAATCATTAAAATAATCCATGTGACATCAGTGGTTCAACCATAATTCAAAGCATGCGCATGCATTCCCCTGCTCTTAAACAAGACTCCACCATATATATGATGTGCGTCATAGTACTCTCCATAATGGCGGAGGATGGGAATGAAGGGAAAATAATTGTTGAAGTCACTATTTTTGTTTTCTTTGCACACAAAAAGTATTCTCTTAGCTTTGTAAAATTAATGTTGGACTATTGATGTCACATGGACTATTTTAGTGATGTACTTACTAAGTTTTTGGACCTGGAAACATTTCAGTTGCATTGTTCTTCATGGAGGGTCAGGAAGCTCTCAAAAATGTAATAAAAAATATCTTAATGTGTTCTCAAGATGAACAAACGTCTTTTGGGTTTGGAATGAAATGTGGGTGAGTAAACAACAGGATTTTCATTTTTGGGTGATCTTTCCTTTTAAGCACATTTACTGTACATTACGCATTTACATTCTTCATCTGTCTGTCCAAGTATTCATGACACAATGCATCATCAAGTCAAGTCAAGTCACCTTTATTTATATAGCGCTTTAAACAAAATACATTGCGTCAAAGCAACTGAACAACATCATTAGGAAAACAGTGTGTCAATAATGCAAAATGACAGTTAAAGGCAGTTCATCATTGAATTCAGTGATGTCATCAGATATTTGAAGGATCAAATACGTCACCTACACTTTCCCTCAGAGCAACTACTCAACACAGAGCAGTTGTAGCCTAGGTCAGACTTGGCAAAAACTGGATGAGTACAATTTCAGCTGGACTAAGAATTTTATGCTGCTTTTACAATACACACTTTTAGCCCTGATTCTCCAGCTGTTTAGCCTTGATTTGCTCACAGTTAGGAAACTGAGCCTTAAAATCACAGGCTTGTTCACATGATGATCACAATGTGTGAATTAAGGATGTGATCTGAGAGATGTGTCGCAGAAGCCCAAAAGCAGGTTACATTTCTAGACTTGCCTGCAACTCCTGCAGTCATGCAGTGTAAAATTTTTTTACGGTTGCTGGATTTGAAGTTGTAAAATATGTGGCCAGCATTAGTCTGACTGAAATTGAACTGGTGAATAAAGAAATATGTATAAGACTGTCATTGTTATAACAAACTGCCTTTAAATCTAATATCACAAAACTAAATAGCTAAAAGAAACCCCCAAAACATTCAATAGTTAGGTGAATCGATTTTTTTCTCCCACCCCTAGCAGATTGACTGTATAATTTTAAAATGTAAAGCAAAGACTGAATGGTATGATCGTAGCATTGTGAAATTATGCTAAATAAATCATCTGCAAGAAACAAACAGCTGATAGTCTGAATGAGAACGCAAATTCACTCTCTGCCAGCAGGTGGCGCTTATGGAACAGAAGCGATAGACAGTTTCCTTGGTTACTGCTGTGAACAAAGCAGATCTGCACTTTTAAATATTACTGTGACGAGTGGAGCGGGGCCGAGAGCCGTGGGAATGAAGTGAGGCCGGGGGAGTGATTGGAAATCAGTGACTCTCTTTCACTGTCGTCGCTCCTATTTTATATCCTTCCAATCTCCTCCGTGGGACTCGAGACCGGTGAGTGTCGCAGGTGTCGTTGATTTCCAATCACTCCACCAGCCTCGCTCCGTTCCCACGGCTCTCGGCCCCGCCCCACTCGTCACAACTACATTAAGGCTACGTTCACACTGCAGGCTGAAACGACCCAATTCCGATTTTTTTGCCCCTAAGCGACCTGTATCTGATCTTTTCATGACAGTCTGAACGACACAGATCCGATCTTTTCAAATGTGACCCAGGCCACTTGGGTATGTGGTCCTGAATCCGATACGTATCCGATCTTTTGAAATGCGACCTCCGTCTGAACGGCCAGGTCACATGTATCCGACCCGTACGTCATTGATACGCTACAAACGTCATAATTCTGCGTTGAAGTAGGCAGGAACGAGAAGATAAACTGATGAATTCTGTATTAGTGAAACCACTCACATCAGTATCCCACCACTCCTGGCTGCGACTCCGCACCCACACGTTTCTCTGTACCGACGTTGCTAACTGCTCCACAAAACGCCATGGCCAAAAACCTTGCTCTCCTCCTTCTTTTTAATTTTCTTCTTAAAACGAGAAGATTGTAATTGTGCTGGCTCCGTTGGGAAAATAACTTTAATATTGCAAAAAGAGCTCCGCTGTTGACTACACTGTTGTTGACATCCATGTTTAACGTTAGCTACTTCCGCAAACAATGAGTGACGTTGTTGACCGTTGAGTACTCTTCTACGCATGCGGGTCACTTCTGGGTCATTTCATGTTCACACAGAAGATCACAAAAGGTCGCATTTAATTGGAAATGTAAACGGCCTTGCGAAAAAATCGAATTTTTTAAAAAAATCGGAATTGAGCATTAAGCCCTGCAGTGTGAACGTAGCCTAATATGCATAAAGTATAAATGGAGGTAAGCTAAAAAGAAAATACCATCTTAACTTTTCTAAGGACAGTCAGCTTCCTTCAGAGATACATTCATATAAAACCCCCACTCCCAATTCAGTATTTAGGATTTTCTATGTTCTTCCAATATTTCATGCATTGTGACCAGTGACCTTGCTTTGCCTGCTACAGTATTTTCTCCTCTTTGCATTTGTATTCAACATCCTAGCTTCTGTTAATGGCTGTTTACACTTGTTTTTTTTTGCCCAGGCAAATAATTAGTTGTGTGTCTTTAATAGTTCTCTAATCATTAGTCAGAAGTATATGCAGTTAATATGGATCTTGTCAATTGTACATTGCTTATACATTTATGCCACTTATGCATTTTTTTTTAATTCATACTGTGTACATAATTCAGACCAGTTTACCGGTTATATATTACATTATTTAATAGTACTTTATTAGTAGTCGTTTCTTTACTTGTTTATTTATAGTTTATCAGTGCCTAATTTTTAAAAGCCTACTTACAATAATGAAATGGATATTTTTATCTGTCTGCAATCAATAGTTAAGTGTGATACAATGCTGGATGAGACAATGCTGCCCAGTCTATTAGCTCCAGCAAACATAGCAATGTTTTAAAAGCTCCACAGAGCCAAAGTGTTCACAGTTTTCAGGAAAACCAGCCTACAGACGGCTACAATCAGCCTATAAACGGCTTATTTACAAGTTTATATCTGCACTTGAAACAAGGAATATAAGAAAGTTTTGTCATGGAGAACATTTAGTTGAATAGAGTAAGGCCTATTTGCCTTAATGCAGTTTATGTTCAGTTAAATATTTGTAGCAGGTGTAGCAAATGACAAAAACGATCTCTAGAGGAAGACATGTACAGTTGCATTGTTGTTTCGCTCGGCTGAAACAGGCTTCCTTTGTGAATCGCATCATTGCTCTGGTCGTGACTTCATCGCTCTCACTCTTCTTTTCTGGAGAGGATGGTGACACACGCTAGTGTCTGTCCGTCTCATGAGTGGTGCCTGCCACGGCACCGGACAAATTGCATGTCTCTAGAAAATGAAGACTGCTCACACTCATAGAACGGATCTCCTTTTCCGTGGCATGAAGGGCTCATCTGTATTCTGTGAGTGCTACACATGACCAGAGTGTGCAAATGATGCTGTCCTGCTCCTCAGCCACAACAGACGTTGTCTGAACAGAGCAGATAGAGAATGATGAGCTCTCTGTGCAGGGCAGTAAAATTACCATGCCTTTACTTGATTTAATTTGCTCTCACTCTTGCTCTTTATATCATCCCTCCTTTTTTTCTTCCCATTAGCTGTGATAAGTATTACCCATTTTATAAACATAATGAGTAGATGTCCTTCAAGTGTGCCTACGGTTGGTATTAACTTAATGGTATCATCTCATGATGTGTGCTTGAGATTTTTTTATTTTATTTTTTTTTTTCATTTACGTAATTAATAGATTCAGTGCTGCCTAATTCCCTCAATCACAGAAATAAACATACTGTCTCACTAAACAAACAACGCAATGCCCAGCTCCTCTGTTACCTATTTCGACAGTGTTAATTAATCACCATTGTTTGTCTGAGCAGTATTCATGAGCACAAGGCCTCATTTGGAAGCAGTTTTTTGGCATCATGGGCTTTTGGCAGTCTGATGAGAGTGAACATTTCATTGTGCATTCAGAGAAAAAGTAAAGAATTGCACTTAATTGAAAACTCCCAGTGTGAGTTTAAAGAAGACACCAGCCTCAACCCACTGCAATTATGCAGAATTTGTAAATGATTGTGCTGATGATATATTTTCAGGGTTTATGTGTAGCTTATTATTTTTACACTCATATCCCACAACATATTTGTATTCAGGTCACTGTGGAGATTGTGTTTCCTATAGTGTTTGTAGTACTTATGACTACAAAGCTTTAGCTTTAGTTTATTTCAGTTTTAGTTTTAGTATGAATTCAATTTAGAACTGTTGCTTTTGCAACTAAAGGCTGGATTTGACAGATTCCGCAAAAAATTGCATAGTGTATAAAGGGCACATACTCCATTTATTTTAGCTTCAGACTCTGAATCCATCCAGTCAGAGGATATCAAATTTCCACTACTGGAAATGTCAGATTTTTGTACTACTTATTTCATTACTAATTATATTATTAGTTAACAGTCTATTAGCTAAAAAGTTAATTTGATTAACGTGAATTTCATGAATTTGTTTGGTGTGTGTTTATTTATTGAGAGCAGCAGTCAGACTCCAAGTTTGTGTAACAACCTGGTGATCTCCAGCATGTTTTGAGATGATCCAAAAAGCATCTTCAAAAGCATCTATTTTTGAAGTACTCACATTTGATTCATGACCCAGAAATAAAGCAGCATCCTAAATGTTTCTCATTAACTTCATATCATAACATTTCCTCTGTTTTAAAAATTAAAAATCATTAGTGATTATCAGCTTCTCTGAACTTAAAAATCATCATCTTCATGGTCTTTGTCCTGATCATTGTAAACAATTCCTGCAGATTTTCTGTGAGTTTTGAACAATCAAGAATCTTCCAGATATCCCAGAACACCCATTAAAGTTGTTCTGAACTTGGTGGTGTCCTGCCCGCTTCCATTCTCTGTTGTTCGCAGAATTTGAGAATCAGTTATTTCTCCCCTCCACAATATGATTTATTTAGTGCAGTCAAGAGACACAGAAAGAGACGGCCTGTAAATAATTCAGCAAGGCTCATATAACACCAGAGAAGAAAAACCGCCTTCTTCCCCTGCCCTGCATTAATGCTTAACATGTTTGATATTTATTCATTTATTTTAAGTATTATACATGCATTTGCACAAGCTCACTGTATGGGTAATGTCAATTTGAGGGTGTGATGAATTCAAGTACATAGTGAAACGCTGAGTAATTTACTAATAGTGACTTTTAATAGTATCAGCTTAGATCATTATTAGTGCTGCTTATTACACATGTGACATGATACTTTGGCAAAAAAGATACTTTTGGTGTTTTTCCACACAATAGCAATGATGTTACATAGTGTAGTAGTTTCTGACCCAAGACACTCTTGAGCAAATCTGTTCCAGGAACAGTTTTCCTACAGGGCTGTAACAGGAGCCGTGTTCACCTCTGTTTTCTGGAGCCATTGTGAACTTATCAACGTGAGTTTGATGAGAGAGGAAGAGGCTCTTATGTTCTTCTCTCTCGTACTCTGGTCCAAAGAGCAACATCTGCTTTAGCACTTGATTTGAGTGTATCCTGTGGAAGAACATTTTTCACTCCAGCTCTTTTAAGCGCTTATTGATATGGAAAATTTTTGGATGTATCAGGTAGATCGCCGCCATGGTGATGAGGTGAGGAGTTAATTGTGTAAATGTGCTCTGGCTTTATCTTTCAATGTTTCAGTATTTTATAAATGTTAATTTGAATGATAATCCATTGTGGGACTGTGCAGTATTTATATGTTATTACAAACAATGAACAGAAAATCTTTTAATATTTTATCGTAATGCGCTCTGGTTGAGGGTGTGACTATTTTTTTTTCCTAGTATTTCACATTTTGGCCTGTTCAGAGAAATAATGTATATTCGAGATGGCAATACAAGAACACAGATCTCTTATGTACTTTTTTTGTACTTTCCCCCCCCCTTGACTTGACATTAAACATACTTCTGGCTGAAACTTGGCAGTTTAAAATTGTCACATTTATGCATTTCTTTTTATTTTATCACAGTCTTTTTAATCAAACTCATTGCTTTGTTTGTAAAATTGAATTAAATTGTACTTTTGTTTATTTGTTTTATTAATTCAAAAACCTTCAAGACTTTAATTGACCTAATTTATTCCAAATGTTACATTAGTAAATGTAGCTTTTGTAATTTTTCAATCAGTTGTCCAAAATAATAGACTGTAAAGCATGTAGTATTATGTATGAATGTAGTATTAAAGCATGTAGTATTGAATATGTCTCTTTTGTCCAGTCACCAGGCTCAGGCTCCACCTCCCCACAGGGGGCGGAGTCTTCCAGCCATCACCTGCCATCACACGAGGGGAGTGACAGCTTTGAGTCTCCGTCTCCAGCCAGTAAAGAGGTAGGAGGCCATGAATAAACCTCTTAAAATGTGCTGAAATTGGATGATTCTTAATTATTCTTGGTAATGATATCCAGTAGGTGCTCTAGGAACTTAATTAGACACATATTACAGACCACAGCATTGGAGTCCTGATTCAGTCTTCACTTATTATAGTTTTTATAAATTATCCAAGATGCTGTTAAAATAGATTAATTAGAGCAGATAAAGTTTAAAACTATTGTTTTAAAATTAAAGTTTTGCTGTTATGTGTGTGTGTGTGTGTTGTATTATATTATATTATATTATATTATATTATATTATATTATATTATATTATATTATATTATATTATATTATATTATATTATATTATATTATATTATATTATATTATATTATGTTATTACCAACGAAAATATTATATAATAAAGTAAAACACATTTATAAATGCTTTGGTGTGCCTATAATGCCCCTTTTAAAATCACTGTAAACCAGGGTTTCTTGGATTATATTTATTATATTATATTATATTATATTATATTATATTATATTATATTATATTATATTATATTATATTATATTATATTATATTATATTATATTATATTATATTATATTATATTATATTATATTATATTATATTATATTATATTATATTATATTATATTATATTATATTATATACCCAATTCCAAAAAAGTTGGGATGCTGTACAAATTGTGAGTAAAAAAGTAATGGAATAATTTTCAAATCTCATAAACTTATATTTTATTCACAATAGATAACATATCAAATGTTGAAAGTGAGACAATTTGAAATGTCATGCCAAATATTGGCTCATTTTGGATTTCATGAGAGCTGCACATTCCAAAAAAGTTGGGACAGGTAGCAATAAGAGGCCAGAAAAGTTTAATGTGCATATAAGGAACAGCTGGAGGTCCAGTTTGCCAATTGGCAACATGATTGGGTAGAAAAACAGCCTCTCATAGTGGCAGTGTGTCTCAGAATCAAGATTGGGAGAGGATCACCAATTTGCCCAATGCTGTGGCAAAAAATAGTAGAACAATATCAGAAAGGAGTTTCTCAGAGAAAAATTGCAAAGAGTTTGAAGTTATCATCATCTACAATGCATAATATCATCCAAAGATTCAGAGAATCTGGAACAATCTCTGTGCGTAAGGATCAAGGCCGGAAAACCATACTGGGTGTCCGTGATCTTTGGGCCCTTAGACGGCTCTGCATCACATAGAGGAATGCTACTGTAATGGAAATCACAACATGGGCTCAGGAATACTTCCAGAAAACATTGTCGGTGAACACAATCCAAAGTGACATTCGCCATTGCTAAAACTCTTTAGCTCAAAAAAGAAGCCATATATAAACATGATCCAGAAGCGCAGGCGTTTTCTCTGGACCAAGGCTCATTTAAAATGGACTGTGGCAAAGTGGAAAATTGTTCTGTGGTCAGACAAATCAAAATCTGAAGTTCTTTTTGGAAAACTGGGACACCATGTTATCCGGACTAAAGAGGACAACCCAAGCTTTTATCAGTGCTCAGTTCAGAAGCCTGGATCTCTGATGGTATGGGGTTGTATGAGTGTGTGTGGCATGCAGGGGCCCACTTTTATCATCACGGAAATTCGTCCCCCGCACTTTTTCAGTCAAGTGTGTTCGTATAGAGGTTTTCAAGAGCTGGTGTGAATAAATATAGATTTAAAATCAAAGAGAAAGGATAGTCTGCGCATGACATTATATTTTATTTGGACCCAGAATACAGCGAGATGAACATCACAGAGCGCTAAACTCTCCTGCGGTGTGTGTGTGTGTGTGTTTCATTCATACTCAAAGCCGGAGGGCGCTCTCGCGCAGAAAGTCTTACAAGGAAACTCCTAATATGGACAAAAGCATCCAGCTATCGCTGTATGAAAACAGTTGTTTTCGGGTTTTTTTTTTTTTTTTTTTTTTTTTTATAAAAATCTCCAGCAGGTGATAAATAAAGTATATTAACAATGCAGTGCTAATAGCATTCATTGCAGTATAGAAACTATTCTGCTTTATTAGGAGATAAAAAGTGTTTGTAGTATATAAACAAATCCTTGTTATTTGTTATTGTCCAGCAGTTACAGATTTCTAAGCCAATTAAAAGCTAGAAATTACAGAAAAATTAAAGTTGCCTATAGTATCCACTACCAGTCAGAAATTTTTGAACAGTAAGTTTGTTTATGTTTTTAAAGAAGTCTCTTCTGTTCACCAAGCCTGCATTTATTTGATCCAAAGTACAGCAAATCAGTGAAATTTTGAAATATTTTTACTAGCCTATTTAAAATAACTGTTTTCTATTTGAATATATTTCAAAATGTAATTTATTGAGATTTCAAAGCCAAATTTTTTTTGCATCATTACTCCAGTCACACAATCCTTCAGAAATAATTCTGATATACTGATTTACTGCAAAAACAAAAAACAAAAAAAAACAACAACAACCCTCTTGATAATGTTGAAAACAGCTGAGTATATTTTTTCAGGTTTCTTTGATGAATAGACAGTTGAGAAGAGCAGCATTGATCTGCAATAGAAATCTCTTGTAAAATGATGTCTTTATCATCACTTTTGATCAATTTAAAGAATCCTTGCTAAAGAAAAGTATTAATTTCTATCATTTATTTAACAAAAAATAATAAACTGACTAAGAAATTATACTGACTAAGCTTTTGAATGATATATGTATAATGTTGCAAAAGCTTTTTATTTCACATAAATGCTGATCTGTGGATCCTTCTATTCATTAAAGAATAGTGAAAATTACTCATCTGTTTTAAATATTGATAATCAGCAAATCAGCATATTAAGAATGATTTCTGTTTCATGTGACAATGAAGACTGGAGTAATGATGCTGAAAATACACCTTTGATCACAGGAATACATTACATTTAAAATATATTTAAATAGAAAACAAAATATAAAAATATTTCACAATATTACTGCTTTTGCTGTACTTTAGATCAAATAAAAGCAGGCTTGGTGAGCAGAAGAGACTTCTTTCAAAAAATTAAAAATCTTACTGTTAAAAAACCGTTGACTAGTAGGCTATATAGATTACAGAAATTTTATATCGTAATGTTTTATATATATATATATATATATATATATATATATATATATATATGTATATATATGTGTGTGTGTGTGTGTGTGTGTGTATGTATATATATATATATATATATATATATATATATATATATATATACATATGTATATGTGTCTGTGTGTGTGATTTCTGTCCCCCTCACTCCTGAAAAGATGGCTACGCCCCTGGTGGCATGGGCAGCTTACACATCTGGAAAGGCACCATTAATGCTGAAAGGTATATCCAAGTTCTAGAACAACATATGCTCCCATCCAGACATCATCTCTTTCAGGGTAGGCCTTGCATTTTCAACATGACAATGCCAGACCACATACTGCATCAGTTACAACATCATGGCTGTGTAGAAGGAGGATCCGGGTACTGAAATGGCCAGCCTGCAGTCCAGATCGTTCACCCATAGAAAACATTTGGTGCATCATAAAGAGGAAGATGCGACAAAGAAGACCTAAGACAGTTGAGCAACTAGAAGCCAGTATTAGACAAGAATGGGACAACATTCCTATTCCTAAACTTGAGCAACTTGTCTCCTCAGTCCACAGACGTTTGCAGACTGTTATAAAAAAGAAGAGGGGATGCCACACAGTGGTAAACATGGCCTTGTCCCAACTTTTTTGAGATGTGTTGATGCCATGAAATTTTAAATCAACTTATTTTCCCTTAAAATTATACATTTTCTCAGTTTAAACATTTGATATGTCATCTATGTTGTACTCTGAATAAAATATTGAAATTTGAAACTTCCACATCATTGCATTCTGTTTTTATTCACAATTTGTACAGTGTCCCAACTTTTTTGGAATCGGGTTTGTATATTATATTATACTTTATTTCTGCAAATGGTACCAGTTCAGTGCATTATGAAGTGCCATACCTAAAAATAACAACTTGCTTTGAAGAATGTTGTTTTGAGCCATTTGTGTGCCTGTTCTTGTATGTGCAGTCGAGGAGAAGTCTTGCTTCATTCCCAACATATGTAGAAGGTAAGAAGATCTCCTGTTATTTCCTTTTATTGTTGCATTACTTTTTCCCGTCCAGGTTCTCAGCTACTGCAATGAATCCTGATAGCACATCCTAGACATGTTTTGAAATGTTCCTCTCCTCTCTGTTAGTACCAGGCCCATGTGACCCAGAGGACCTCATTGATGGTATTATCTTTGCTGCTAACTACCTGGGATCCACTCAGTTGCTCTCAGACAAGACACCTTCCAAAAATGTACGCATGATGCAGGCTCAGGAGGCTGTGAGTCGCATTAAGGTGAGGTGAAATGGTTCTGTCTATACTCCGCTGTTGTAAACTTCATTGTAAGAAGTAAACCTGAGCTTCTATGAATCTATCTCAAGAAATTTCTGAAGCAATACATGCTTCAGGAGAAGCATAAATGTTCCAAGAAACCAAAAGTGACAGATTTAGGAAAAAAGAATGGGATTTCATAAGAAATGCAGAGCTATGTTCTATACGAGGTGTATATTTATTGCGCAAGCATTTTATTCCTTGGATACAACATGAAGTTGCGTTTTGCAGTCTTATTTTGTTGTTTTGAAAAACAAAATTGAAATGTGAGCTCACAGCAGATGAAGAGAGGTGATTGTAAAACTAAGAGTGTGTGGTCCTCTTGCAGTAATGAAATGATTCTGTAGTCAAATGCAAGGACCTATCCCATGAATCTTGTTCCTGAAGGACCAGATACATTTACCACCTCCCTCCTCTTCATCCTCCTGCAGCATAAATCAGCCATTCGCCCTGTCAGATGCATTACTCAGCATTTTTGACCTGCACCTTAAAAAATGCAGTGAGCCCAGCACCTTTGCCATTTAGTGTTCCTTCAGCATGTCCCTTTGTATGTTCATTTTGTGTTCAAATGTTCAGTTACAGTTCGCTCTGTGCTATGGCACACAACAATATCGGAATGCTTAATAACAAATTATTTTCATTTTGAGGTCACTGAATGGAAATTGCTGAATTTTCTAGCTTTGCTAAAAAGATCAGCTTGGATTTCAATGCCTGTACAAATGTATTTTTCTTTTTCACCATCAAACTGACCAAGGTAGCCTTACGAGACAAGCTAGTAATACTAGTAAAGCAGTATAATGAGGATAACAGCATTGCATACTGTATTAAGATTCAAGCTGAATATTATAAGCTGATCATTTTGTACTATTTGCTTTATAATACAAATGAAACACTGAAAACTTACAAGTAAATTTAGGCACCAAAATGTTGTATTATACAGTATGAAAAACAGATAATAATTTTGATAACTGCTAAGGATTGCATTTAACAATGTTATTGAATTATTAGTGTTTATAAAGATTAATATTATGATGGTAATCTAAATGTAAAATATATGAAATGAGCTTCACAATTTAATATCCAGTATCAGCTTACACAGAGTGTGTGTGTGTGTGTGTGTGTGTGTGTGTATATGTATATATATATATATATATATATATATATATATATATATAATAAATTGATTGCAAGAAATAAATAAATAAATAAAACAGCATCCCTATGTTCTGGTCTACAAAATAGATGATACAATCTTCTTTCCAGTTAGTTAAAGGGTCCCACAAAAGAATTTTGGTCAAATAGTGATGTGTGATATTTCTGGAATAATAGTCAAAATGCAGTACTGTGCTGTTGTAGACTGACTGATTTTATGGGAGTCTGGGACGTTCTCACATTTTAAATGACATAACCTAAAAAATGCATTTGTGAAAGCTCCCTCCTAGAATGGATCAGTACATGCGTATGGGCTATACAAGTACCACCATATTTTATTCTGTGTGTGTTATCTCAATGAAAGATGATCATAGGTTATGAATTCTTTGTTTAATTGGGTCACACCTCATCTGCATGTTTGAGACTCCGTACTTTGTCCTATACACAATCATGAGCTCAAATTGAGTGAGGGTGTTTTTAGGAGACTGTCAGTTGCAATGCAGTATATAAGGCAAGTGTAAATTGCATGCATTTGGAGAGATGTCTGAATCAATACACCCTGCCTCAGCTGCCATGACGTAGATCTTTCTTAGATGGCCAGTTCGATGCATTATCACAGCCTGCTGGCAAGTTTAAACATGTTCTTAATCTAATTTTCAGCAGAGCTCATGCTTTGTATAGGTGATGTTTCATGAACAGGACGTTCTGTAATATAAAACCAATATTTGGCATGATATTAAAAGTACAAATGGGCCACCTGGTGGATGATGGCACAAATTACTATGAAGTGAAACCAAAGGCAACATATTGTAGCAGGGTGGTGTCTAGTAAGCTTGGCTTGATGTAAACCGGATCCATTCCAGTCACCTCACATCAATGTATTTCCCAGAAGTCACTTTTCAGATGCAGCTTATTGAGAAGAAAGATTCCCAAAATGTGATTGGTCTTGCTGAGCTCTGTGTTATCTAACAATGTTCCTGTCTTTGTTTGTTCCATGCTAAGCAGACGGCCCAGAAATTAGCCAAAAACAGGAAGAAGGTGCAGTAATCACTCATGGGTTTGGGTTTTGTCTTTATTTTTGTTCTTCGTCTTCTCTTTTTGCCTGGTTTCAGCACTTCAGTGTTTTCATATTTCCTGTCGCTCTGCCATTTTTCTGGATCCAGCAATGAGTCATGTATCTGTGTCTGTCCGCACAGTCTGTTAGCCATTGTTCATTCCACACCAAACATTACCTCCGTTTTACCACCAGATCTTACATGGGGAAGTCGTGGAATGAGTTAACGTCAGGAAAGTCTAGTTTGCTGGATACAGAAAATGCGGTGATCTTTACTTTCATCTTCTTTGTATTCTGTAGTTTTTTCTTTCTGAGGTACTGTACTGTGCTGTGTTTGTGACTGTTTTTCAAGGTGTTCATCTGGCACAGCATGTTCTACTCTTCTCTTGATCTTTTTTATTCGGCCTGTCATGCACATGGAAAACTCTCAATTTCTCTCTCTCATAACTGAAACTCTTCAAATGAAGAACAAAACTAACCAAACTAACCCCATGCCAACTTGCAATACTAGCTGGCTTTAAATGACAAACGCAGGTTCTCAGAGTTACACAATGAAGGAGAGAGTGTAAAAGAATTTGAATCTCTGGCCAAATGTTGTCGATGCTAGATGTAAGCTCCTTCATGGCATCTCTGGGCCTTGTCATCTCTCTCTCTTTCTGTCTTTCTTTCATTCTATCACTGTCTCTCTCCATGACTGATATTGTGTGGTTTTCTGTCTTCAGGCTCCAGAAGGTGAAGCTCAGCCCATGACGGAGGTGGACCTCTTCATCTCCACTCAGAGAATAAAAGTGCTCAATGCAGACTCGCAGGTACTTCATCACCTATGAACTTAATTTTGGTTTCACCCACTAACTGTGCCAAAACGAGTAGAAGCACACTTACATTTTACCAAAACTGTGCAAAATACTGGTGCAGAGCACAAGGAGGCAGTGTCTGGACAGAATATCCATGTCTTACAGAGGTTATGAGAAGTCAAATGTTTCTTGATCATTTACATTTCATTTACATCATTTAACGGACTCTTTTATCCAAAGTGACTTACAAATGAGGACAATAGAAGCAATCAAAACCAACAAAAGAGCAATAATAACTAAGTGCTATGACAAGTCTTGGTACATCTAATGTACATGTAGCAGGTTTTTTTTATTTTTTTTATATATATACTTTAAAATAAGGCAAGTAGATAAAAAAGAATAGAGAACACTAGTGTTAGAGGGTCGTTTTTTAAATAAAAAGAAAACAAGTAGTAGAAAACAAATGGAATAGAGAGTGCAAGTGTTAGTGGGTCACGTTTTTTTAGTAAAAAAGCAAGTACCGTATTTTCCGGACTATAAGTCACACTTTTTTTCATAGTTTGGGTGGTCCTGCGACTTATAGTCAGGTGCAACTTATTTATCTAAATTAATTTGACATGAACCAAGAGAAAACATTACCGTCTACAGCTGCGAGAGGGCGCTCTATGCTGCTCATTGCTCCTGTAGTCTACCACTGAGCAGCATAGAGCGCCCTCTCGCGGCTGGAGACGGTAAAGTTTTTTCTTGGTACTTGGTTCTAAATAAATGGGACTTATAGTCCAGTGCGACTTATATATGTTTTTTTCCTTGTCATGACATATTTTTGGACTGGTGCAACTTATATTCAGGTGCGACTTATAGTCCGAAAAATACGGTAGATCAATAGAAATAGAATAGAGAGGGTCAAGTGTACGGTAAATGGAAGATATGTTTTTTAAGCCATTTCTTGAGGATGGCTAAGGACTCAGATTGAGTTGGGCAGGTCATTCCACCAGGTGAGAACAGTTAAGGTAAAATGAAAAAAAGAAAACCTATACTTCTGTTTAAAAGTTTTCAGATGTTTTTCATTTTCAAAGAAATTAATACCTTTATTCATCCAGGATGCAATAAATGGAACAAAAGTGACAGTAAAGACATTTATAATGTTTTTATTTTTTATTTTATTTTTTTACTTTCTGTTCATCAAGGAATCCTTATAAAAGCACATAACAGGAATAAATTACATTTTAAAATATATTTAAAAAAAGAAAACATTTAAATCGTAATTATATTCTACTGTACTTTTTAGCCTTTGTGAGCATAATAGACTTTTTCAAAAACATCTTTTGTAAACGGTAGTACTAAACAAATGGCTATTTTGCTAGGTTCAGTAATACATGACTTGCTGTGATTTCATATTTTTTCTGAAAAAAGCAATGCAGTTTTAATTTTGGATGTTTTTTTATTGAAAAACGATTTACACATTTAAAAAACAAATTGTAGTGTAGAAATGGATTGAGTATGGAGAGTTTTTCTGACCATTACAGTCATCTTCTGATTCGCAGGACACCATGATGGACCACCCTTTAAGGACCATCTCCTACATCGCTGATATTGGGAACATTGTGGTGTTGATGGCCAGAAGGAGAATGCCTCGCTCCGACTCTCAGGAGAACATGGAAGCCTCTGACCCAGCTCAGGACGAGAAGCGCCAATACAAGATGATCTGTCACGTGTTTGAGTCTGAAGATGTGAGTGTGACCTTATCAAGCTCCTGCTAAATGAGGCTGTCAGAGTGACACTTTCAATTTATTGCTTCAGCATTGTAAAATGGTCTAACAGATTTACACACTTTGCCATACTGCTGTTGTTGCATTTTATGAGAGCAATAAGCCAGTCTAGTGCTTTGACCACGGTAAAGGAGAGTTCAACCACAACACAAAGCCCTTTATATTTTTTCCACATTTAATCCTCCATATTGGCCTCATTTTTCTTAGTCTCCTCACATTGTTTCCCAGCATGTTCAATATTTCACATACTGGGCATTGTGGTGACCTCTAATAGCATTTATCCAGATGGTGTTCCTGGGCATCTTGCTGTGTGGGTTGAATCAGTAGACGGGAAGTGACCTTTTCTCTGTTCAGCTGCAGAAGCTGTTTGAATTTAAAGAGCCTGTATATGTCACAGCGTGTGTCACAGCACAGCATACAACAGTGACATGAGGGCAAAAAGGCATGTATGCGGCTGTCCTGAGGAACACCACCCTTGTCATCTTTTGACCCTCATGTGTAGCTGTTATGGTTTCTTCTAAAAATGGCTAGATGAATCAAATTGTAAGCATACAATGTGCAATGAAATATGTTAGTTAAGGAATATAATGTGAGTTTTTCTGTTTGTGCTCAGGCTCAGCTCATAGCTCAGTCCATTGGCCAGGCTTTCAGTGTGGCGTACCAAGAGTTCCTGCGTTCCAATGGCATCAACCCAGAGGATCTGAGCCAGAAAGAGTACAGCGACCTCCTTAACACACAGGACATGTACAACGATGACCTCATTCACTTTTCCAAGTCTGAGAACTGCAAAGATGTAAGTGGGCCGCCCATGCCTGGTGGAAACAGAAGATTACTGTCAGATTTTGAGAATTTGCCTCGATAATGTCAGAATTATCAGTAATCATGTTCTAGCAGTGAGGAAAGTGGTGTGTGTGCACTACAGGTTTATATAGAGAAGCAGAAGGGAGAGATTCTTGGGTTGGTGATCGTGGAGTCGGGCTGGGGCTCTATCCTGCCCACGGTTATTATAGCAAACATGATGCACGGCGGCCCGGCCGAGAAGTCCGGCAGACTGAACATCGGGGACCAGATTATGTCTATCAATGGCACCAGCCTGGTGGGGTTACCCCTCTCCACCTGCCAGAGTATCATCAAGGTACAGCGGGTCCGAAATCAAGTGGAATGAAGTTCAATAATGTTAATTCATTTAACTCTGAATTTATTTGTAATCAATTCTTTTACATTGAATTTATCGCGTAAAACAATGCTCCCATCTTCTAGGGACTGAAGAACCAATCCAGAATAAAACTTAACATTGTGAGATGCCCACCTGTGACCACTGTCCTCATCAGAAGACCAGACCTGAGATATCAGCTGGGATTTAGTGTGCAGAATGGCATTGTGGGTATTTTGAAAAAATCTTTTTCACATTTTACATTAGATAGATTGGTTAATCTATTGGCATATATCTGTATGTATATTGAATTGTGCTTACTCGTATCCTGTATTTTATATTAACTTTGCCTTCATCTAAAATTCAGATTCAGATTGAGATTCTTTCTTTATTGTCCTCAGGAAGAGGACGTTTGTTTTCACAGACTGTACCCGGAGCTGTAGTACAAATAATACAGACTCATTTTCCACCAAATACTAATGTACTACACACATTTACTCCAGAAACAAAAACTGTGCACATAATACACACATCCTGCACCAAATATACAGCAGCACTCTTACACGTATATTACCCGGAGGCAATAGCAGCAACAAAACAATATCGATTTTAAATTACACACACCACAGTTTCTGTGAATTTAACACTCTAATGGCTGTGGGTACAAATTTTACCGTTATTTGTGGGATACCTGTTTGTATCTACGGCCTGAAGGGAGAAGGATAAAGCAACAAATTAAGAGGATGGCTAGGGTTTTTATTATAGTATTTGTTTCACTTAACGTTAGTCTGTAAAATCTTTACAAATAATCAAAATTAATGTCGATGTTTATACTCGACCTTATATTGTTATAATGCCTAAAATCACTTGTAGCATTTAAAATTATAAAATAGTATTTTTTGTGTATTTTTAATTTATGAAGACAAAATAGTACATTTAAAAATCAGCAATTCATTGGAATTTAACGTCAAAATAATGACTGTTGTTGATCAGAATTTTAATACTTCAATGGTATAATAGTTTGTATTTATTATTGTTTTTTCAATTGTAACTTGACTTTGAATGAACTAAAACCCTGTAAAATATTGAAACTTATTTTAATGAATCTAGTTGCAAAGCAACATTTCTCATTTTCATGTAGTTTAACTCAATGTACTAAAATAACTACATTTAAAATTAAAAGGAATAAAACTATAGACATATTTTATTAACATTTATTAAAGTTAAAAAAAGAAAAACTAATTCCAAATATTAAAAGACTTCTAATTCTAATAATCTAATAGAACTTTATTGTTTGCGTCCTCCAGATCTGCAGTCTGATGAGAGGAGGGATAGCAGAGCGCGGCGGGGTGCGTGTCGGCCACCGGATCATTGAAATCAATAGCCAGAGTGTTGTGGCCACCCCTCATGAGAAGATTGTACACATTCTGTCAAATGCAGTTGGTGAGGTACGTCTGAGCTCCATGGTGCCCCATCTGCCTAACAACATAATATTTTTCACATCACTATTTCTCCAGTGAGGTAATGAACCCATTCATTTCATTTATGATCAGGAAACTATGGAAACTTGGCACCCTGTTTAGCTCTGTTTTATGGAGATCACAGCCTATCTAGAGTGGCTCCAAAAGACTGTAAATCAACCAGTGACGATCTGAGTTCTGTGTGAAATTCACACATATTTAATTTATCAAAAACTGTCCAACTTGAACATGTCCAAATATGGAATGTTCCTAGTACTTGAGTGCACTAGTATTTAAGCACAATCCATGGCATTTGTGGCAAAATGTTGATTAATTTGGCATTTTTTTCCACCTGTCCCTGCTTTTTACAGTGACAATCTTGCAGTTGAAGTAAATTTGGCTGATCTTTAAAAATGCTCACTATTTCAATATGATAGCCACAAAACAATATGTGACAAAAAAAATAATTTACTAATCTTCCTTTTCTGTGTGAAGTTAAAAC
Organism: Carassius carassius; assembly: GCF_963082965.1. Taxonomy (NCBI): domain Eukaryota; kingdom Metazoa; phylum Chordata; class Actinopteri; order Cypriniformes; family Cyprinidae; genus Carassius; species Carassius carassius. The sequence continues at coordinate 20,750,308 of NC_081759.1, read as the reverse complement.
TCCATTGCCATGACAACACAATGACTAGAAGTGCTTTACAGCTCGAATAATACGTTTAAACAGAATAAATTATATAGTGATTTTACAAAATAATAAGCTTCACATTTCTGCTTTTAAATTGATCCCATTCACTTTCATTGTAGGTGCCTTGCCTATGAAATGTGTATATCTTTTTGAAATCAACATTATACCACAAATGCTTGAGCTTTATTTGAATCAAACCCAGAAAATTCCTGTAACTTATGTCAAACATTTTATTTGAAACGTCTACGAGTTCTCTCCTTAAAATAAATGCCACTTAGTTCTGAATTTTGTTATTTAATTCAGAGATATGCTTTTTGGTATCACTTGTGTGTAACTGAACTTGACGATCTCGTTTTGCGGAACAGATTCACATGAAGACCATGCCGGCTGCCATGTACCGCTTGTTAACAGCCCAGGAGCAACCAGTTTACATCTGAAGCTACATACGACGCTTTCCCAAGCCTCCTGCCCTGTTGTCACCAGATATAACCTTAATCTTGATGTGAAACTGTCAGCCCTGTGGACTGGTGACTGAATCGACTGAAGCTCTGCTCGCCATGGCTTTCTTTTCACTGCCTCCCTGAGCTCTTCATCTCTTCTGCTCTGTTGCTGTGAGTGAGTATGCTGTGCTGTGTAATTCCTCTCTCTGTGTGCACTCAGCCCGCCTCGTGAAAGGAAGCAGAGAGAGAGAGAGAGAGAGAGAGAGATATGTTGAAGAGCCCCATCGCAGAAAATAGCTATTGAAACGATATACCTGGGTAACAAAAACTACACCTGTGTGATCCCTAGGTGTGCAAAATGAAAAAGGAATTTGCCTTACCATACTCTCATAATGTTATTTATTCAAGCTTGGCAAGCATCAAGTGTTTTAGAGTCAACTTGAATTTTAAGGACAGCTGTTAGTCTGAGGGATATGGTGGAAAATGGTAAAAATGTTGAAAAATTAAATCCAGAACTTATTTAATTGGTCAAACCCCACAGGATGTTGAATTGGAATTTTAAATTGGAATGAAAGGGAAGTTAATTCACTTAATTGCAAGTCAAAGACATCCATTAGTTATTATTACAAAGAATGATCACGTCATTCATTTTGACTAAGTAGGTCTATATATTTCCTGATATGTTAAATGTGATTAGAACAGATTTTTATTTAAACTGAGTATCACAGTTAACACAGCCACCAAAACAGATTTACATGTTTCCATACTTAACAAAACAAAACAAAAAAAAGTCAATTTGACAGCTTTTTAATATTGTCATATTTTTGACTGAAAATAGTGAGTAAATTGAAGTGTTATTTAATTGGTGAAATATATAACATTTTCTATGTGTGGTATTATTAATATTATTTAATTTTTCTGAAAATAGCCCAAATGGTGTGTGTATCTTCATATTTATGGGTAATTTATACGGAAACATAAAAAAAACTATAATTCTACTTGTTTAAAATCTAATTTAAGTTGCAATTCCACATCCTGTTTGCTGAGAAAGGGACCAAACCATTGAGTCCTTTAAAACAAGGTTTTCTTAAACAGTTACTATTAAAATGATGATACATTTTTTGGTGTGGTCCTCTGTGGTGGATAATTCAGTGGGATAATTCATGTCTAGTATATCTAGTAGAATACTGTATGTATTAGAGCACATAGAAATTGTGGATGAAATGCCTTACAGAATGATGATGCCATATATTGAAAAAAAAAGAAGAAAAAAAAAAGAACGTGTTTTGGAGATATATAGGTTATGCATTTGGAGATCTGAGAATAATTGACCTTTTTTGAATGGGACTCTGTTGGAGACGTTTTGGACTTAAAAAATGAAGCTCTTGACATATAACTCCAATTCCAGAAAAGTTAGGATGTTTTGTGAAATGCCATAAAATCAAGAATATGTTATCTGTTCATTCTCTTTAACCTTTATTTAATTGACTAAAAGTACAAAGAAAACAATTTTCACTGTATTCACTGACCAACAAATTTTGATTTTGATGGCTGCAACACACTCCAAAAAAAGTTAAAACAGAGGCACATTTAACACTGTGTCACATCAGCTGTCTTTAATTAAAATGTTTCATTGTTTGGGAATTGAGGATACTAATTGTTCAAGTTTTGCAATCTAAAGTTTTGTCCAGTCTCACTTCAGATGCTCAGCAGTCAGTGATCATAGTTGTCTGATTCTCCTTTTCATGACTGCTCATACATTTTCAATAAAAAGAGTCCGATCTTGACTGTAGGCAGGCCAGACTTGCACATTCACTCTGAGTCTACGAATAACCCAGCGGCATCACTGAATAGAATTGATGTATAGCTTTCTCCTAGAGTAACAGAGATTCAAGTTGCATTTCTTGATGCAGCAGCAGACTGTGGTAAATGACAGTGGTTTTCTGAAGTACTCCTGAGCCCATGTGGCTATATTTAACATGTGACGGTTTCTTATGCAATGCCATCTGAAGGCTTAAAGATCAAACACATTTAGCTGAGGTTTCCTTCCTTGCCGTACATATACTGTGATTTCTCTGGAATCCCTGAATCTTTTGACAATATTACGCGTGTTACTTGATGAAAGACCTCACTTTTTTACAATTTTGCATTGATGCTCCACCACAACTTTGCTTGCAAAGACAGCATGCTCCTTTTGTACCCAAACATGATATCCTGACCTATTGCCAATTCACCTCCTTACTGTTAAAAAGTTTCAAAACAGTTTAACGTGGATATTCTATAACTTTTTATTTGGCCTCTGTCCCAACTTTTTTGGAGTGTGTTGCAGTCATCAAAATCTAAATTTGTTCATATTCAAAAAATACATTTACGTTGGTCAGTGAAAATTTTGGAAATCTTTTCTTTGTACTTTTGTCAATTAAAAAAAAGTTAAAAGAGAATTGAAAAAGCACAGATTCTTGATATTATTGAATTTTACAAAAATTCCCAACTTTTCTGGAATTGGGTTTGTATTAGTCAGGAAGTCGGAAGAAAGTATTCAAAACTTTTTGTTGTTGTTTTGTTTTACTTTTTTTGACATTGATGTGCAATATTTTTATTTGTTGTAAATGACTGCATTCCTTATTTTTATGCACAGAAAACCTTCCTTTTTGTCTTAAACATCTGTATATGAAATAATATTGCTAATTAAATATGCTTATATTGGTAGCATTTTCTTTTGAACATTTATACTTGAAAAACATTGTGTGAAGAAATTTTTAAGGTAATATAAATGTTGTGTTGACATTTATGGATGAATTTGGATTTGAAGAATTAAATTCTGAGATCTCATTTATCTTTTTTTTTTTACCTCATTATGAAGTTGAGTCATTACAGCCTTTATCAACTAAATGTTTAATTCATGTGTGCTACTTTTTCACTCAAGAACAGAATGTGTCTTAACAGAACTGTATTCACTCAGTTTTAGTACAGAGCATCTCATCATGAACTGATTCGAAACCAGAGACTCTCAGACAGAATTTTAGTACTATTTGTGCAAGAACTGACTGGTGTTTGTCCGTCAGCATGCTTTAGCAGATGTCCATTGTTACTTACTATTAGAGACGGTCTGCAGTCTGGTAAATATCACTATATATGTGCTATATATTTTGCACTTATATAAAATACTATATATTTTGCATCTGAAGAAAAAAACAGCCAGTCTATCAAATGAGCATAAAATGTCTTACAAAAAGCTTATTGCTATGAATTACTGACAACTTTCTCCCATTTTACCATCAAGTGTACTTGAGTGTTGCTTGGAGTTTATTTTTGAGAGCACACTCATTTGCAAAGGAATCTTTTGCCAACAAATAAATGATAAATGTAGATTAAATCACAATATTCTGACATTACTACAGTGTTAAATCTGTATTAATAGTGGAAATATTGTGATAAAACATACTGCTGTGCAATGACTGTACTTGATGGCATTATGTCTTTTGGAGACGTTAGCAAACTCCTTGTAATCGTTCCGATAGCAAGAAAACGTCTTATTGCTTGAAATGTGTATTTCTCCCCCAAACTACAGTCTGACCTCATTATCACGGTGTTCTGTTACTAATGGAATCAAAAGTCATTGACACACAGGAAGGGCCTCATGTTTCATTGCTTTTTGCTTTATGTGAAGCATGGTCTTTTTGTATGCTTTGCTATTTATTCTTGTAGTGAGTGTGATGTGTGATTACAGATGACTTCATTATAAAATAAAACCAGCTAGACACTTTCATATATTATATTATATTTATTTACATATAGCATACTATATACAGTATTTCCAGTGAATATATACCATGTGTACAATAATGAAGGTAAATTGTGCAAAAGTCTTTTACACCACTATTTCATATTTGCTTTAAAGGAGTAGTTCGCCCAAAAATGAAAATTTGCTGAAGATTTGCTCAACCAGAGGCCATCCAAGATGTTAATGTGTTTGTTTCTTTATGGGACTAGGTTTAGAGAAATTTAGCATTACATCACTTGCTGACCAGTGGATCCTCTGCAGTGAATGGGTGCCGTCAGAATGAGAGTACAAAAAGCTGATAAAAACATCACAATAATCTACAGATAATGCACATAAATTCCAGTCTGTCAATGAATGTCTTTTGAAGTAAAAAAAATTGTTTTTGTAATCAACAAATTCACAGTTCAGAAAACGTTCACCCCTGTTGTCATTAATTCTATTATTATTTGTTAAGAACTGTTTTGGCTCGTAAACAGTGCTTGATTTGTGCATATTTCTCTCCTGATTCAGATGAGATGTCTGTTTTTCAACAGAGAAAGCAATATTATGGATAGAGGACTTGATTGAAGTTAAAAACATCTTGATGAATTGATTTCTTACAAACACTTCACTTTTCCACTTTTTTCCCCCCCTCACAAAGCCTTTAATGTTAGATGTTAATCGATGAACTGGGGTCATGTAGATTATTGTTTTAATCAGCTGTTTGGACTCTCATTCTGATGGCACCCATTCACTGCAGAAGATCCATTAGTGTGCAATTGATTTCTCCAAATCTGTTACGATGAAGAAACAAAATCAACCACATACTGGATGGCCTGAGGGCGAGTACATTTTCCAGCAATTTTTCATTTTTGGGGCCAAATAATACTTTAAGGGTCATCAGATCATACATACACATACATTATCATTTGCCATGATGTATGTGGTCCAGTGCCACAATGGAACTATTTATTGCAAAAGATATTGCACATTTCTATACAGAAACAAAAGAGCAACCTAGATAAAAATGCTAGGTTAACTCAATTTACCTTCTGTGTCCCAGACTTCTGCACTATAGAGTACAGGACATGCTGTATCCAATTCATAATAATGTGCAAGCTTTAAAAAGTGATGGATTGAAATATTTCATATTGGAGGAAAAAAAAAAAAAGTGGTTTAATGTGATATTGAAATGACACCAGGAATTAAACGCAGGATGTGCAGATAGGACGGGTTCAACAGATTCCCACCTCAAGACTGTCCAGTGTGTGCTTTGTACTGATGTAGGAAAGAAACTGGGGTTTGATTAGTACTTAATGCACTTGCTCTGAATGTAATTACAATTATATGTTTGTCAATGTCTACAAGTAAAAACACACTTTCTGTACAGCAACAGCAATGTTTATTTATTTGCTAGCTTTTCTGTGATTGAACTATTTAGACACATTCCTTTACCATAGCAGGAATGTTTGTAACAGTATTTACAACATTAAACAAACTACTGCGAGCGAATGTCTTTAATCTCTTGATTTTATGTATTTGAAAGAAGTCTCTTCTGATCAGAAATACAGAGAAAAAAAACTGTGAAATGTTGTTAGTATTTAAAGTAACTGTTTTCTATTTTAATATCTTCTTAAATGTAATTTATTTCAGTCATGGCCAGTGTCTTTAGTGTCACATGATCTTTCAGAAACCATGCTAATATGCTGATTCGGTGCTCAAGAAACATTACCTATTATTAATCATGTTGAAAACAGTTTAATTATTTGATTAATAAAAGTTTAAAATTCAACCTAATGCAGCCACACTGAATAAAAATATGCATTTCTTAAAAAAAAAAAATGAGCCCAAGTGTTTGAAAGGTAGTTTTTCATTAAAGGTTTTGTTAACAACTGTTCATCCTACACTGTCAAAATGTCACATTTGACTGAATAAAAGTCCCAGACAACAGTCAGATTCTTTAAAGATCATATTTAATCTGGGAGAAATATGGATGGTAGGTTTCACCCATATAATTAAAATAAGCCTCCTCAAATTCAGTAATAATGCACCATACATCTTGGTAGAAATAATACATTTGTTCAGAACGGTCAAATAAAAATAAAAAAAGTCACATATTTAATCAGCATCGAGTAATTCTCCACATCACATCAGAAAAATAAACCATACATTAGCATGTTTTTCTTAATATGATGATTATTAATATTGTCAATTTGTATTATCAAATCATTTTTAAATAAGGAAGATGGAAATTTGTTAAATAAACATTGTTTTTTTCCCCCCAGTGTTTTATCATAATGTGAGAAAAAAAAAAACAGCTGGAACTCCAACTGAAAAAGTTAAAAATGAATAACATTCAGTACACACATTCACAACAAAAACAGATGTTTTAAAAATGACGTGATCTGTACTCATCTGGAGCTTCCTTCATGTTGTGGTGTTCAGGATAAGCTTCTCTTTATTTCCTGGGCTAACGGTCAGTTTGAGACGTCACTCAGATGACAGTTTCTCGGAAGACTCCGATGAGGCTGTGTGGACGTTCCTGTTCCATGCGACGGGATCCAGCCCGAGAGCCCATCCTGGAGTTAGTTCGGGAATGGGAACGTGTCCTGCGCTCTGGCCCGGCCTGAAGCTGTGCCCATGTGAAGGAGCTGAGGTCGCCACAGCTGCGCAGGTGAAGGATGCCCGGCCGCTTGCGCAGCGGCAGCGTGTTGGAGGTGAGCTCCGTCTGCGTCTGCATCTGCGTCTGCCTGCGGAGGCTGGACTGCACTGGTGCAACCTCTGAAACTGTAATGGCCTGCAAACAATGAATGAAAATGACCTGTAAGAAAATGACTGGAACAAAAATGGACAAACAGGATATTAAAGTAATAGAAACACATTGACTTCTATAGTATTTCAACTTCATTTTTTTTTTTTTTGGAAAAATTACATCAGGCTTTTGAGGAATGTTTATTTGGACATCTCTCCATTGCAATTTGTTATATGCAAATAAGCATTTAAATATTGTCTTACTAGGACAAATAGTCTGCTATATCATTTTTAAATGGTTAACTTTAAAGCTAAAAGTAAATTCATTATACTTTTTTGCAATATAAATATAAGCTACTGGATCAAATTGCATGTTTTTCCTCAGTTTGGATATCTAAATAAGATTGAGGTCTTTTTTTCCTCCTCGAGTATGAGATCCACATTGTCTTTTATCATACTGTATATGAGCCATAACAGCCTGGTGTATATAAAATGATCCTCAAAAAAGACAAGCTGGATTCAAACTCAATTCACCCCCTTGAGCACCAAAGCTCCATGTATCAGAGCATGTGCTTTGAGTGTTTTCATGCCATGTGTCTTGCCTGGTCGATGAAGCTGGCGCAGCGAACGGCCTCCTCCATGTGCTCCTCATCAGAGCGCAGCACGGTTTTGATGCTGTTGACCAGCTCCTGTACCTCAGGGGTCAAGCTGCAGGAGGACTGCTCCAGAAAACGGGCCACCAGCAGTTTTGTGTCTCTATAGCTCTGGTAGTCCACCATAGAGTTGGGACGAGGCTTCCGTTTGCCACGGCCCTGTCGTAGAGTAACCGTCCCATGCTCCGTTACAGTCACTGAGCCTGGAGCAGGAGCTGGACCTTGTTCTGTCTGTGTAGCTGCTTCACAACTCATTACTGAAAGAGACAGAAAAGGCCATGAGGTATAGCTCTCTGTGTTTTTAACAAATATTTACATTTACTACAGATGACAAATACATGTTGCTTCATGATGTGGGGCTACACAGTTTGGAGAAAAATATCTAATTGCAAATTTTCCAATAAAAATTGTAACTGAAATTTTACATTTTTCAAGTTAAGTAAGTTTATAAACAAAACAATCCTAATAACTCAGTGTAACGACAAAGACCACTGTTTTATCACTTATGAAGCATAAACACTTCATGAGCCGTTACTCACCATCATGTCATTCCAAACCTATATTACTCTTTCTGCACAAAAGATAATATTTCAAAGAATGTTGGTTGCCATCGACATTCATTGTTGGACCAACAAAAAAATTCAGCTTCTTTTATGTTCCACAGAAGAATAAAATGTCACGCATTAGATGTTTGGAACTAAATTAAGGGGAGTAAAACACTGAATTAGAGTTTCTGGATGATCGCTCTCTGCTGAACCCCATCAGCAACACAGAGACAGTCCTATATTTAAAATGGGCTTAAAGTAACCTCTGACAGCTATATAGCGTCTCTATAAGTACCAGACCACGTCCTCTGATCTGGACACCAAGTAAAAAGATACCTCCGTCTGTCATCAGAGAGAAGCCAGTGTTCATAAACTAATTATAAAGAACTGTGTCAGTGACTGTGCTTTGACCTTTTATAGAAACCTCATTCATTTTATACACATTTAGACTTGAAATGAGCCGAATCTGCCTATATCTTGTGAAAGCAAAGTCCAATGGACCCTTTTTTAATGCATTTAACGGTCATCAGCATCATAAATCCTCAAATGTTTTTCATATATATATTTTTTTAAACGTTTGTACCTTTATAGCACTATTCTTTGTATTATATCACCTTTGCATCAAATTACAAAAGAAACTGTAAACGCTAATGCGAGGGTGTTTCTAATGCTGCATCTATGAGAAGGACAGGAAATTTGACATTGTTCTCTCTCCTGACTTTTTTTTACTTCTTAAAGTCATGGAAACACTATTTGGAGTGGAGTTTTTCTTTTGCTATCTGAGCAAATGGGAATGAAAAAAAAATATTTGTGGTATTCCATTCACTGCTCTTCAATGACGACTTCCGCAGCTGAGAAACCTGGAAATGTGAATTTAATTTCATTTATTGTCTGTGACAACCAATATACAGTTATGTCCATATATACAGTATTTAGACACAGGCACAATTTTTTATCATTTTAGCTGCTGACCAAAACATATTGAGGTGACAGTTATTTAATGAATTTGGGCTTAAAGTGCACACTCTGATTATTAACTTGAGTGTATACACATCAAAATCGGAGGAAAGCTTAAGGATAATGCTCTTTAATATGTACCACCCCCCTTTTGCAAGGGACCATAAGTAAATGGAGAATTGACTAAAAAGCTGTTTTATGGACAGTTGTGGGTTATTCTTTTGTTATTTCTATATCAAAGCAGGTAAAAGTTCTGGAATTGATTCTAAGTGTGCCATCTGCATCTGGAAACTGTTGCTCTGAACCCAGATCATGTGATCAAAGGAGCTCTCCATGCGAGAGAAACAGACTAATGTTAGGCTTCAAAAACAAAACAAATCCATCAGAGAGATAACAGGATCATTAGGAGTGGTCAAATCATCAGTTTGGTTCATTCTGAGAAAAAAGAAAGCACTGGTGAGCTCAGCAACATAAAAAGTCCTGGACATCCACAGAGGACAACATTGGTGGATGATCAGAGAATCCTCTCCATGATAAAGAAAAACCCTTTCACAACATCCAGCCAAGAGAAGATCACTCTCCAGGAGATAGATGTGTCACTGTCAAAGTCTACAATCAAGAGAAGACTTCACCAGAGCAAATACAGAGGGTTCACCACAAGGTGAAAGCAAAGTCAGACTTGACTTTGCAAAAAAACATATAAAAAGTCTGACCACTTCTGCAAAACATTCTTTGTGCGGCTGATATTAAGATCAAGCTGTACCAGAATCACAGGAAGAAAAAAATATATAGAAGGCTTGGAACAGCTCGTGATCCAAAGCATTCAACAACATCTGTGAATTCTATTCTGGTGGCATACTGAGCCGAAATTATAAAAACTGTGTCAGTGTCCAAATACATCTGGACCTAACTCTGACTGTACAGTTTAGGGGTCATTATACAAAAACATCCAGCAGTAGATTGCCACATATGACACAAACAGATCAGAGAATTCCTCCCCTACCTTTGGCGGTCAGGTCAAGCAGGACGGGGTCGCTGTTGGACCTGCGGAGGCGAGGTCTGTGAGGTTTTCTGCTGGAGGAGACTTCGCTATGAGGCTGTCTGGACTGTGTTGGGGGTGTGGGGCTCAATACGGCCGTCTGACAGCACCTGTCTGAAGAAAACACGCAAACAAATGACAAAACATGTTAACCTTTCAGGGCTTTTCACACTTTAAATGAGTTAACCCTAGGCCACACTAAATCCCGGGTAAATAGAATCTTGCTTCTTGTTTCACACTGCTTGCACTGTCAATAATCTCAACAGAGGGGCATCCCAAGCAGGGAGCTGTACAAGGGCCCCAGAAGCCCTAGCAGCACCCCTGCTGCTGACTGTACTATCAAGTATTTCCTGAACTTGATTCGGACTTTCCTGGTAAGAATATTAATAAGGTAAGAATCCAATGTATGTGTTTTCTGTCACCTTTTGACTAAACATCTAGAAATAACATTCTAACACTGCATCTCCAGAGCAGGGCTTCATAAAGCCAAGTAAAAGAAGTTTAGAACGACAGGCTTAAAGATTTTTTTGTACTGAAGTCTATTTCTTGTCTATTCATGTCTGTCCTGTCAGCAACTGCTAGGGCAAAACAAGCCTAGTCTATATAATGAACAAGAGTCAGCAACATCTTAACAGTCTAAATTAAGAAATGTTACATCATGTTACTTCATAACAAACAATTTATTTATGTCTATATGCATTACCATTTGGAGTCAGTATGATGCTTTAATGTTTTTAATAGAAGTCTCTTATGCTTACCAAGTCTGCATTTTTTATTGAAAATGCAGTAAAACCGAAATATTGTGAAATATTATTACTAATTAAAATAACTGTTCAAAAAATGACTGGATTTGTGGTCCAAGGTCACATATGCTAATTTGGTAACAAGTACTATTTCTTATCAGTGTTGAAAATAGTAGTACACTGATACTTCTGTGGAAACCAAAGTACATTTTTGTGTACTCCAAAGTAAAGCATTTATTTAAAACTATATATAACTTGTGGAGTTCGTCAAAGTTCTGCTTTCACATCTCACAGAAGAGCACTGGAGATACAACTGACATCTCTAAAATACATGTCTTTTAATACACAGATGACATAATTTTGGACGGGTACTGTGAAATGCTGTAAGCATCCTGATTAAATATAGAGTACCAGAGGCACTAGGTTCATTTAAGCCGTGTCAATGACACATTTCATGTAGGCCTAAGTGGCAGCTCCTTTTTCTAATTCCATATTTTCCTATGGGAGTTTTCTATTTGCTTGTTTTCTACTTTTGTTCTAAAATAATGGTCAAAAACAATTCTAAGTGTGAAATGTCTATGTTTAACTGCTTCTCTCCACGGGCCTAAACATAAAAATACAAGTGGTTCATACCATCACTGGGCGACGCTGCTTCTGCACTCTCTGTCAGGACCTCAGTCAGATCACTCATTTGCACCTCAGTATTCTGGGCCTGATATAAATACAGAGGGTCAGTGAGCGGACAAGGACTGTATTTGATTGAGCTGTAGCCAGTGTAAGCTCGGTAGAGCAGAACACAGCGCCATGTTTGCTGATATGAGGTCTAATTAACAAACAGTGCTATCAGGAATAGATACTGTAAATGCGAACTGTCTTTTGATATTCAACACAGAGATGATAGATGGCATATAATAACTGTATAAATCAGTACCTGTGCTGCTGGGTTTGATGCAACAGCTTCATAAGGTGGAGGAGGGTCTAGAGGACAGAAGACCTCCACTCCTTTAATTCTGGCACCATATATATGAGGAAGAGGAATCATACCATCACTAAACATCCTGCCAAAACACACACGTTCACATTGTAAACAACTCACGAGAAGATATAATGACAGTAAACAGCTGCATCTGGACAAACCCATTAGTGTTTGATCAGAACATCCAATGAAACGCGAGCGTATCATGCTTTCCCACACACAAACTTCAATCCTGTTTCACGTTGCCAAAACATTTTGGTTGCCTGCCAAACACTGAGCCACCCACCCACAAATCTGCTAAATCCTGCTGTATTTTTGGTTAAGAGTTCAAGGTCAATGTGCAGGTTTGTGTGTGTGTGTGTGTGTGTGTGTGTGTGTGTGTGTGTGTGTGTGTGTGTGTGTGTGTGTGTGTGTGTGTGTGTGTGTGTGTGTGTGTGTGTGTGTGTGATAGAGAGTGAGACTCACTTAAGAAAGCTATAGATCATGAAATGCTGGACAGATTTTTAATCACAAATATATGCACGTTACCTTAAAGTAACGTGCATATACCTTAAAGTGTATGCATATATATATATATATGCATACACTATCATTTAAAGGTTTGGTATCAACAAGTTTTTTTATTTATTTATTGATAGATTTTTTTTTATTATTTTTGAATGAATGAATGAATGAAACCAATACTTGGATCAGCAAGGACACATAAAAAATATGTCACAAAAGATTTGTATTCTAAATAAACGCTGTTCTTTTGAACTTTCTACTCAAAGAATTCTGACAAAATGTATCAGTTTTCTCAAAAAGTAGCACAATTGTTTTAAACATTGATAGTAATGAGAAATATTTCCTGAACAACAAATCAGCATATTACAATGATTTTTGAAGGATCTTGTGACATTCAAGACTAGAGCAACGGCTGCTGACAGTTCAGCTTTGCCTTCACAGGAATAAATTACTTAGATATATTATTTTTATGATATATATTTTATGTTTAATGATTATTTGAAATGTTCACATTTAATTTAATGTTTAAAGTTTTGAAATTCATAGAATAAAAATGATATATTGCATTATGTGTCTTTAAAAATAAACTCAATGCAGTCAGGTAGGTTCAGTTTTAATAACTAAATTAAATCATATTTTTAACTTGAATATACAGTTCATGTAGAAGATACCACATTTTAAGTAGCCTAAAACATTTTTTTGGCATGTGCTGTGTAACTATGAGTAAAGAGGGCTTGTGTGATACCTGCGAGCCAGGCGTGGGGTGTAAGAGTAGAAGGTGGAGAAGTATGAAGGAGGAGGTGCCGGAGCGACAAATTCGTCAGGGTCAGGAAGATGAGTCTGCTCCTCCACTTCCTCTGGAACAGGCCTAGCCTCTTCCTGCCAAAGACGATCATAATCACATCACTATTAGCGTTTGACCAGGACAGAGAGACAGACACCAGACACCTCGGAGCTGCTAACAGCATGTCTTATTATTTATGCCACACGCTGACCAAGAACTAAATTATAGCAATACATTATTTTCGTCCCATATGTTCCGTGATATGATTTCTCACCATGCAGGGCCGTCTGGTTGAGAAGATCTGGAGATATCTGAGTCCGGCAGCCACCAGACACACAGCTGTGGCCAAAGCATTCAGCGCACACAACGCAAACAGCACTTTCTGAAAGAGAGAGATCTCGATCTATAACATTGCTAGTAAATAAAACATAGTCAAGCACATAATATACTGTACCTTATCCCAATTGGTCAGTCACGGCATTCTGCATACAGGTGGCAGGTAAATATTCCCACAACTTCTTAATTCATCAAATCACATTGCACTAATTTGCTCTCCTGTTTTGATTTAGTAAATCATGGCCACGGTTTACTTGAACTAGATAATGAACTCTTAATTCATAGCCACAATAGACATATTATTTTTGCCTGCATGTCATGGATAGGACTTTGTAAAACAGTCCAAATTAGACTAAATATTAATGACTTAATGGCTGATCGGCCAAAATTTGTGTTTTTATGTCAAGGTAATCTATGTCTGCCCTGTCAAACACTATCTATGTGCGAAATATTGGAATAAAATCCTAATTACTGAATTGGGGTGGGGGTTTATATGAATGTATCTCAGAACTGAAAAAAATATTTATTGTAAAATGAACACACCTTGAGCAGGATTCTCATTGTGCCACATGCATGACCCGCGTAGATCTCAATCAACTTGTCCCCTTGGCACGGTGTGCTTGGATTCTCTGAACAACAGTAACAGAGATCACCCTTCTGAAACACAGAAACACATTCATTAGGTTTGTTTTATAATGATATATGATGACATGTTACTAATACTTAAAGAACTGCCTGCCCTGTATTCAAATTACGAGAATGAGGATGAAGTTTCCAGGCACCTTTCTACATTTGTCTTTTTGAGTGGTCTGGCGCTGCATGCGATAACAGCTCAAAGATATGAGGTCACTAATATGGCAGGGACATTTCCATTACAAGTGGAAATGATGAAAGAGCAGCCTTCAGACACCGGAATTGACAGCAACCCAATAACTACATCAAATCCAAGAAAAACTGGACCTGCTTTGACTCAAATCCAGGGCTTTCTTTGACTCGGACAAACTTCATTCCTTGAAGCAGATGGTCTGTACAGATGTGCTTTTTTCCATTATGTGTTACTTATACGTACATCAGCCTGTGTTATTCTTTCGATTACACACTAGATGAAAGCTTTAGTAGTGCTTGTAAGTGCAGTGCGTGGGTGTTTGCCAGAGTGAGGTTGCTAGGGGGTTCTATGTGGCTATAAACTAATGCCACTTAATAATCTTGGCTAACTCTAACACTACAGCGAATGTTATTTAATATTTTATGTAGTGTATATAAATGTATGTATGTGTGTATTAATAAGGCTTGTCCCACTTCAGTTCATAATTGTTTATATTTTGCATGAATACAATCATCAATACGGGAGTCATCTGAGAAGTCATTATTGATGTTATTATCTCTACCACAGCACAGATTCCTCACCAGCTGGCAGTTAATGGTACTGGAGACCAGCTGAGCCCCCTGACAGCAGAGGATGAAGCCTGCCAGGTTTAGCAGGATACAGACCACTGACAGCAATACAAACAGATTTACCTGTGTGAGAGAAAAGAGGTACTGATACAGAGCAAGAGCAATACAAGTCAGTCCCTTTATCTGACAAACATGATATTAGCACTCAAATCTGGGTTCGGTGAGATTTGTTAATGTTTTATAAAAGATGTCTCTTATGTTCACCAAGGCTGCATTCATTTAAGAAAAATACAGTAAAAGCCGCAACATTGTGAATTTTCTATGTATTATAAAATCAAATTTATTCCTGCAATGATTTTCAGCCTTCAGGTATCACATGATCTTTCAGAAATTAATATGTGCTCAAGATACATTTGATTATTATCGTCATTTAAAAATATATGAACAGAAATTTCAAAAGAAGAGCATTTATTTTAAATAAAACTCTTTTCTAATATTATAAATGTCTTTTGCTCAATTTAATGCATCTTTGCTGAATTAAAAGTATTCATTTCTTTCAAAAAATAAAAACATCTTTCTGACCCCAAATTTTTGAACTGTTGTGTAAATGTAAATGGCAACAGGCAGAAGATGATGGTCAGCTTGTGACTTAATTAACAAGGTCTTAACTAAATGTCTGGTAGACACAGATCCTATTTAAAAGGTCTTTTAAGGGCCAAACAACTGCCCCTTTAACATACTGCAAGGACACGGATATGCAGAAGATTACAAGGAAAACATATGTTCAGGACTATACAATCCATCAATACACAGTACGAGTACATCATCTAACTATTTTCAAGTAAAAATAAATTAATCTCCTTATTAAGGTAGAAACATTCAAAGACCAGTAATCTTTAGAAACACACATACCAGCAGAAGCATTGGCCGTTTCCATGTGGTTAGTCCTATAATCCCAGAGAGGATGACCTGCAGAAAACAATCAGTCTGTTCAGCAGAGGCAAACACTTTCAGCACTTTTAATGACTCATTCAGAGTGTTGTGGGCCGAGCTGTCTGCAGCAGCCTCATTCAAATACCATTATCCA
The DNA here is from genome assembly GCF_963082965.1 of Carassius carassius. Classification (NCBI taxonomy): domain Eukaryota; kingdom Metazoa; phylum Chordata; class Actinopteri; order Cypriniformes; family Cyprinidae; genus Carassius; species Carassius carassius. The sequence continues at coordinate 20,734,311 of NC_081759.1, read as the reverse complement.
TCCTCGGCTCCCTCTCATTTCCTCTAACCCTGCCACTTCCTGTCAGGTGGTTTTTTTTTTTCATAAGACATAATCTAAAGCATTTCTCTAAATTCTTAACTGTAAAATGTGTTGTGAGGTAACCTTTAAAAAGTAATTAAATTAGTTGATTTTATTCAAATCAACAATATTCTGTAATTGGCTTCACAATATTACATTGTGGGGTTTTTTCACATCATTACAATATCTTTATTTCTATCTCGGTAATATGTCACTATTATTTTTACTTTTTTCAGTGTTTGATTTTCTTGATCAGTAAAGGAGCTCAACTTCGAAAGTATAAAACATGAATAAACATTATTAGATTTTGTTAACTAGTAGCTGTTGTTTTGCACTTGATAAGTATGCATAATATGGTAGCTTTACTTCTAAACAGTAACTCACTATAGAGTGTTAGGCCGTAAAAGAGATTCACACTTAGCCATGACTTCACTGAGCAGTTCACTCAACTCCTGCCAATGACCACAAATATTAACCATATGTAAATGTGGGAAATAATGTTATAAATTGATCTTTTGAGGGTAACTTTGACCAAATTCAGCACTAAGGAAGTTTCTAAATATCTAGAAACTTAAGAAACTGGACAATCTCAAGATGTTTGAGGTATTAAAAGTTAAACAAATATAATTTGATAATAATATATAATGATGATAATTATCTAATACATCAATGCTAATGTAAAATGTAAACAAGCTTCTAATCTAAATAATCATGCATGTAATATTGACTAATAAGCCTGATAAAAGTAAAAACCACATTGTCATTCATTGACTTCTGGTTAACAGATTTGATATTAGACCATACTGTAAAACTATATACTGTAAAAATGTATAACAGTTCACTGTAAAAAAATATTATTCCTAAATATGTGCTTCATGTGGTAAAATCTGAGTTAACTGGTCAAATTCCAGGTAAATTTATATTTAACTAAATCAACCATTATTTGTCTAAATCAAATGCATTAGGCTAAACCAGTAAAAAATAATGAAGCATAAATATTTCCTTGAGGCAACAACTACATGCTATTTTTTAAAAGTGCAACTAATAACATAGCTATTCATTAACAGCATATTGACAGATCAGTATGGTTTATCATAGTGCATTACTGGTAAACAACAGGGTCTGGTGTGCTCATATACTCTGAAATAGACTGAACTAAAAGTGCAGCACCACGACTACATTGGACACAGTAGACTACAATAAAACTCCTCTATACCTGTTGGTTTGTAACGGGCCGATTAACACTAATATAGTGGCATACTGACAAGCATGCATTTTAATACGAGTAGCATGCATATGACCGCAAAATAAAAGCATTAGCACCTCTGATTGTGGCCAGTAATATAATACTCACAGAAGATCCGGCCCAAAAAGGACAGGAGTTTCTAATAGGGGGCGAGTTGCTAAGGGACAGAGCCCCGAAAGAGAGCGCCACCATGGAGCAGCCGAGAACCAGCTGCAGCAAGCCGAGGGAGAGCAGCGGGCGAGCGGGCAGCAGCGCCGGGGAGAGCCGCGTCTGAGATCCAGACATACGGGACGGGAGAGCGGACACACAGCGGCTGCTGCGGCTTCTGTGAGAGGCGTCTGTGAGCTGATGGGCCAAAGCAGCCCCCGATAAACGACAGCAGGATCCAGGCAGAACTACGGGCAGAGACATTGGAGAGCCACGAGCAGCCAAACAACAACAAAACACGTTAAACGATCACCGCGGCGCTCCCTCATGTTACTCTGTCTCTCTCACGGCGAAGATTATTTCTATAAACTGGCCGCTCCGCGTTACGTTCATGGTGCTGTCGAGGTAGTTCAGTATTGGTTTTAAAATAACTAGGCTCTGTGACCTGCTGCTCGGATTTGGTTTCACATTTTTGGGGCAGAGCGAGCGGACAGACGGGGGAGGGGTGCGTGGGAAGAGGAGGCCACACCACACACACGCGCGCACACACACACACACACACACACACACACCCGAGCCGCGGCTCTCCCTCTCTGTTCCGCAAGTGTGAAGAAAGACACTGTGAAGACGGTGAAATTATCATGTCATCTTTTGTGGTGAACGCTTACCATTACGAAACTGATGACTTTAATGATGAAAGGACCGTATTCACAGGCTCTTTGTTGCGCATCATTACTTGAGAGAGGAAATCTACCTATCTTTACCTATCTCTACCTATCTTTATAGAGAAATAAACAACTGAACACCTAACTGACTTAGGCAGTCTTTAATAAAAAAAAATTTTTTTTTTTAATTTCTTGACATAATGCATGTGTATGTTTATACAATAAATACAAAACAAACTGCAGAATGATAAATATTTTGCTGTACATTTTTATCAAAAACATCTTCCTTGGAAAAATTAAGAAGTTTCATTCACAATCTTTCTTTATAATATTTTTATAACCTAATTTTTTTCAAAAAAAAAAAAAAAAAAAAAAAAAAAATATATATATATATATATATATATATATATATATATATATATATATCATTGTCTATACAAGTGTTTCTATAGCACATAAAAATACAATAAATGTTAACAAAGATCGAGTATAGTAAGATAACACAAAATTAAAAAAAACGTATTTGTAAAAAAAAAAAGTTACTAAACTACTAGATGACATTTATGTGTCTATATTTTAGCTTTAGGCTACTGTATGTCATTAAATAATATAATGTTAACATTATTAAACTTTATTAAACTATATCATGTTTTTCAACAAAATTATACATAGGCCTAATTGCCTTTAAATATAATATGTGACCCTGGAGCACAAAACCAGTCTTACTTGCATATTTGTAGCAATAGCCAAAATACATTGTATGGCTAAAATTATAAATTTTTCTTTTATGCCAAAAATCATTATGTTACCCTCCAGATTTTCAAAATAGTTGTATCTCAGCAAAATATTGTCCTATCATAACAAACCATACATCAATGGAAAGCTTATTTTTTCATTTTCGAACAAACTGACACTTAAGACTGGTTTTGTTGTCCAGGGTCACATATATATTTAAATTTTTAGATTGAATATAGTATTACGTGTTACTGAAGGCTATATCATAATTAATGTTTCTTTATTTATGTAATTATTAATATATGTTTAGATTTTCCACATTATTTTGTTTTATTTGTTTACAATATTTACATAATTACGTGCAATGTCTCTTAGGCTATTATAGTTTCTGCTTTGTATGTATGGCAAGGCACCTTACACTTTTTATTAACAAAATTATTCATTTAAATACTCATATTTAATATAATATGCATTTTTACTCTATATTATAATTAACTATTTTTAATTGATATATGTATTAATCTATTTTCCCCATAGTATTTGCTTTAATTGTTTACAATATTTACATTATAATTACATGCAGTGTCTGTTAGGCTATTATACTTTTTACTGTGTGTGGCAAGGCAACTTACACTAACACTTTTTTTCAACAAAATTTTACATAATTGCCTTTAAATATAATATAGAATATAGAATATATATATACACACACACACAATGTTTTCACTGTTATATATTTGTTATTATATTTGTATAGTTTCCACAGTATTTTATTTATTTACAATATGTAGCCTACATCATAATTACATGCAATGTATTACCGTGTATGGCCAGGCAACTTACACTTAACCTATTAGAATGTTTCTTACCTTTTTAATAACCATTTTTACATTTTATTTAATGATTTTTCGACTGATTATTTGGACAAATATTGCATTTTTCTGATGCGTGTGGTAAAGGCGCACTGGATTATTTTATATAATTATGTTACGATTAAACACCAATCGACGTGTTACAATCATATACAGTATATGTCTATGGTTACGCCTTTGGAAAGCCACAGGGAGTGACGTTTTACAAGCTAATTGGTTGTTAGCTTGCTACGCGCTCTGTAGTTGCTATGGTGATGACAGAGGCTTCATTGCGCCTGTTTGCAGATTAGCAAGTAAATCGGGTAGCTTTGGTCAAATCTTGTTGCAAATAAATTTACATCAAGTTTAAAACTGCTTGTACTTCCAATTCAATTTGTAATTTCCAATATCACGCTTATACAGGATGCTAATGCTCTCTGGCTATCAGAAATAAAACCACCTGCTGTCCACACAACCCGAAGGGTCTCCAGAACAAACATACTAACCGTTATATGTGAGCTGACAATTAAATGTGATAGCAAATATTTATCTGTAAATAATATGCACACTTCTTTCTTTTGATGTCAATGACTGTGTAAGCTAATAATAAACAGGGAGTGGAAAAGATGAACCGATATTGTGTCTTTAGGTTACAAGTCGACAATTTCCCCAGACAGTTAATTTTTCTGGTTTGTAATAAAAAAAAAAATAATTTAATTTAATACACTAAGGAATCAAATAACATTAATTGTCTTTTTATTTTTTAGATCTAACGTTACAGATTCAGAGAGGACGTTTAAGGAAGTTGTCAGTATTAGTGAATTTCTTACCTATTGTATTATACCTATAGTAGCTATCAACCTAGAATAAGAGAAAAAATCTTATAAAGTTTGATCATGTTCATTAGGACATCACAAATGTACAAACACAGTAGAAAAGCAGTGTACACACCATACAAAACAATACTATTGTTACAGTATACTACATACTATAGATAGAATGGATAGTGAATACACTGATAGATTGAGATTTCAGAAGTCCTGGTGTGGTAATGGCATGTAGATATAGATAGATTATATACACTTCAGGAGTGTCTATTTAAATAACATGAATAACTAAACATGTTATGTGTACATTTATTATTATTATTATTATTATTATTATTATTAAGAAATGTCCTTTGTATTTGTCTCTCTGGGTTCAACTGAGTTTTAAGGTTGACTGAGGATCAGAACTTAACTGTTATACTGTGGTTTCACATCACATCTCATTATGTTCTGTTACAGACCAGAGCAGCTCAAGACCAGGAGGTGGCGATATTGACTGGGACATTTTGGTGCTTAATGACTAATTCCAACAGTCTACAACTTCTGTTTAGTTACAGTAAGTTCTCATCATGCATATATCATCCCAACTAAATTGTTTTGCTTTTCATTCTGTCACTTTTTGATTACAATGTTTTTTTTTTACATGTTTAAGTCAGAAACCCAGCTGAAAGTTTATCCTGTTTACACCATAGAAAGATAAATGAGCTGGAGTCAGAGAAACAATAAGGTAATGAGATGATTGTTCAGACTCCTTTTTGTGTTTACACCAAAACTGGAGAACTTGGATGCTGTTATGATGGATGTTTCACATTAGCACTGTCTGACTGATGCATCTGGTTTGCTTGATAGTCTTCATGTGCTCAATGTGGCTGTAGACTAATGAGAGAAGGGTTTGAGTTGGCTGCTGGTTCAGGTCAGTGGAGGAGGATTTGGCTCAATCCTAGTCCCAGGCCAAGAAGGCAGTGAGAGGAAGGGACCTCTCAGCCCAATTACATACACAACTCTGCCAGCTTAAAGGAATAAACAGTGGTATAGGCTACTAGCTTTTTCTGTGTTTTTTTTTTCAGGAAATAGAAGGATATTAAAAACAACTGTTCGAGACATGTCAATGGGAGGTTGCCATTTTAATACTGTGTCTCTGTGACACTATCAAAACATTGATTAGTTTGTTTGTGCATCTAGACTACCCCAAACACATTGCAACAATAGTTCAATCATTGGCGTGAGATTTGGACAGGCTTATCTGACTGACCAAGGAAAAGCAGAGGAGGGGGCAGTCTTTATTTTCGCATTTCCACTTGGGGACACTATTGGGCCAAAAAAAAAAAAACATTTCAGCATTAAGAAATGTTATCAACAGTAAAAGTCAGTGGTCATAATCAGAGGTATTTATCCTTATACTGATGTGAATTGTTGGCATCACACCAAAGCAGAAGTTTTCATAACAGATGCCACAGTACAATTTCCTGTTGAAAAGTGTATACTACCATGATTTGGCAGACAGAACAGCATGAGTCTCTGCTCAGATAGAATTGATTTGAGATCAGCTTTAGCAAGCTTAGCTCAACTGCAGGTCGGCACAGCCTGTACCAGCCTCAGAATAACTGCAATTGCATCTTGTATTACAGGACATACCACATTCATTGAGATTGTTCAGAATGATGAAAAGAGGAATCACTGTTCCAACACCATTGATATTTGTTCTTCATTCTTAACTTGACACATGACTGTTGACACAAGGTGACTTCATCTGTACTCATATTGCTTATAGCAGTGGTTTTGCTTCAAGTTTTTCATTGATTTTATAGATGTCTACCTAACAAAGTTGCTTATCTTACAAAAATCTCCTTAAAATAAAACCACATTTTATAAATCACCCCTTAATGATCTGGACAAAAGTGTATTCTCCTCTCTTTTAAAAGTTGATAGGTGGATTTATTTAGCATCATCCTAACTATGGACAATTATATTGAAGGAATTGTTTGCCAAAAAAAGCTGTAAAATGTACTCATTCAAGATGTAGATGAGTGCCTTTCTTTATCGGAACAGATTTGGAGAGATTTAGCCTTACATTACTTGCTCATCCTCTGCAGTGAATGGTTGCCGTCAGAATGTGAGTCCAAACAGCTGATAAAAATATCACAATAAGTAATCCAGCCCATCAATAATGTCTTGTGAAGTGGAAGCAACAGTTTGAGGATAAAAACGTCTTTATGAATATTTCGTTTGTAAGCATGCAAGTTGTGGATTTCTTGTGATAATTTTTTTCAGCTGTTCGGAATCTAATTCTGACGGCACCCATTCACTGTTTGCTAAATTTATCCAAATCTGTTCTGATGAAGAAAAAAAACTCACCTACGTCATTGGCGACCTAAGGTTGAATACATTTTCAGCAAATTTTTGGGTGAATTATTCCTTTAATTGCTTATTACTATGTTTTTCTAGATATCTGTAAACCCTTTTGGAACAGACCTGTGACCCACCGTTTGAGTACAGCTGGTTATTCAGAGAATGTAGGCAAGTTCTTTCATTTCAGTTTTGTTATGTGTATTTCAGTGGGAGAGAAGTCATCTGCAGGCATTGTTGAAGCAGCATGAAGTGCAGCAGGTCCTGGTCCAGCTGGAAGAGGTTCAAGGTCTGATGAGACAGATGACCAGATGATGAGCACAGAACTGGAAAATGTCCTGCATATTATCCCAAATCACAGCTGCACTGTGGACACGCAACAGTATTTGACTAACCAGATCAAGCAGCTCAGAGGGGGAAATCAGTAACTGAAGGTGGGGAAATTTCAGGAAGAATCTTTGGGTAGAACTTAAAGACTATGACCGCTAATTCACAATATAGGATACCTTAGCTGTTAGGTAGTTTCTGTACATTTTAAACCGATTATAGATTAAATAACCCCTTGCATGTGCATTGTTGATGCTCAATGGCTGGAACAGGAAGAGCTATGAAGATATATTACAGAAATATTTCCTTTGATCCAAGCTGAGTGTTTTATTTTGCACTTCTTCTCATAAGTATTTCTTGCATGTCATCCGCACTATATACTGTTTGGTTTAACAGGCTGCGTTGAGACAGACAGAGCTCAGACTCAGCATAATGGAAAGAGAGAGGGCCTGTCAGCACGCTGTGCTCTCAGAAAAGCTCTTCAGTGTTGATCAGCTTACTTTAGAGAAACAGCAGATGACCGCTGAGCTGGGAGTGTGGCGTATGCAGTTTACCCAGATGAAAGATACAAACACAGATTCATCGAAATCCCAAACCGCAGACTTGATATGAAATGACTTTAAAGTGTGTGTTGAGCAAGTACACTGTCCCTAAAAACTTGAACATGTCATTCTAGGATTAAACTTTATTTTAAAGTGTCCTTGTTACAGTGTAATTATACATTTAAGTATGGGTAATATTAATTAACTACATGTACTTGCTGTATGGTTAGGATTAGGATTAGGGTTTGGCTTAGGGTTACTTGCATGTAATTAAGGACTCCTTAAAAATAAAGTGTTACCATTCTTGCTTTTATTGGATTGTTATTGTATACATTATATGGCATAAACAAAAACTCAAAGCAAATGTCATCTGGGTCAGTGAAACTGTCAATGGGGTATATTTTTAGCAATAGCCAAAAAACATTGTATGGGTCAAAATTATAGATTTTTCTTTTATGCCAAAAATCATTAGGATATTGACTAAAGATCATGTTCAATGAAAATATTCTGTAAATTTCCTATCGTAATTATATAAAAACATAATTTATTATTAGTAATATGCATTGCTAAGAACTTCATTTGGACAACTTTAAAGGCGATTCTTTTAATATTTAGAATTGTTTGCACCCTCAGATTCCAGATTTTCAAATAGTTGTATCTCGGCCAAATATTTTCCTATAACAAACCATACATCAGCTTATTTATTCAGCTTTCAGATGATGTATTAATCTCAATTTCAAAAAATTGATACTTAAGACCAGGGTCACAACATCCATTGTATCCTCAATTAAAAATATGTATATGTTAAGAAAATTAAATTAAAAAGTAATAACACATTCCTTTTACCTTGAATACATGTGAGTGAATAAAAACAATATTTTACAGGTTTTTGCAGTAACATTTTTCAAGGAAATTTTTTTTAAACAAGTATCATAAATTATCAATTCATAAAAGTTTTGTGTGACTGGCTCCACTTTTACAACCTGAACAAACCTTGTCTTGAGCTTAAATCATCTGATATTTTTATTTTTAAAATAAATAATATTCTTTTGAACCTTCTATTTATCATCAATCAGTCTATCTTATATTCCACAAAAAATTCATTCATAATAAAACATTCATAATAAAAAAATTGAGTTGAGCAACAAATCATCAACATTTTTGAAGGATCATGTGACACTGAACACTGGAGTAATGGCTACTGAAAATTCATATATTTTAAAATATATTGAAGTAGTAAACAGTTATTTAAAATTTTTATAAATTTTGCATATGTTTTACTGTACTTTAAATAGAAAGAAATGATGCAACCTTAGTGATCAGAAGAGACTTCTCTTAAATACATTTAAAAAAAAATCTTACTGGCCCCAAACCCTTTTGAACAGTAATATTTTCTAAGAAGTAATAACGTGATCCCAAACTGCTTAATAATGTTCCCTTTTCAATAATTGCATTCTTTTAATGAGGCTTTCTTTTGTCAGTGTTACCCTGACATTTTTTTTTACTCTGTTGCCCAAAAACTCATCAGATGGACAGAAAGCCTTGAAAGAGCTGCTCAGCAGTGTGACCTGTGAACTGGAACGAGAGAACCTGAAACTCAAGACCCAGCTGAGGACTGTACAGGCTGAGCTGGACCTGGCCAACAGTTCCTGGAGAACAGGGAGCTGATGGGCAGAGTACTGTACAAACATGCACAGAAATGCCTCGTTTTAAATTAAAAATGATCATTTCTTTTAGCTGAGCACTCAGATTCGCCCTCAGTAACCTCACAGGACTGGCCCCTCAGATCAAAGCTTTGAGAAAAAATTTCAGGAAAGTCCTAATTACACTCAGATACAAATATAGACATCCGTACCCATTCATAGCACTGCTGATATTTAAAATGAGGATGTTTTCACACCGTCTAATGTGTTAACCAGAACTAAGCCTAGGGTATTTAAAATAAAGGGCGGAAGACCACACCCTACGTGACTGGATTCATTTACATTCTTTACAGAGAGCCAGTGTGTGGCCATCGTTTTGTTGTTCTGCGTTCTGGATAATGGCAGGAAGACGGCTTACTGAGATTATAGATCTTGTCCATGCCTTCCTGCTGTTATTCCACTATGTTGTTTTCCATCACTTAATCTGTATAAAGTATAGCATTTGAACATTTATACAATATTCTCAGCTGTTTGTCATCAGGGTATTGAGACATTGTTAAAGAACACTTGTTCTCACTGTGTGCGGTGGTCGTGAGCCGTTAATGTAGCTATAACTTCTTAGGTCTGACCTCTGTAACCCTCCATTGTTTCATTTTGTCCTATTCAATTGTGAGAGGGACTGAATGGGAAAATGGTCTCATATGACGTAAGTTTCAGTTCATTGGTTCATTGGACAAAGTGTTTTTTGAAAAGCAGACAATGCATTAACAGACAGTATAGTTCAAGTTATTCTCTTGTGAACATGTGATGCAGCTAACATAACAACCCAAGTTCATTCAGTTTGAATGTCAAGCATTTCACAGATAGGACAACACCTCTCTCAACATAATATTCCTTTTTCTGACAGGACAGTGAATCATTATTTTCCAGAGAGTTTTATTCTTGGTATTTACCACATTTGAACTGATGGAGAGTGTTTTATATGTATTTCAGGGTCCCGTTTCACTAAGGAGGTTCAGCCAACTCTGAGTTTAAACTTGAACTATGCGTTGACTTACCCTGCGATGGGAAACTCTTGAGTTTTCGGTTACAGAACAGCTGAAATGAGTTGGTCTCTAAATTGACTGACTCTGAGTTAAGCGCGTGCACCACAACTATAAAAAGCCATTATCAATGGAGCGCTGATATTACGAATTACCATGGCAACAGCTCCTGCCAAAAAGCCGTCTGCATATTTCAGACTCAATACAAATGTTATTCTTCTCGGTGTTATAATATCACAGGTGAAAACTGGCAGAACTCAGATTAATGAACTAATAGCTAATCATTTTATGGTATCTCATGGTCAAAAAAAAATATAAAATAATAATATTAATAATAATATTTTAAGTGCATTTTTCTTATGTTACAAATGATCTGCCAATAGAGTAAGAAAAATATGGCAGTGGCTATTTACACTAAGTGGAATTAACATACTTTCTTAGCTATAGATCCTATTTACAGTAGGCTAAGTGCAAGTAGCTCTAGATGCTATTTACAGGAAAAATGTACAGTGAAAATCGTGATATATTCTATTTACCATGTAAAAGTAGCAGTTCTTCGCAAGAGGCTAAGTGTAAATAATTTACATGACGCTTTTATCCAAAGCGACTTACAATTGTTATATATGTCAGAGGTCGCACGCCTCTGGAGCAACTAGAGGTTAAGTGTCTTGCTCAGGGACACATTGCTTTCTCACAGTGGATTCGAACCTGGGTCTCTCACACCAAAGGCATGTGTCTTATCCACTGCGCCAACACCACCCAATAATTAGATGATAGTTATACATATATATATAATAATAATTAGATGCTAGTTATACTTTATACTGGCAGATAGATTTGCACCTCAGTATTTTTATTCATTAACAGGATGCAATAATAACAGATTGCAAATTATTATATTTATTATAAATAGTTGCATCATTATTAAACACTCGTTAGGCACTTTACTTCCACTTTTAGAACATTTCGTTAATTTTTATTGAAAATAAATTCTAATGTGACATGCGATGGGAAAAGTGAGAAGAACGAGCTCGGCAAAAGCCTGACTCAAACCCAATCAATCACGTTAAAAGCTAGTTTTCCGTGCCCGAAACATTACTGCCTACACCATTGAAGCCGTTATTCACATGTGTCGTATTTAACCTTATGTGTTGATGGAGGGCGGAGCTACAGTAGATTTGCTCTTAGTAATGGACACTCCAAATAATCTTGTTTTCCATTTCCAGAAACTAGAGGTGCCAAAAGTACCACAAGGTCAACTGGGAGAATAACCATGTACAAGAAGAAAACAAGTTTCATGAGATCTAACCACATGCACAGATGCTTGATGTTCAGGAAGCTGCTTTACCTCAGTGAAGCCATTTTGTAACATTTAAGTGCTCCACTGCAGTGATTTATGCTCGTTTTCCAAGAGTAAGTGCTCTGAGACGCATTTAATGCATGTGATGCTGGTGTTGCATGTGTGCTTTGATGCAGTGAGCCAGGAACCACCAGAACTGCTGAACTTAATAAGCACAATAACAACAGCCCTTTATCAGATGACAATGAGTCTGTGCTGCTAATCTAATCAGTGATGAAAAAATGATTATCTGATCCGTTCCAGTTTGTTCAAATTTATAAATATAAAAAGAAATGTCTCTCATTCAACAGATAATGCTGTAAACCTTGTGACAGGACACAGGTCTCCTCTGCACCTTCTCCTCACTTCTGATCTTCCTGCTGACAGAAACTGCTGGCTGAAGATGGAGTGCCCTGTCAACGCTAATCAGATATGTAGCTAATATGAATCTAATCAGATAAGTTTCTCCAAATAATCTTGTTTTCCATTTGCATTAAGATTATTTTTATTACCACACTGGCATATAATTTGACTTGAAGTAAAATGCACTTAATTAAGATCCCCCCAGGAAACAAGACTAAGTATCTTATATCATTTACTTATATAGAAAATCAATCTTCATTTTATTATTTTTATATATTTGTACTTGGGAGAAAAAAAAAAGAAGAAAAAAAAACACTTTGTAAGAAGAGCATTTTCCCAGCGTGCATCAATGAAGTGTTTAAAAAGGAGGAGGAGACCGAAAGAAACTCTGGGTTTATTGAAGAAAACCTGCTCCCAACCAGGTTAGGTTCATAGAGTAAGTTACTACAGTAACTGACTCGGAGTATAAGTTAGCTCTCTTTCAGAAACGGGCTTGACTTACCATGCTTTCTCGGGTTTGACAAACCTCCCATTCAGAAACAGAAAACCAGAAAACCAGAAATGAGTTTACCTCATTTCAGGGTTAACATACTCAGAGTTTTCACTTAACCTCCTTTGTGAAACAGGCCCCAGGTCTTAAGGGAGCAGACTGATTTCCTGCAAAGCCGAATTCAGCTCCTGGAGGAGAGCATAGAGAATTTCAAGACGGTGGGGTGAATTACTAACAAAAGCTTTCTATTTCCCACAATGCCGCCTTTTTACTAATTAGTGTGTGTGTGATCAGTGCTGGGTGAAATGCACAAGTCAAGCACTTGAGATACCCTAAGAAAATATAACTCCAGTAAAAGTAGTCATTTTCCATGTAAAAGTATTGAGGTACTTGGTTTTAAATGTACTTACATTTAAAAAAGGGTACTGATCAATGGACCATGTTTAATATTTATTCTAACCAGCTGTACATGTTTATACGTTATTAAAGTATTAAACTTAAAAATTTCATTACATTATATAAATGAAATGGTTTTAGTATTTTAAAAATTACTGTACAATTCACAAATGAATCGTTCAGTGTAACTGGTGAATTCAACTAGCTCATTGAGAAGAATCTGAGGTGGCAAGGAAATACATGTTTTTATGAAATGTGGAGTGAAAATACAATAGTATGCTTTTGGAATGTAGTGAAGTATACATGTTTCTCAAACATAAAAATTCTCTGATCAAATACTTACAAATACTACAAATAAAAAAGTACAGTTTGGAAACACGTCTGATATGATAATATTCAGATCAAGAAAAAAAAAATATGTTCCCAATCATTAACAATAGCTCAAAATAACTGGTAAAATATATTTTCTCAGATGTTTCAAAGCACTGTAAAATCAGTTTTGGAGCTGAGCCTAAAAATCTTTATTATTTTTTATTTTTTTTATACAGGAGACTGAAAGTGTCCTTAAGCTTGAGACCAAGAGAAATCATTTAATCGACTGTCGAGCACTTTTATGTTTTCTAAAAGCACTGTCAGTGATTCCCCTTTGCCATCACCAAAATGCATTAAATATTTATTGGTGTGGATTATCAGAAAGACAGCGGGAAACATGGCCTCAAATAGGTGTAACATGATCTGATACTTGTTAGAAATTATTTGATTTTAAAATCATCCAATAGAGACGGTTTCCAGGCCAATCACTGTTTTAATTTTAATTGCTATACTTGTACAGTTTATATGCACGTAGCAGAATCTGCAAAAAGTTAAGAATTAAAAAACAAATATGTTTTTATATGTAACACTGAGTTGTATAAACTATTTGACACAACAGATGTACAGTCCCTAAGACTAAATTATAACTGAACTGGCCACAAGTTTTCTGTTCTGTGATAATTGTTTATGAGTCATATGTTTTCTTAAGATAAACAGTGTGCTGTTTTTCAGAAATATACATCAGGTCCTGCACTTTCTTTGGTTTACCAGCATCTTCTGTGTCTATGGTTTTGAGATCTGAGACTGAGAACAACTGAGGAACTTATATATAACCATTGAAAAAGTTGCAAACATTCACTGAAGTTCAAGTAGGAACCATGATGCATTTAGAGCCGGGGGATGAAAATTTTAATTATTTACATTTTGCAGATTATGTTTATGTAAATTTATTACTGCAACTATGTGTTGATTTGTAGGATTAAATAGATAAAATATTACAGTGCTCTTGCATTAAGGAGTTTCACTATTCATCGAGAGTTATTTATTATAAATGAAAAGAACAGCAGAAAATTTCAGATTAACTGTTAAAACGGGTGTGTTTTCCAGACATAAGCTTTAAAGAGTGCAAGAAGAAATATCAACATTTATTGTAAACCATAACATTATAATATATGACAGTTTTGCTGAAAGCCAAGAATTTATTCAGAAGCAGGAGCTAATGAGACTGAAACTGCAGCATGCATTAGATTTAAAGGTAAAAATGTACACAAATTTACTGTTATAGTAATTATTTTATATCATCTTTATTATTCTTTTGCTGTTATGCTATCTCCCCATGTGTATGTTTTTGGTTAGGAATTGCAAAGCCAGAACTTGTGTAACGTCTCCAGATCTCCAGTCAGCAGCCGTACCCTACAGACTCATCTTCCCCTTGCTCAACTCAACGTTAATGGCCTAATGGAGGTATGAAAAAAGCCCTTCTAACCACCCACACACTTAAATATCCGAACTGACAGGATGCGCTGGATCTTTCCCGATGAGAGTCTCTGACCCCTTTGTGGAGCTGAGGAGTTTTATAAGAGAGCTGCGTGGTGGGATTGCTGAAAAGCAAGGACCACACACTACCTTGAGCTTCAGGAGGAGACCCAAGGAAGACCGTCCACAAATCTAGACAGTGAGAGTCTCATTCACAAAAAGCCATTATAGAGGAAAGCACCTTAGGGAACATCATCAAGGAATGGATAAACAGTCTAAACAGAGTTTTGTAAGGCACTAAAGTGCTATTTACCATTTTCTTTTTGCAGACTGACAGAAACTAGAGGTGCCAAAAGTACCATAAGGTCAACTGGGAGAATAACCATGTACAAGAAGAAAACAAGTTTCATGAGATCTAACCACATGCACAGATGCTTGATGTGCAGGAAGCTGCTTTACCTCAGTGAAGCCATTTTGTAACATTTAAGTGCTCCACTGCAGTGATTTATGCTCGTTTTCCAAGAGTAAGTGCTCTGAGACGCATTTAATGCATGTGATGCTGGTGTTGCATGTGTGCTTTGATGCAGTGAGCCAGGAACCACCAGAACTGCTGAACTTAATAAGCACAATAACAACAGCCCTTTATCAGATGACAATGAGTCTGTGCTGCTAATCTAATCAGTGATGAAAAAATGATTATCTGATCCGTTCCAGTTTGTTCAAATTTATAAATATAAAAAGAAATGTCTCTCATTCAACAGATAATGCTGTAAACCTTGTGACAGGACACAGGTCTCCTCTGCACCTTCTCCTCACTTCTGATCTTCCTGCTGACAGAAACTGCTGGCTGAAGATGGAGTGCCCTGTCAACGCTAATCAGATATGTAGCTAATATGAATCTAATCAGATAAGTTTCTCTTCACATCAAACACAATTAGAGCCACTTTATGAAATTCACACAGATAAACGGTGCCTGCAGGATGATTTATTGAACAATGTCAATAAGCCAATGATTTCATTTGTTTATTGTATGTTGTAAATCACAGTGAGTGATTAATTGGTTGTAAAGTTGGGAGTTTTATTGGTCTTTTATCAGCTGCCAACAATCAAGATGAGCTCACAGGAGGGGCATCTCAGAAAATCAAGCTGGACAGGTCAGAGAAGCTATCTTCATCTGAAGGATGATGGTCAGAATGACTGAGACTAGCCTCACTGAATTGAATTCTGAGCAGCTGAAAATGGACATCTTGACATGTGCAACAGACATACAGTAATGATAAAGTGGATTAGATATAATATCTGTCAGCTAAACAGAAATTTGAATTTTAAATGTAGAAGCTAAAAACATTTTTATGCACTGCTTAAGGCGAGACACTGCAGGTGAATAGGGCAAAAAAAACAAAAACTAATAGTTATCACCTTATTTACCCAGTTGATTGATTACATTGATTATTGCAAACATTTTTTGTATTACAAGTTTTCAAAAATGTTATGTTTAAATATGCAAATGAGGCATTATTTAATGAAATATGTGCTAATTTGCATAAATGTCTAGTACAAAAATCTGAACACTAGATGAAGTCAGTTTCAAATTTTTTGTTAAATTTTTTTGACATATTAGAGTCAAATGTTTTTACAGAGGGAATTCTGGTTATCTTTTTTTGTCACTCCATAATTCAGAAAATACTTTGAACAGCCAGAAAACAATATATTTTCACAATTTTGGGGGGAATAAAATGTTGTATATAATCAAGGAAAATATATATGAACAAATCCCTCTGAAAAAATCTTCAGAATATAGACAGGAATAAAAATGTCAAGTTTGGTGTGTGTAAGTGCTACTGAAGTGGAGATTTATGGCTCAGTGTTGAAGAAAAAACTCATTTTGAGAAAACGGCCTTTAAAAATATGTATTGTAATTGAAATCTATTGACACAAACAGATAAAGTGCTATAAAAGATACACTTAACGGTGTCTTTTGGATGTATTCCTTCCACTAGTTTGAAAAAGCACTTTATGAAAAACCAAAAAGCCCAAAATCTCAAAATTGACAGGTGCTTGAAAAAACAGTGTTTTTGCCTGCAGTGTCTCATCTTAATAAAGCCCCTGTATACCAAAAAAAAAAAAAAGTTCATAACATGCTGATATTAAAATACCAATAAAGTGAGGCTATAGTTAATGACACAGTGACATTTCTAACCAGCATGCACTGCTTTAAGTCAGAAGCCAGTCTAATTCAGCTGCTAACAATTAAACCTTTGCTAGGCCTGGTATTTGTTTGGCATCCTTTTTAAAGGCCCACTAAAATGCCTCGAAACATGCAGCATTATTCCGTTTTTTGTGTTGACGTAATTTCCACTGAAACTGGAACACAGGGTGGGACATATCAAACACAAAACCTAAATAATTTCAGACCATGTTAGAATAATATCCAGTCAATATTTACTATTTTACAAGCACATTTTCCTGCTGATGCTGTTCACAGACAAGCTTGTCTGAGTTAAAAGCTGTAGCTAAGGAAGACAGAGTTTAGCAACAGGAATGCTTGTAGATGTTTCAGTGGTATATATTATAAAAGAGGACTTCTAAAACAAGATCTAAAAATATTTCGTTTTAAATGAAGAATGAAATTTGTCTAATGATATTTCTCTTCCTAGAAGACAGTGTTAAAGTGCAGCTCATTAACATGGCAGAATGGATAAGAGCAGACTTCGGGCTGTTTACCTAAAAATCCTTAGACAGCCCTTGTAATTCCCACCAGGATGCTGAGAACACTGTTTGTTTTTCACGGAACATTTTATGAATGAATGAAGAAAACTAGAGGAAGAGAGAACCATGCCAAATACGCCCTGGTTTTATTTTTTTGATCGTAAAATAACATAATACAGAAATCTAGCTTGGGGGTTAATCTAAAAAAAACTAGTCTGGGGAACTGCACTCAGAAGCTGATCCATGAATGTGTGAAGTGATGTTCAATAAAACAACATAAGGGAATATTATTTAAAGAGTTTAATGGACAGCTCTCCCTTTAGACAATGATGAAGCGGAGCCTCCGGTGTTTGAGCCTCTGATCCTGTTCTTCTGTTCATCCTCAGAGAAGATAGTGCTGAGAAACTACACATGGGACACAAATACAATTATTAATTCTTATTATATAATTAGCAATTATATGTTTTATTACAAGGAACATAATTCAAATTTAATCTCATAAAATATCCAGCTATTAATTCCGTTGAAGTGTGCAGCATTACCCTTGGCATTCTCACTCCCTTGTTGATAATGAACTCTCTGAATGCCTGAATGCCATGAATCTGCTTCAGCTCTTCATCCTAGATGACAGTCAAATATGAATGGAACTCACTGGTTTGTCTCATCATCAGCTGTCACATTTTTTGCTTCTTTTTATAACTAAAAGGTGCTATAAAAGTCACCTTCTCACTCAGCTGTTCTTCAAAGTCCAGGCTTCCTGTAATATCTGCTGGGGCTCTTAGAGGATCATTGGCAGCCTGAGGTCTGTTGGGTTTATTGACCTGCCATACATATAAACAAGACTTACTGATACACAATTTTGGGCAAACAACACAAAATTTAAACGTTAAGGGCCAAAACATTGTCCCCAACCTGATTCAACTCTTTAGCATCTTTAAGATGTCCCTCTACAGAGCTGGATGGTTTTGCTGGAGTTTGATTAAGATGAGTCTTGTTAATAGGTAAGGTCCAGGAGGGTTTCTTTTCATAGTCACTCTTAAACAAATCCAAGATGGTTGACTCTGTCAGATCACTGGTCTCTCCACCCTGAGATAATGGGTTATATAAAAAAAATTATTCTTCATATCCGATCCGCGTACTTTAATGTGTACATGAAGAAATATTACCAGTGAGGTAATCCATTCACAGAAGAGTTTGGTAATCATCTGCTTGTCATCTTCTTGCGACATGGAGTGCAGGTGTTTAACACTCGCCGTCTGATCTTCAACACCCAAAGTTTCTTTGAGTTTCTGCCATCTATAAGGATTTCTTGGTCTGGCCTCTTTACATTTCTCCTTTTGTGGTCTAGGGAAACGTAAGAAGAGTATCAGGAATGGTATTACAGTATATGTACAGTACATGCACTTGTGTAATGTCTGGTCACCCACCAAAAGAAATTTGACATTAAAATAGAAATACTGCTTTTATCTTAAAAGTGTGGCCTGACTCATCATTTCGGAATGGAATCAGAACCAAAACCAGAAACGTGCTCAAAAGAAGAAGAAAGGAAAATCACTTGATGGTGATGGACGGTTTTATAGTCTCCAGAGTTGAGATTTCACATGGTGCACTGCTTTCTTCCAGATGCTTCATTGGAGAGGTTATGGACAATTCTGCCTTCATGCACATATCAGGATCCAGGACTGACAACACCTGGTCAAATAGCTATTGAAAAAGTTGAATACATTGAATAAAGTGAATACACGGCATGCAGCATTTAATCCTACATTTAAAAAAAAATCTTGTTGATTGATATCACTTTTGAGTCCATGCGTTCACCTACCAATGGTATGACATTAACTAACAGTAACTAACATTAGTAGCCAGTCAGAATGTTTTGCTTTTACAAACACAAGACGCGCATAATAGTATTCAACTGCAGAGTCGCAGCTCTGATGAACGGAGAAGCGCGACAAAAAGCTGTGAGCTGAAATGGTCTAATGTATCAATCTAGCGCGTATTTACAAAGAAAAGCTCATTATAAAGCAGCGGAACTTTGTAAACAGCTCAGAGTAATCATGTCATCTCCATAAGAATGATATGATTGCCAAAACATATTTACCGGAATTTCTGAAAAGGTCCTGTTCACACATGATCTATTAATGGTAACTTTACCAGTAATTTACCAGTAAAGACTGTATGTGTGAAAGGGGCTAAACTCTTCCTCTGTATAAGCTGTGAATTTTATTTGCTTAACGTAATCTGGAAAAATGTCTCAAGGTTACGAATGTAACCCTGGTTCCTTGAAGGAACGAGACGCTGCGTCGAGCGCTTTGGGGAACGTCCCTGACGAGACCGATTCTGAATATCATGTGCAATCTGTCCAACGGAAGGGCGTGACATCACGGGCGGGGTGACGTAGCGACCAGGAAGCTATAAAAGCACGTGCCGTGCAGCTGGCCTCTGCTTCGAGTAGGGAAGCTCCTGCCGGGAGTATGGCTCTGCGACGCAGATAGCCTCGACTATCCAACGACTTAGGGTCTGCTTGGAGGCAGGAGACCCCTTTTTAGGAGGACCGTGGCAAACAAGCAATTGGTCGGATTTTCTCCACAGGGCAGCTCTGTGGACGTATGCGTCCAGTGCTCGCACGGGACACATACAATTTAGCTTTTCCTGGTCTGGCTCCCGAAATGGAGGAGGGCAGAAGGCCTGCAGTACGATAGGTTGTGGTGTAACAGAGGGAACCTTCGGAACATAACCCGCTCGAGGGTACAAGAATGCTTTGGCCATCCCAGGGGCAAAGTCTAGGTAAGTAGGGGCCACCGAAAGGGCCTGAAGATCTCCAACTCTCTTTAGCGAGGTGATAGCCAGTAACAGGGCAGTTTTAAGCGTCAGATGTCTATCTGAGATGTCTTTTATTGGCTCGAATGGAGCTTTACAAAGAGCCTCTAAAACCACAACCAAATCCCAGGGGGGAACACGGGATCGTACTGGAGGTCTCAGCCTCAGCGCACCGCGGAGGAAACGTGTAACTAGGGGGTGTCTACCCACTGACTGATCATTGAAAGGGACATGGTAAGCAGCTATGGCCGCCACGTACACCTTTAAGGAGGAGTGGCTCCAGAACTGTACCAACTGGGCAGTTAACAGGGTCAAGCTGGCGGTCTCTGCACCATGAGGTGAAGAGATTCCACCTCAGGGCGTACAGTTTCCTCGTAGAGGGAGCTCTGGACTGGAGGAGGGTCTCAACAACCTCAGTTGAGAGACCGGATTCTATGAGCTGTGCCCCCTCAGGGGCCACACCCACAGTTTCCACAGCTCCGGGGCGAGGGTGAATTATCGTGCCCTGCGCCTGTGAGAGTAGGTCTGTCCCGAACGGTATCTCCCACGGGGAGCCGTCGAGGAGCGAGACTAGATCTGCGAACCATACTCTGCCCGGCCAGATGTTTCTCAGCGGGCCATTCGATTTTTAATCTATCAACCGCGCGAGTAACCACCTCCAAAAGCTCCTCATATTGAGCGACAGGGGTGGCGAATCCCCAGCAACAGTCTTATCGACCCCTAGTGTCGATAAGCGATGATATAGCTCATAATTTTCCAAGTGTATGATACAGCTTTCATTCTGCAGGTCAATCATATATTTATGAAAAAGAAAATCAGTTTGAATAAAGAAAGCAATAACTTTGCCATAGTATCCTT
The DNA here is from genome assembly GCF_963082965.1 of Carassius carassius. Classification (NCBI taxonomy): domain Eukaryota; kingdom Metazoa; phylum Chordata; class Actinopteri; order Cypriniformes; family Cyprinidae; genus Carassius; species Carassius carassius. Next base: position 20,713,137 of record NC_081759.1, on the reverse strand, counting down.
TCAAATGTTAAAGTTGCCACAGTCATTGCATGCTTTGCATGTGCTGCCCCGCCCCGCCCCAGGAAAAAGTTCAGGCTCAGGATTTTTTTTTGCTTTAACCCCTGTGTACATTGGAAATAATGTTGCATGTACTATACTTTGTCTCCTCTCATATTTAAAGCTGCTGCTGTTAGAGGCTTCTGCAGCGCTAGCAGCACCAATGGAATCACAAAACGTTGACTGTTTCTAAACAGGTTTCCCAAATAATTAAATCATGACTAAATTAAACGTGGTTACCTCTGGTGTCATACCGCTCTCCAGATGAGGATAGAGGGCCAGGGGGTGTTGTTTGAGTTTGTACTCAACAGCGTCAATGAACTCACGCTGAGCTTGACTCTGAGGATTCTGCTTTGAGTAACACACTTGATTTTTACTCAGTCTCTTCTGTGGGAACTTCACTGAACAAGTGTGATTTGGCATCCCAAAGACTGCAGGGGAGGGTCCACTCTTACACTGGGTGAAGAGCTCTTTATGGACTGTTGGGTAACCATCTCTAAAATCATCCAGGCCCGGGGACAAAAAGCGCCATTTGTGACTATCTAATGACCCAGATAGCTGTTGCTTTTGCCTTAAATCCCTGAGATATTTTGTTTTTAGCCGTTCCTTAAACCTGAAGACAAAGACAAGAGTTGATGTCATTCATTTTGTGCAGCAGCAGATGAACTCTGTCACTTAAAGAAATTGCTCACCCAGAAAAGCTGGCTGAACATTTTGATTTGGATAAAATAGCATTGCATCACTTGCGCACTAATGGATCCTCTGGAGTGAATGGGTGCTGTCAGAATGAGAGTCCAGACAGATGATAAAAATGTCACAATAATCCACAAGGAGTCCATACTGCAGTGCATGTTTGTAATAAACAAATCAAGACTTTTTAACTTTCATAATGCAATTCCAAACAAACAATATAGCGCCCATAAAAATGCTTGCTCCAGTGAAAAGGTCCATCCACTGTTGTCTTCTCACATCGAAATCCACCAACATATTTTGTAAGAATTGTTTTGGATGGTCTTCGCTTGTAAATGTTGCTTAATATTTGCATATTTCTCTCCTGATTCAGACCAGACAACTTTTTTTCACTGGAGAAAGCAATACAAGCACACAGCTTTTCACTTCACAAGATGATAACTGATAGACTGGAGATGTTGGGATTACTTGTGGATTATGTTTTTATCAGCCTCTCATTCTGATGGCACCCATTCACTACAGAGGATCCGTTTTGGAGCAAGTGATGTAACTCTAAAAGGCCTGAGGATCTTGTACTGGCAAGAAAATATACAAACAGGACTGAACCTAACAGGATGAGAAAAAAAAAACACATTGCCCAGGAGAAACTTGAAAGTTAGCTATAACGTTAAATATTTAGTTAATATACAGTATTTCCAAGAAAACCTGTTTTTAACTAAACGTTTTGAACAGCCTAAGGGAAACAGGAAGAAATCCCGGAATAGTCTTCTTAAATCCCCAGTTTTTCACGTTTAAAGTTGATGTTTACGTTAATTTAAAAAGTTATACTTATAACTGATTTAGAAATTAATGAAAAAATAAATAAATAATTGCGGTCGGAAAATCTGCCACTTACCAGGGGAACTTAATGTTTTCCACCTGTCCATTTTTGAGAGACATTTCGCTCGTATAATGCTTCCGTGTTATATTTAAAAAGACGCGTTTTTCTCTGTGCTTCTCAACACATCGCTTTTAAATCTGGACGCTAGTGAGGTGAGGTGCGTTGGTTCTGTTGCTATGGCAGCACAACGCTCTGGGACTTGTAGTTCTTTCAGTGCCTCCACTGAAGCTGAAGCTGAAGGGAGCTTTTAAACCACGAGAGGGAGCTTGTGGTGATTATATTATAGTACAGCAGCTGAAAGGAGCACTATTTGACCGAACGCTCATTGGAGATAAACTTTTGAACTGCTGAATGTATATAAAAACACTACTGGGGTTTTCAGTGAAATTGTTTTTTCACTTTTACTTGACATGCATTTTTTAATGTTCATCCTATGAGTGCACTGAAAAGTTGACATACATGTATCGATTTGTTTATTATCATTAATATTAGCAGTCTTATGCAATATCCCTGAAACAATGGCCCTCTTCCCTTACGAAAATTAACCATGGTTTTACTACAAAAAAACCCAAAAAACCCTGGTTACTATAGTTAAACCATGCATGGTAACCACAAATTAACCATGGTTTTGCTAAATTAACCATCGTCTAACCATGGTATTTGTAGTAAATCTGTGGTTATACAAATGGTAGTAGTAGTATATATTCTACTGCTTATGGCATGATGATTTATGACTTTGACCTTTGACCTTTTGACAGGTTGAACTTCCGGTGACCTTATGATGGATGGGTTGAACTTCCGGAATGAGTTCAGGGGCTAACCTATGACCGTTTCTCACGCATCGATCATGTGGTTTTGACAGAAAGTTTTACCCTATTGACCTAGTTAGTACTAAATTATAGTTTTGACGGCTAGTTTAAACGGTAAAGGAAACACCCCCCACGCATCGATCAAGTGGTTTTGACAGAAAGTTTTACCCTATTGACCTAGTTAGTACTAAATTATAGTTTTTGACAGCTAGTTTAAACGGTAAAGGAAACACTCCCCACGCATCGATCATGTGGTTTTGACAGAAAGTTTTACCCTATTGCCCTAGTTAGTTCTAAATCATGGTTTTAGGAAACCCTCCCCTACGCTGTTTGAAGTTTGTGTCAGTTAGGTTGTTTGAAGTTTGTGCCTGTTATACGGTTATGTGTGTGTGTGTCTGTGTGTGTGTCTCCCCTCCCGTTACATTCCTGAGCAGTGTATAAATGGGATCGGTGTGTTCTACGTTTGTATATAAAACATCCTATAATTTATATGATATAATTAATTATCATGCTAAGGTTGAAAAACATTTCAGTTATTTCACATTCATATATAAAACATTATATAATTTATATAATATAATTAATTATCATGCTAAGGTTGAAAAAAAAAACATTTTAGTTATTTCACATTTATATATAAAACATTCTATAATTTATATAATATTTATATAATTTATATAATATAATTAATTATCATGCTAAAGTTGAAAAACATTCTGTTCTTTTAAAAAGGTTATAAAAAGCTTACTAAAACCAATTGTTTTAGTTTTAGATAAAAATTACATAAAACATTTATATTCTATCCTTTATATAATTTATATAATATAAATTATATAATCTAAAACAATTAAACTATGGTTGTCAAAAAATTATATCCTTTAAAATAATATAATGGAATGATTACACAATATATCTTACTAAAAAGATTAAAATAAAAATAACACATGTTTGTAAGTCTAGACGGTCTCTGACTTCAGTGATCAAGACATCAGGGACTGAAATTATAATCCTAAAAGTTTAAAAATGTTTTACATTTAATACATTATTAAAAGTTGTAATAGAGTTGTTAAATTATTAAAAGTGGTAAAACAAAAACACTGTTTTTTCTGAATGACCTCACACTGTCTCAAAAAGTAAAGGAGCCGCGTGCGCGTGTCTGTGTCCGTCTATGCGCGCCCCCTCTCCGTCTGAGCTCTGACCCCCTCCTTTGAATACCAGAGTACGGTGAAATCTCACACTAACAAAAGTTGAAAACATGCCTTTAAAAGTATAATATAAATATCTTATTAATCCAATTGTTTTAGTTTTAGATGAACAAAAGTATAAATGAAATGCTTACTGAAACCAATTATTTTAGATAAACAAAATAATAAATAAAATTGTCTTACCTTATTTTAGAGAGAGTTGAAGAAGTAGCTCCTAACACATCATTGTCCATTGATGTCCACAAAAATGCAATGTATGAATGGATTCAAAATTGTTTTACACAACTGAATTCATATAGTCATTCCTGAATGTCTCTCAAAGCACCGTCTCAAAACATAGGGAGGCGTGCGGTATGTGTGTCAAAAAGTAAAACACACGTGTCTGTGTGTGTGTGTGTGTGTGTGTGTGTGTCTGTACGCGCCCCTTCACATGTGAGCTCTGACATATGAAACAGGACCCCACTCCACATTCCTGAGCACGGTGAAAGTGAGATTAATATACATATAACATCATATACAATAATTTAATATAATGTCTTACTAAAAAATCTACTGAAATGCTTGTAAAAAGAATAAAACTCATCTTACATGTTTAGAAACGTACAACTCTTGAACTTACATAAATCACAAAGTGGTTCTCTCTCACACCAGCGTCTCGGACTCAGAGGACTGTAATCAGTGATGGGATGAGACATTGTGTTAGGGCTAAAATTACTTCAAAGTAAAATCTTAAAAGGTTAAATGATATCTTTTAAAAATAAAATTTAAATAAATTATTAAAAGTCTTAATAAAAACAAATATTCTACAACGAGGGTCTGTGGAAAAATTCGACTTGAACTTAAAGTATATTTTTTTATTTATCATGGGTATGTAAAATAATTTAAAGTGTCACAAGTCATCTCACGCCTGTGAAATGTTCAATAATTTCTTAAGTTGTATCTGTGAGAAAATGACAATAACATAGGCCTATCTTCAGAGAGAGCAACCATGAGAACATTTAGAAACTGGGAATCTTCCAGAAATAAGGGTCTTCCGATCAGCGCAGAGAAAGAAGTTACTTGACAATAATGATAACTTCAGGATATCGGATGACAGATGAGCCTCTGTGCATCGTGTCAGAACGTATGTCATGTTAGTCTGCTAACGCCTTTCTAGGGCCAAAGTTTTGTACACACTAAATTTATTTCAAATCATAATCGTAAAATTAAAAGACTGTTTAAATCTTTAAAGTTTGAATACATACTTATCTTCTATTTATCTTTTAGAAGACTTGTGTATGATATAAATTATTTTGTTTAACGGTGACCTAAAATATAATTGTTATTAAACAATGCCTGTTCAAAACTTTAGATGGTTGAAAAACTGTACTTGGTCGTAAACTGTACTTAAATCTCATTTATATGAAAAAGATTCAATCAGCATTTTTTGTCCATGCTGGGTTTCAATTTTATGGTGGAGGCTTTCCATAGCTATCCCGTACACCTAAAAACGACCATCACAGAAAACAAAATCTAAAAAAAAAATGAAATAAATAAATAATTTAATAAAATGTAAAAAAGTTTTAGCTAAATAAAAACACCTTACATTTCCAGACAGGCGAAGTAGTTCATTATGCAACAATCCAAAAAAAAAAAGCAAATAGCCCCAGACCCTTCAGTGATAAACTACAGTGTGAACTGAAGCTTCAGGATATAGGGCAACAGACCAGATGAGTCTCGGGGGACAATGTCGCAGTACATCTAGTCTGCTAACGCCTTTCCAGAGTACATCCAGAGTTTACACTAATTTCATTTAGAAGCATAACCTTAAAAGTTTAAATCAAATCTTTAAAGTTTTATTAAAATCATATCTTTTATTTATCTTCTTAGAAGATTTATGTATTATTGTTACTGTTGTTATTGTTAAGCAGTGTCTGTCCAAAAACTTTAGATTGTTACATACAACATACAACATGAAACATGTTGTCAAAGTTTGTCACAAAAATCCTAGGACTTCACATTGCTCTTATTCAGACAAAGTTGTATCATTTGGAAAATCAAAGTAAAAATCACACATCGTCTTAATTCAAAGTATAAGTATAAGATCGTATAAGATCATTTTTACTTGTATCTCCCGAACTAGGGTGAAACCCTTTACTGAGAATATACTATCGGTCATCTACTCAAAATACATGTAGAAGTTTCAAATGTTAGCATTAGCTGATGGCGGCCGCATGACTTTGGGGAGAGCTATAGCACGAAGCATGCCCTTCGACCTCCTCGATTTTGGAGGCTTTTTTGTTAAAGATTTCTTCCATCTACTCACTTTTTCAAATGAGTGTTGCAGCTGCGGTAGCTGTTATGCGTCAAGAATTTATGACAACATGTCTTCCAATAGCACATCATCGAATTTAATTGTACATGTTCTACCGTTATGCCACCTATATAATGATTTACACAACCAAGCAATGGAAAAAGCTTGTAATTTTGACTTACCCCGTCGAGAAGAAAGCAGGCACCCTTTCATTAGCTCTTTCCACCTGGGAAAAGCTATACCGATATTTATTTACATACCGATCAATTCAATTTTAGCTTTTTGGCTTTTTTGGAGGGATTTTGTCCCGTGCAGTGCAGCCTTTCAAATGTGCCGAGGACTGTATCAACGCCCCCCCATATGGTCTAGCAGTTAGGATTCCTGGTTTTCATCCAGGCTGCCCGGGTTCGACTCCCGGTATGGGAAGACAATTTTCACAAATACAATTATATTGAATTCAGAAAATTTCACTATGGAATTTTTACTTTATCTATCATAATTTCAATTTAGTACGTCATCATTTCAACTTTTCATCTCATAATGTATGACGCATAGTCATAATTTCAACTTTTTAAGTCAGAATTACAATTTTTGTCAATGACGCTTTTTTAATGTAATACTTAAAACGTTTTTAAGTCATAATTTGGTTGTTGACTATAGTAGAAAAATTCAAATCAAGATACAAATCAAGCCAATTCATGTGAATACTGTCGTATATGAACAAAGAGATATATAACAAATATGATATCCGGGGGAAAGTGTAAATAAAACGGCATACAAAACATTACAATCACACCCGACAATACGGTAAGTGTTAAAGTGTAAGGAAAATAGACAAGCTTCAATAGATTGAGAATGGTGATGTTAAACAATTTCAAAACAGGGTGTTTCAGAAGAAATGCAAACAAAATGTTACACGCAAATATTTGGTCTTGTTTCAGAGTGGTCCGGTGAAAACTATGTGAACTTTGATGAGGCCTAGAACAATAGCGCTTTTATAACAATTATTTTCAATAATATTGAAAAAGGTTCAATAACGATGTTCAATGTAAACAAGAATCCGACTCTAATGCGACTGAGCTTGTTTCACATATAATAGTTAGATGATTTATCTAACAATTGAAATTTACGATATGTAAAATATTTCGGCATTCTGCCGAATAAAAAGATCATGAAAAGAAGAACAATTATTAAGACACAACAACTGTTTTCTGGATCGGGCCTAAAAGACAGATGCCTAAAAGTATTGGTGGGGCCAGAATAAAAAATGAATCATCCCCCTTTCACATAAAAATACCACGTATCAACCGTAATTCATTAGCTTAACCGTTGTTTAGTGACACACACACGCAAATAACTGTGTAATAAAAAAAATAAGTGTAATAGTTAGACGAGTTTAAAGTTTAATACTTATCTTTGACGTCGATGTTTCGTAGACATAGCAGAAAGATTCACTCTCATACTAAACACTCTCAGAAGGACCGTCATTTAATTCTCTTGATGCAATATTTATTCATGTTTTTCATAAATTCTCTTCATGCAATATCTGACCACACTCTATGCACTTTTTGCAAACTAAACGAAGCAAGATGTCAATGACAAACAGTCAAAAGCTAAAACTGATCACTATAGTGGCTTTTTCTGTATTTGTTTTAAATGGCTCATGATGATGAAGAATTAGAATTAGAATTGACTTTTCTTTTTTTATCTGCAGGTTTTACCAAAGTGTGGAACTTTAAGGCTTCGATCTTTAATGAGTATGCCTCTCTCGGTGCAATAGTCGGATGTGATTCTGCTGTAAAAGTGTAAAACAGCTTGTGCGATTCGTATTTGTGTGATTGATATCAATGTAGTCAAACTATCACTTAAATTCTTAAGCGTCATTTATTTCTATAAACAGCTCTCAAAGAAACGTCTTCACCTAAAACACACACACACACACAGTCCAACGTACAACATGTGAAACAGCGTCGTCTGCTATCTGAACAAGATGACTAATCTAGCGGAGTAATAAAACCATCATCATTTGAAAACTTTTGTGTATTTATTTGTGTATCACAAATTCTTAGTGAATTGATCTTTTGAATCTTACACATGTGATTCCTGTATAAAAATTATGTTTTAAAGTTAGTCCATAGTCTTTACAAGAGTGTGACAAAATCCAGCCACAGATACATCCAAAGATACTAAGTAGGAGAATATCTAACTGTATAGTGTGAAGATTCCATTATCTGTTTATTTTGGGTCAGATGTTATAAGTATTAGTTAATAACAAAAACTTTAAATCAACATAATATTAATCAAATATGGTTAAATTACAGTTTGAAAATGTTTATTTACAACGTGTTGCGTTGTGAGTGAGATGTTAGAGAAATCTGGTTGCACTACGCCTGAAACTTAGTCATCAACATCTAAACTAAAAATTATCATGGTTTAGTTGTATTTTAAAACTCTTTTTTTTTTCTTAAAAATTAACTTGTTTAATCGTATTCATATTGATCAGGTTGATATTTGTAGAAATAAGCAAAAAGAACATGTTAATGGCCTTGTGTCAGACTTTGTGAAACTTTAAAGCTGGATTATCATTTGAAAAGTGTAATACAGTATTTGATTTTTACACAACCATTACACATTGAACCATTGAAGGCCTTTTGAAACTTTTGAAGGCCTCACATGTGCAGATTCGCTCGGTTGAAAAATGGTATTTTATTAGCTAAAATCATTGTCTTTATTAATAAATATGTTCCCATGGGTGTAAAATGATCTCTGCCAATGATCTGACTTAATTTATTATCTTTATCTACATGGGGAGGGTAAGTCCAAGGAGGCTTCCGTGTCGTTCCGCCATCTTGAAAAAGAGCAGAGAGGGACAAAAATCACTAGCCTAACTCAAAGTTTCATCATCAACTCTACTATAGTCAACAACCAAATTATGACTTAAAAACGTTTTAAGTATTACATTAAAAAAGCGTCATTGACAAAAATTGTAATTCTGACTTAAAAAGTTTAAATTATGACTATGCGTCATACATTATGAGATGAAAAGTTGAAATGATGACGTACTAAATTGAAATTATGATAGATAAAGTAAATATTCCATAGTGAAATTTTCTGAATTCAATATAATTGTATTTGTGAAAATTGTCTTCCCATACCGGGAGTCGAACCCGGGCAGCCTGGATGAAAACCAGGAATCCTAACTGCTAGACCATATGGGGGGGCGTTGATACAGTCCTCGGCACATTTGAAAGGCTGCACTGCACGGGACAAAATCCCTCCAAAAAAGCCAAAAAGCTAAAATTGAATTGATCGGTATGTAAATAAATATCGGTATAGCTTTTCCCAGGTGGAAAGAGCTAATGAAAGGGTGCCTGCTTTCTTCTCGACAGGGTAAGTCAAAATTACAAGCTTTTTCCATTGCTTGGTTGTGTAAATCATTATATAGGTGGCATAACGGTAGAACATGTACAATTAAATTCGATGATGTGCTATTGGAAGACATGTTGTCATAGATTCTTGACGCATAACAGCTACCGCAGCTGCAACACTCATTTGAAAAAGTGAGTAGATGGAAGAAATCTTTAACAAAAAAGCCTCCAAAATCGAGGAGGTCGAAGGGCATGCTTCGTGCTATAGCTCTCCCCAAAGTCATGCGGCCGCCATCAGCTAATGCTAACATTTGAAACTTCTACATGTATTTTGAGTAGATGACCGATAGTATATTCTCAGTAAAGGGTTTCACCCTAGTTCGGGAGATACAAGTAAAAATGATCTTATACGATCTTATACTTATACTTTGAATTAAGACGATGTGTGATTTTTACTTTGATTTTCCAAATGATACAACTTTGTCTGAATAAGAGCAATGTGAAGTCCTAGGATTTTTGTGACAAACTTTGACAACATGTTTCATGTTGTATGTTGTATGTAACAATCTAAAGTTTTTGGACAGACACTGCTTAACAATAACAACAGTAACAATAATACATAAATCTTCTAAGAAGATAAATAAAAGATATGATTTTAATAAAACTTTAAAGATTTGATTTAAACTTTTAAGGTTATGCTTCTAAATGAAATTAGTGTAAACTCTGGATGTACTCTGGAAAGGCGTTAGCAGACTAGATGTACTGCGACATTGTCCCCCGAGACTCATCTGGTCTGTTGCCCTATATCCTGAAGCTTCAGTTCACACTGTAGTTTATCACTGAAGGGTCTGGGGCTATTTGCTTTTTTTTTTTGGATTGTTGCATAATGAACTACTTCGCCTGTCTGGAAATGTAAGGTGTTTTTATTTAGCTAAAACTTTTTTACATTTTATTAAATTATTTATTTATTTCATTTTTTTTTTAGATTTTGTTTTCTGTGATGGTCGTTTTTAGGTGTACGGGATAGCTATGGAAAGCCTCCACCATAAAATTGAAACCCAGCATGGACAAAAAATGCTGATTGAATCTTTTTCATATAAATGAGATTTAAGTACAGTTTACGACCAAGTACAGTTTTTCAACCATCTAAAGTTTTGAACAGGCATTGTTTAATAACAATTATATTTTAGGTCACCGTTAAACAAAATAATTTATATCATACACAAGTCTTCTAAAAGATAAATAGAAGATAAGTATGTATTCAATCTTTAAAGATTTAAACAGTCTTTTAATTTTACGATTATGATTTGAAATAAATTTAGTGTGTACAAAACTTTGGCCCTGGAAAGGCGTTAGCAGACTAACATGACATACGCTCTGACACGATGCACAGAGGCTCATCTGTCATCCGATATCCTGAAGTTATCATTATTGTCAAGTAACTTCTTTCTCTGCGCTGATCGGAAGACCCTTATTTCTGGAAGATTCCCAGTTTCTAAATGTTCTCATGGTTGCTCTCTCTGAAGATAGGCCTATGTTATTGTCATTTTCTCACAGATACAACTTAAGAAATTATTGAACATTTCACAGGCGTGAGATGACTTGTGACACTTTAAATTATTTTACATACCCATGATAAATAAAAAAATATACTTTAAGTTCAAGTCGAATTTTTCCACAGACCCTCGTTGTAGAATATTTGTTTTTATTAAGACTTTTAATAATTTATTTAAATTTTATTTTTAAAAGATATCATTTAACCTTTTAAGATTTTACTTTGAAGTAATTTTAGCCCTAACACAATGTCTCATCCCATCACTGATTACAGTCCTCTGAGTCCGAGACGCTGGTGTGAGAGAGAACCACTTTGTGATTTATGTAAGTTCAAGAGTTGTACGTTTCTAAACATGTAAGAAGTTTTATTCTTTTTACAAGCATTTCAGTAGATTTTTTAGTAAGACATTATATTAAATTATTGTATATGATGTTATATGTATATTAATCTCACTTTCACCGTGCTCAGGAATGTGGAGTGGGGTCCTGTTTCATATGTCAGAGCTCACATGTGAAGGGGCGCGTACAGACACACACACACACACACACACAGACACGTGTGTTTTACTTTTTGACACACATACCGCACGCCTCCCTATGTTTTGAGACGGTGCTTTGAGAGACATTCAGGAATGACTATATGAATTCAGTTGTGTAAAACAATTTTGAATCCATTCATACATTGCATTTTTGTGGACATCAATGGACAATGATGTGTTAGGAGCTACTTCTTCAACTCTCTCTAAAATAAGGTAAGACAATTTTATTTATTATTTTGTTTATCTAAAATAATTGGTTTCAGTAAGCATTTCATTTATACTTTTGTTCATCTAAAACTAAAACAATTGGATTAATAAGATATTTATATTATACTTTTAAAGGCATGTTTTCAACTTTTGTTAGTGTGAGATTTCACCGTACTCTGGTATGCAAAGGAGGGGGTCAGAGCTCAGACGGAGAGGGGGCGCGCATAGACGGACACAGACACGCGCACGCGGCTCCTTTACTTTTTGAGACAGTGTGAGGTCATTCAGAAAAAACAGTGTTTTTGTTTTACCACTTTTAATAATTTAACAACTCTATTACAACTTTTAATAATGTATTAAATGTAAAACATTTTTAAACTTTTAGGATTATAATTTCAGTCCCTGATGTCTTGATCACTGAAGTCAGAGACCGTCTAGACTTACAAACATGTGTTATTTTTATTTTAATCTTTTTAGTAAGATATATTGTGTAATCATTCCATTATATTATTTTAAAGGATATAATTTTTTGACAACCATAGTTTAATTGTTTTAGATTATATAATTTATATTATATAAATTATATAAAGGATAGAATATAAATGTTTTATGTAATTTTTATCTAAAACTAAAACAATTGGTTTTAGTAAGCTTTTTATAACCTTTTTAAAAGAACAGAATGTTTTTCAACTTTAGCATGATAATTAATTATATCATATAAATTATAGGATGTTTTATATACAAACGTAGAACACACCGATCCCATTTATACACTGCTCAGGAATGTAACGGGAGGGGAGACACACACACAGACACACACACACATAACCGTATAACAGGCACAAACTTCAAACAACCTAACTGACACAAACTTCAAACAGCGTAGGGGAGGGTTTCCTAAAACCATGATTTAGAACTAACTAGGGCAATAGGGTAAAACTTTCTGTCAAAACCACATGATCGATGCGTGGGGAGTGTTTCCTTTACCGTTTAAACTAGCCGTCAAAACTATAATTTAGTACTAACTAGGTCAATAGGGTAAAACTTTCTGTCAAAACCACATGATCGATGCGTGAGAAACGGTCATAGGTTAGCCCCTGAACTCATTCCGGAAGTTCAACCCATCCATCATAAGGTCACCGGAAGTTCAACCTGTCAAAAGGTCAAAGGTCAAAGTCATAAATCATCATGACATAAGCAGTAGAATATATACTACTACTGGTAGTCAACACGCCAAAAAACCATGGGTTACTACAGTTTTACTATAATAAAACCATGGTTATTTTTCATAATGGTTTGCATTAAGCACAATGAAAAGGAAGAGACAGCAGTGGAACTTGTGGGTGAAGAGATATTTTTGCCTTTGAAATTTGTGAATAATTTTGCATTGATTAGCTTGCCTGACTTATTTCCTGCATGAATGATTTACTCTTAGCGGGATGTGGAAACAACCACAGTGAGATTCTGTTTAGGAACCTTTAGGAGTTTTGTTGTGCCAGTCTCCCAAATATCATCAAACCAATTTATGATCCATCAGCTCAGTCTAGCTGGACAAAATAAGTTAACAATAATTTACAGTAAGTTCTAGGCACATGGTAATGGTCTGAGTTCTCACTTAATACGAGGGGTAAGAGGGGACGGTTAGTGATGGTGGGAGGCACAGAGGACGCCCTGTTCTTCAGGCAGTTCAGTGTTGTTTATGGAACAGCTGTGGAAAAATACTGTCAGGCTATTCCAAACATTACAGCAATGTCCTCAGCATGAGGAGATCTAAACATTCCCTGGAGAACACCCTGTTAGAGTAATTAAAACGTTCTCATCTAATCAGCTTGAGATCTTTTTCTTCATTAGATCCTTGGTAAAAGTACAGCACAGCTGTTAGAAATCATCATTACATTTTGGCAGTGGATTAGCTTATATTTTGAAATATGGAAATGAGTGCATTAAGTGTTCAGGGAGTGGAGAATCATCTCTAAGAAGGAATAACCGGAATCAGAGCTGGCAGGAGTCCAGGGCCCTTAAGCAGAATTTTGATATGTCTTTATTCTTAATGTGTTCTGCGTGCCTGGATCACAGGATCTTCTCACATTTAGTTGCTTTGAGGTTAAACTTCACGTAGAGCTCCTAAAAGTAGACTGTGGAAAACAGAAGATAATTTGTGCTTTAGTGTTTTTGATGTTGTTGTTTGGCCTTCTTTTGTGTTCATCAGAAGAAAGAAAGCCATACAGGTTGGAATTTTCATTTTTACTGAACTACCCGTTTAAGACCAAAATGTACTCACCCTCAGCCCATTCAAGATGCTGATGAAATTTGTTTTCTTTTGTTGGATTTGGAGAAATTTAGCATTGCGTCACTTGCTTATCAGTGGATCCTCAGCATTGAATGGGTGCCGTCAGAATGCGAGTCCAAACTGAACTGAACATCACAATAATCCACATGTAATCCATACATCTCCAGTCTAACATCTTGTGAAGTGAAAAGCTGCATTTTTGTAAGAAACAAATATTATCGATAACACATTTTAATGTTAACCTGTCACTTTAGCCAAATTATCAATGGTCCATAATAATTCTTCGTCCAATGAAAAAGTCCATCAGCTGTTGTCGTCTCAAATCAAAATCCATTACCATATTTGTTTAGAACTGTTTTTGTTTGTAAACGGTGCGGGATCCGTGCATATTCCTCTCCTGATTCAGACCAGACAACTTTTTAACTGAAGAAAGCACTGTACTGGATAAAAGACTTGTGAAGTGAAAAACTGTGTGTTTGTAATAAACAAGAAGTTAATTGTTGCACTGGAGTGGTGTGGATTACATGTGGAGTATTGTGATGTATTCATCAGCTGTTTGGACTCTTATTCTGATGGCACCCATTCACTCCAGAGGATCCATTGTTGAGCAAGTGATCTCATAAAGAAACAATCCTGGATGGCCTGAGGCTGAGTAAATTCTGAGCAAATTGTCTTTTTTTAGTGTGAACTATTCCTTTAAGATGCAATATGCATAATCTGTGTGGAACACAAACTTCCGAGTAGCTGATAAGGAAGTTGACAAAAATGTTAAGGTTCATTAAACTCCCTTATCCTTCCCAAACAAAATGAGTAAGGCTCACTAATATCATGTGAGCTTTTCTTGACATCTGCAGTAATGTGACGCTTGTGCGTGACACCCACAATAGAAGCTCTTTTAAACATTTGTGAGAACAAACACAAAGTACATTTAAATGCTGTGTATTTGTTCTGCACACACTTACAGTAGAACAAACTTCACAGACTGTTCAGAATTAACGTGGTGGCGTGACTGATTCCAGGATCTGTGTGTGTTGAGGGTGTAGCCGGTGACTCCTATACAGCCAGCAAGGAGTTGAACATTATCAAATCCCTTTCACTCCATAGTTTATTCATCTGTTTGAACACTTACACTCCCTAAGCCTGCATACTATTATTATCAAGTATGGAATAAATGGACCAAAATAAAGCCATTTGTAATGTTAAAAAAAAATTATATTTAAAACAAATGCTGTTCTTTTGAACTTTTTTTGATCAAAGAATTTTTAAAGGATCGTGTGACACTGTAGTTTTGCCCTCATAGGAATACATTCAATTTTAAAATCTTTTACAATCGAAAACCATTATTTTCGATTGTAATATTATTTCACAATATTTACTGTGTTTCTGGACAAATAAACGTTGTCTTATGAGAATAAGAGACTTCATTCAAAAGCATGAGAACAAACTTTTAAATAATATATATTATATTTCCCCCATTTTGTCTGGCAAAAATGGAAAATCTATTTAAATATAAAATGCTGGAGCAGCAAGAGCAAGGATTTGACTACATGTGAGTATTTTCCCCTGAGTGGGAAGTTTCTTCCATTAGCACAGACTCAGGGAAATTAACCGAACCGAAAACACAGAAGAACGGTGGTAACCGTTTATAGAGTCGTTTTCCCCAGGGTTCACTTCTGCTGCTGAGACAGGTAGAAGTGGGCCGCCCTACAGGGGCAATGGAATTTACTCCAAACCAAACCCTATGAAAAGTATTTATCAGAGCATGTGATGTGCCCGAAACTAGGGAGCTCCAGTTTCCCACAAAGGACAAATGCCTCATGTAAGTTTAGAGACAAAGCACACAAAGGAGGAATGGTCCCTTTGATCTTCTGTGTGTTAAATGAATAGCCAATGAAGAACAGACCAAACAGAACATGTAGAACATCTCATATTCACAAAGGCTGCATTTATTTGACCAAAAAGATTTTAACATTCTGTGATGGAAAAGCTGACTTTTCAGTAGTCATTATTTCAGTCTTCAGTGTCACATGATCCTTCAGAAATCATTCTAATTTGCTGATTTGGTGCTTAAGAAATATTTCCTCTTATTAATATTATTTGAAATTTGGCTAAACTTTGGCTGACATTAAAAACACTGATCTAATGATGCTAACGAAGAACTTTCAAGGACAATGTAGCAGGAAAACACATATCATTAGGGACGTTTAGGCTGGAAGTCAACAAGAAAGGAAACATTCAAGTTGGGAACCTACCAAACACTTTTTTGTTTATAGTAAAAGTCAAAAGGTCTTCCCAGAAATGTACTTGGCAATTTTCCAGACATTTAAGGTAGCGGAATTATTGTAATGACTTTAAAGCTCATTATTGTAATGAGCTTCCCGAAACATGCACCTCTCATCTAAGCAGACACCTATTTTTTCCCCCCAAATACTGTAACACAAACCTACTAAGTCATCTGGATCTGTGGTCAGTCCACATTCACTCCCTCCCATCATTCCTTATGTTGAAACAATGGATTGTTGTAGTTGTGTAACTTCTCTCTCAGCCGTGAGAGATTCACTGCCTTAAACAAAGAACAATACAGACCTACAGGGAAAAAATCAGCTAATTGTAGGCCAATATTTTAAAGCCTAAGTTACCATTTTATTGATATATGAAGGGAATAAATTACCACAACACTTCCCTCTGAAATAAATTCTACTTTCCCTCCAATTTCTTATTTTTGTGACAAGCTAAAAAGACTCACAATTGCAGTGTTCTTAAAGGGGCCCTTTGTGGCCTCATTGAGCTGCAGAATAGGATCTCACAAATATAAATTCAGCATTCTTTTCCTCCCATTGTACTTAATGGTCTGAGGCAACATCAATCACATCTCCTGAAAAGGTCTGGCTCTTCTCACTACTCCCACAGTCTTTCTTTAACCACAGTCTGCACCAGCCCATCCTGGACGGTGCCAAGAGCCTGTTAGGAGCTGAAACAAACACATCGTACCATCCTGTACAGAGCTGCGTTTCCACTCTGTATCCCAATGTGGCTCTGTGGTTGTAGTAAAACAGCTGAGCATTTAAACACTCAAAACAATGAGAAAGATAATGTTTAATAACAGATTATATGATAGTATTTTTTATGGTAGACTGAACACATTTGCCTGATATCAGGTTTTCTTTGAGTGGAGGAACAGGTTCAATCACAGTTTTTGTTTCATATTTGTTTAGTTTTCTTGACATTTATGCTCTAGGACTGTCCTGCTGTCTCATTTCCAGACAACTTTCTACCCTTTATACATCATTCATTAGATGGCACAAAGTGCATCCTTTTTTATGTATCACAAACAAGCAAACCTAAATCAAGTCACATCCTGCAGGTATTATTGTTTCTGGTTAAAGAGATACTTCACCTATAAAAAAAAGAAAAGAAAATTGTGTGATCATTTACTCACCCTCATGTCATTCCAAGTCATTACAGGCCCATATATGTTTCCGCTACACAATTCTGAGAAAAAACACAATTTTCACAATTCTGAATTTACATCAATTCTGAGTTTATATCTCACAATTTAGAAATTTGACTTACTGAAAATTTCTCTGAATTTTGAGTTGACATCTGTTTGTTTTTGTTTTCGCCACAAACCAAAAATATAAAAAAGGAAACTACAACTTTTTATCTCACGTTTCTGATTTTTAATTTCACAATTGTGTGTTTATATTTCACAATTCTAAATGCATTTATTTTCTTAGACTTGCTAAATAAAAGTCAAAATTTTGAGATATTGCAAGAAAAAAAAAGTATGAAGTGGGATAAATATTTGCAGTAACCTTTTTTATTCCTTTTATTCAAACCTCTTTATTCCTTTGAAAGCTTCCATTCATATGAGGTGATAACTTTGTATGAATTTATACAGTGTGATTTGCACAAAGCCATATGATTTTAGGAAAAAAATAAGCATGAAGTTTCAATTCTAAACATAATCATAGCTCGATCATAAGCAGATCGTACAAAACATTAATAAGAATCAGCCAATGATTCGCCAAAATGTAAAATAGTTACGAAATAACTATGAGATTCTGTGTTTTTGTTTACACAGTGTAAGAGTCTATGGAAAAAATCACTTATAGACTGATCTTTTTTGTGTGCCACAGAAGAAGGATAGCCATAAAGATAAAATGAACCCATTTCAGGTAGGCAAACAAATAAACTAAGGTAGATGTCCACAAGCCCCCTGCTTTATGAGGCATTAAACATTTCACTGTTCTCTCCCTGTTGTTCAAACTTGTTTTGCCTTTTTCCATATAAGCGCAGCACCCAGTGAAATATATAAATGCATCTTTGTTAAAGGAGGGGCAGACATAAAATGTGATACTCTCACTGTTATGCCAAAGGTCTTACCGACAATCACAAGCTCTGTATCTTCATCAAAGGGGATATATACTGTACGTAAGAAAACTATGCTCTGCTATAATCCATGGCAGAACATGTCCGAAACCATCTTTATATAAAAGACCTTTGTATATTTTGAATGGTTGTATTATTTGCAGTTTGCATTTGTACAGCTCAGGTTAAAATGAAAAATGCTTTGAGCTTCTCCCACAAGTAGGTTTAGGAAAAAGAGCAGCTTTAAAAATGTATAATATATTGCATCAAAAATATATGTAGTTTACTGCATTGCAACAAATAGATGTAAAGGAATATGGCAACATGCAGTGTAAAAAAAATTGCAAGGTGGACAAATACACTGTTCACATTTTACAACATCATAGTGCAACATTGCAGGTAATTATTTATTTATCCAAGTTAAACAGTTAAGATACGGAATGGCTTTGCTTGCTACTGCTCAATAGGATGATATAAAAAAATAAAGATTTTGTGTAGTCAAAATGACTAAACCTACAGACTTACAAAAATCTTGTCATTCTTTGAATGAAAACGGAAACGTTCATTCAACTCCTGCAAGGCAGTACTTTTGTGATGTATTTGTTATTCTTCCTTTTTCACTTTAATGTGCGGTAATTTTGAAACCTGTAGAGAAACAACCCTAAAAAAATAAATAAGTAAAGTGTAAAATGTTTAATTAGGAAATGTTTACATAACCCTCTCGAACCCTTCCATTTCCTGAACTCAACAGGATGCAACTGAAAGCAGTTTTGCGTCATGGACACACACGACATGCACAGGAGTCTTCAGACAGTAATGTTAAAAAAAGATGTCTTTATTTGAAAATAGTAGATTCTGGTCACCAGGTCATGCTATTCATTTGTCAAATTATGTTTTTGTCTGTATTGGGGATATTAGGGGAAGTTTTTAAAAAAAAAAAGAGAGATATTTTTATCTTACAGGAAAAAACTCACAATACTGGGGGAAAAAAGTCTCAAATTTTAGTAGTTTCTAACAATTCAGAATTCTGAGAAAAAGATTTTTTTTAAAGAATTCAAGTTAGAATTGTGAAATATAAAACAATATAATGTATACAATAATAGTACATAAAGACTTGTGAAATAAAAAGTCACAGTTACCTTTTTTTAACTCTGTAGTGGAAACAAAAAGAGAATTGCAAGAAAAAATGTCTGATTTATGAGTTAAAGTACCAATAACTATCTTTTTATTGTTTATATGTTCCCATATATAACATGGTTGAATAAATACATAATATAAATTTAAATAGTCATTGTGGGTAGTAAGATACTTGAATTAGTTGTTTTTACATAATCCATTCATAATAGATTATTGAAACTAACTCTTTTGTGAAGGCATACGTGTTGTTGGAGCACCGTTTCTCCTCTACCTCCTGGCGTTAAGTGGTTTGTTTTCACTTCTCTTATTTTCACAGATGCTCTCTGGTCTGAGCATCCTTAACCCCCCAAGAGAGCTTTGATAAAAGTCACATTAACCCGCTTGGAGTGGTAGGCAAATAAGGTTTGGCATAACTGTCTTTTCCTTCAGTTTAACTTAAAGTTAACTTTGTCTTTTATCAGTAAGTTCACAACAGTTCACAAGTAAGTGGATAAAGTGGATTCATAAAGCTTTATGACTTTACTATGTCACAGGCACATAGTTACTTTATGATGTGTGATGTGGCTTTACTGTCAAAACATATATAGGACACACAATAAATTAATCTTTCTGAGGAGTGCACTCATTGACTGGTTAACTACATTAAGGAAGATTTTTTTAGCATGATAATATTAAGCACTCAGAAGCTTAAACATGTCCTACAGGGACATTGTCAAATGAGAATTCTGTCGCATTTGTAAAATAAAGTTTTGTTTACCCCGGGGGGTGCAGGCATTTGAGAGGATGGGGGAGGGTCACACTTAAAAATAAAGCTTCTTTATTGGCACCTGGTTTCATGAAAAATCTTTAAAATTCATGGAATATTTCCATTAAACAAATATAAAAAAAATCTTCATACGTGAAAAACATGGTTCTTTTAAGAACTGTTCAGTAAAAGGTTCTTTAAGGAACCCAAAATAGTTCTTCGCTGCAAAAAAAATAAAAAATAAACCTTTTGAAAAAATATTAAAAGGGTGTCTCTGCAAATACTGTGTTGAGTGTCTTGGTGTAAAAAATTTTATTAACTCAACTGTTTTTATCAGCAACATGGCAGCATGCCGTGAGAAGGCCAGTGACCTTGAGGTATGCTGATATCTGTTACATGTAAAGAACAGCAATAAAGTAATTGTCTCTAAGGTATTTACCGGCCCTTTTAAGGGTTAAAAGAGGTACCAGTGTTGGTAATTCATTACATAGGTTACATACATATTAGTCAACTACTCCAGTGATGCATGAATTCAAATCAGAAACTCTGGAAACTACACTCATTTCCTAAGAGTTATGCTGTCTCATAAAGTGACGATAAGCCTTGTACAATTGAAGATATATATCCAAAATGTTTTTTGTAACATAATACCAACAAGAAAAAAAAATGTAAATGCAGATTAAATATGGCCAAACTAGCAGTTGGGGTTAGGATTTAGGCGTACCCCGGTTAAAATGTTTTCAAATTTATCAAAAAATAATTATAATTAATTATGATAGTGAAACAGCTCCAGAATCTTACACGTAGCTTTATTTTCTGTGGTAGGGAGATACCCACTCCCATCTTCGTCCAATTTAGGTGCAGGATGCGAGAGCAAAATCACATTTCCAGCGTGCTTCAGCTCTGAGGGCTCCCTTTAAATAAACTCCGCCCCGAAATCAGTCGATCAAATTCGGCATCGCGCTTCTGGGCCCTCGGCCAATCACCTTCCTCCGGGGGCGGTCCTAGACGGTGGTCCGGGAAGACGTCATCCAATAGAATCGCGAGCTCCTCGGAAAAAAAACGATGCGACAATCATCACTTACCTTGCGAGCCGCCCATTATTCATGTTCATTCACAAGAGATTTAAGGAGACACGACAGTAGATAGCGGAACTCGAATTAAGACCTAACGGTCTCACGGTTGATGTCTTTTAAAAGCACAAACCTCCCCCTGAGCTTTAACGTCTGTTCCAGTGGATCCGTCAGCAAAGTGTTATTGTTTGTATGGCAAGTTTGTTTATTTTAACCGCACATATACCCAAATGAAGCACTTATTGTACTATATTAATACAGTAAATGCACTGCTACTGTATTTGGGAACAGGCTAATTAATAAATTAGTAAATAAATTATTTGTCTTTTTCTTAACGTATAATTTGGTCAGGGCAGTAGAAGTGTGCTGCATATTTACTTTGTCGTTCTGACAGGCACACAGAAATCCTTTTTTGAAAACCCCTTTAAATTGTGACCTCAGCCCCGAGGGAGGTTTAACACGCCCCTCTCTCCAAAAAGTGTGTTTCTTATGCATGACTGGCTCATTTGAATCTAGTGAGGGAGGAGGAGAACACCTCCGTTCCTCTTGTTACCAGAGCTGATATATCTCAGCCTCCGAGAAACGCTCCTCTAATCTCACATCAGCGGGACCGTGAGCGTCACATCCCCATGATAGAGGAGGGAAAGCCTGTCTGCCTTTGAGGCTATCAGGGGAAAAACGGAGACATACCGGGAGCTTCTCCAGTAGAAGTTCAGAACGAGAGAAAAAGAGATAGATAGATAGAAAGAAAGAAAAGTGTTATTTTTATATTTTATTTCTCTACAGATTAGCCAATTCATCAAACATCAAACATGACTAGAAGATCATGTGCCATTTACGCCACCGGGATCGTGTGCGCTCATTTGCTCATATTGGGAATCGCCCTTCTGGTGGCTCAAGTCTTCCAAACAATGATTCAGGAACGGATAAAAAAGGTAAGTCTTTTATGAAGTGCTTAATTCTACGAAGAGCTCGTGTTCTCCCAGAAAGCCGGTGTACACAGTGATTCAGGGCCAGTGCTGTCCTGCACGAAGCTTCAGAGCATCACGCGGAGTTGCTAATTTCACTTGATGTAACGTTTCGTTAAACATTCGACAAACGAAATCATACAACAAACGGTCTAAATGCTGTCTTTTAATCTCTTCAATGGTTCTGTACGTGGGAGACAAGTTCCTGTTCTTGCTCGCGGTGAGACCCAGACTACATAATTTCACGTTACGTAGACTACAAACCTGTCTTTTGGCCGTTTGATGCCCCCTCTTTAGCGTGTAGGTTGTCAAAACATGATATTAATTTACCGTGATGTAAATGTGGGTTTGTTAGTAATCCTGATTAAAGTGGGCTGTTCGCTGTCTGTGACCACGAAGCCTATCATATTGCGGAAAACACTTTTTTTCCCCCATCCCTCTCTCAGATCCACTTCAGCAGTGATGCTGTCTGTCTGCCTGCCTGAGAATTAAATGCTTTACGTTGCACAATACCGGAGAGTGAATTCCTCCTCTTTAATGTAACGGGAAAGGCTGTTCATTCACAGATCTTGTGTGTATATGGCAGGGGGAGGTGTGCTCGAGCTATATGTGTGCCTGTGGGGGAGGGTCTCAGCCGGTTCTCCTTGGAAAAATACTTGGAATTCTGACCTCCACCCTCAGTATTTTTAACCAAGTGTATTCGGTGTCTAATGAGATTCCCCTAACCTGGAATTCATGGGTGGGTGTTTGTGGTGGTATGTGGGAGAAGTCAGCTTTGCTGGATGTTGTACCATTTATTGACAGTTGCTTCAAACGCTTCATAATTGAGCTTCTACACTGTGCACTTTTCATATTCAGTAAGTCAACTGTGGCACTCGAACATGTCACATTCAGCATTCATGCTTTAGTTCTCTAGACAAAACTACTTTTTCAAGCCCTCAGGTGATGTGTGTCTTTTGAGTAGGGCGTGGAATGGGTGTCATGTTTAAGGAGTTTGTATATGTGAGGCAGTGTGCAGCTCTGAGGCAGTTTTTCTTCAGTGTTTTATCTTTTTTGACCGTTTGAACTTCCTTTGCTTGTATAAAAAATAATTTCCAGTTGCTGGTACCCTTACAAGCAGAAGGCGTGCTCTGGTATCCACTTTACTGGCATTTAGTACTGTTATACTTTCACGTAAATTAAAAGTGATCTCACTATCTAAATACAAACATTTGTTATTTTTCTTACCTTGGCTGCTCGATCAAGGCTTTGAGCATTTTCTAACATGGTTTGATGTCCATTAGGACCTTCAAAGATCTCTCTTCTCAAGGATGTTGAGCATGCGGTTGTGTGTTGAGGTTAATGCAGTAGGTTTTTTTGTAATCCGTGTTTTAACCTTTTTGATTCATTTTGGATAATATAGTTTTAAATAATTAGACATATTCTAAACATATTCCATTGAATAGCTGCAAGAAAACTAAATGGCAGTAGAGAACGCAATCCTGTACATTACCATTTAAACGTTTGGTGTTAGTAAGATTTATTTTACATTGTTTCTAAAGTACATTTCAAATATACTGTATGCTGTACTTTCTATTCATCAAAGAAGCCTGACAAACAAGTTCATGGTTCCCACAAAAATATTTAAAAGCACAGTTTATTAACAATAATAATAAATCAGCACCAAATCAGTCTATTAGAATGATTTCTGAAGGATCATGTGACACTGAAGGCTGCAGTAATGTGCTGAAAATTCAGAATACGTTTATAAAAATATTTTTTTGAATATAATATTTGACAATTTTTGTTTTTATAGCTTTTTTCAAATAAATGGAGCCTTGGAGAGTAAAGACTTGAAAAAAGTGTATGTGTACTTGTTAAGGTGTTGTCTGGTGGTTTTAGCCAATTAAAATGTAATTGGTGTCTTTAAGCTAAAATGCAAGACCAAAATCATCCTTTTTTTAACCAGGCGTAATAAACAACTTGTATGGGGGTTAAAGAAAATATGTACTGACAAAACCTCCTGAGAATCCCTGAAAGATTAGAAAAGAAAGGCAATGTGTGTGACGCAACATAATATTACTTTAAAGAAAAGCTTTAGTCGGATTTCACTACACATGATTGAACAAGTTGAATAGCCACAGATTTTCTTTAGAGCTTTACTTTATGGTAAAGCACAGGGTTACTCCTAATGACAGAGATCCCATTCAGAGCTTACGTGTGAGAATAGAAAAAAAAACTCTGTTCAAAAGACAGGTGTACTCTTAAAAAATATGACCTGTTTGAACAAACACACCTTTATGTTATGTCAGGGTCATAATAGTGTAAATTAATGCACAGTTTGTCATTAATCAATTAGTGATATGCCGATTATGACACATATATTATATGTTTGAATGATTGATTTTGATTTTTTTTTTTTTTCAACCTAAGGTGCTTCTTTAACAAGTGATTCTAGCAAATCACTTTCCTGTCAGGACCTTTGAGACACTTAGGGTCCAGTGAAGGGGGGCCGCCTGCTCTGCTACACTGCTGAAGTCAGGACTTTTTATTCCAGATAGCGTTATCTGCATTTCAAGGCACCATTCTAGAGTAAAACCCTCTGGATGTTATACGTTTCTTACGAGGAATCACACTTTGGAGCCTCGCTTTGTCCATTACTACAAACTTTTGTGCTGTCACATGTAGTCATGAATGACATTGTTCTGAAATGAGTGTGTTGTCAAAATAAACCTTTTTCTTCCGTCTGAGTTTAAATCACGACACTCAAGAAGTGAGAAGTGGGACTACTGTGCTGAACCTACCTTCTGATGGAAAATTCAAATAGCAGAGACACGTGTTTGCGTTGCTCTCGTCATGTGTTGTGGATCACTGATGTTGTTTTTCTTCCTCCTCTGGAACTCGGAATCAGTCAAAATGTCAGTCAGCATTTAGCTTTTGCATTCTTCCTTCCCTAAATTTGATTGAAACTCTGTTTAAGCAGAAACGTTGAGTTTAAGCAGAGCCACAGCGTTTTCTGGTCTTTTGGTTCTCTCTCTTGACCTCTGACTCTGTTTCATTTACAGGAGATCACACTGGCTGAGAACAGTAGAGTATTGGAGGGCTGGATAAATCCACCACCACCTGTTTACATGCAGTATTTCTTCTTCAATGTTACCAACCCAGATGAGTTTTTGGCCGGGAAGGAGAAGCCCAAAGTCACTCAAATAGGGCCATATACCTACAGGTGATTTACACATCTTTATATGTGACGATTTACCAGTCTTGAAATGCACTCAATATTCAGATGTTCATTTTCATAATTCTGGGCCGTCTGAAGTGTTCTGTTTTCTAAACGAACGTCTGTTGTCAGTAACAACAAGTTTGACACCTACGTCTAGAATGACTCATGCTTTTAGTAGATAGGAAACGGGAAACATTACCCTAACCACTTAAAACTAAATGTCAAATATTCATCATTCACTTGCAAAATTATTATTGCAAATGTAATGTGTTAATTAAAGAAATGAATACATTTATTCCTCGAGAATGCATTAAAAAGATCAAAAGTTACAGTGAAGATATGAATAATGATAGAAAAGAGTTCAGTTTTTTTTTTAAAATGCTGTTCTTTTGAACTTTCTATTCATGGAAAAATCCTGAAAGAAATTTTCATTTGTATATCGATAATATTAAGGAGTGTTTCTTGAGCAGCAAATCAGCATATTAGCATGATTTCAGCTTTGCCATCAAATAAATAAATTACATTTTAATATACATGAAATTAGTACATTTTGTTTAAATATTGCTGCTTTACTGTGTTTTTGATCAAATACATGCAGACTTGATTGTAAATCGAAATAAAATGCCTCTTTCTATTATCAGGGAATATCGACCCAGGGAAAATGTCACTTTTCTTGAGAATGGGACGAAAATCTTTGCCACAAATCCCAAGAGCTTTGTGTTTCTTCGCAACATGTCATCGGGAGATCCTGAGGTTGACCGTGTGATAACGGTTAACATTCCATTCATTGTAAGAAGGGATTTGTTTTGCATTGGTGACCAAAAAGTTTAGCATCTAAATTTAGTCTAAATTAAGAATTTGCTCTCAATTCTTCCCCTCTTGTTTCAGGCCGTGATGAACGAGTTAAACTCCTACTCCTTCTTTCTGAGGTCTGCTGTGTCCATGTGGATGGGATCCATGGGCATCGAGGTGTTTATGAATCGCACAGTCCATGAGGTCCTGTGGGGTTTCAAAGATCCGCTGCTGTCCAAACTCCACGCCTTCAGACCAGAAGTGGATGAGCATTTCGGCCTGATGTACAATGTAAGAATCAGCAGTTTTATCATATTCCGTGCTTTATTCAGTCTAAATGGGTCATATATTTGTGCGACCGACAGCACACACAACCTCTAAAGCTCACATACGATCAGAACAGGATAAGCAAATGACGTTATCATGACCCTGTCTGTCGTAGACTGCAGATGTTGTCCAGTGTATCAGGCTTGACACAGTGGCCTGCTTTACTCTAATGGCTTTTAGACTTCTTCAGGGATTATATATGTATTATATTTAGGACAGATGTTAAATATCTGCAGTTTGTGTAATCGTAGGTTTAACGTCAGTACCTTGAACCAGTGAGTAAGCAGTTTACATCAATAAAACATTTAGTCTTCCACTCTGCATTCATATCATGGCCGCCAAACAACCTATTTTTGTACTCTTTGATGACTCTCTAGTCATCTTTACCCTTCTGTGACTTATGTGATGTTTCTTCTGCTAATGGCTGTAGAATTATATTAAATTCAATTTATGTGCTGACCACAGAAAAATGGAACCCATGAGGGTGAATTTGTCTTCCACACTGGAGAGAAGAACTACATGAACTATGGCAAGATTGACACGTGGAATGGCATCAGGTACCTCAACGCTTGCATAATCTGCATTGGCTTACTGACATAGTGAGAATTTCTGCACGCTCACTTGGCGTCTGTTCTCCTACCTTAGGAAATGAGGTTAAACACACACAGAATGCCTGCATTAGATGCTAGATAAGTCAATATCAAAGTATAAAGTTCAAGAAAAGAGCCCCTGTGCTTCTCATTTACCCCAATTGAGTCTTATCCCATTGAATACAACTTCAAATCTCTTCTTTTGGAATAAAAATCTTTTAGGATTATTTCTGTGTGTGTATATATGTATGTATATATATGGAAATGTGTATATTTTTGGATTAGAATAATGGAGAATTCAGTGCGTAATAAACCTTCCTTTTTCATTAGAACATGTGACAAAAACAATGGTCACCATCTATAAATTTTCTCTCTTGCAGTCAGATGAACTGGTGGTCGTCTAACCAGAGCAACATGATCAATGGTACCGATGGCAGTGTCTTCCACACCTTCCTGTCCAGGAAAGAGCTCCTCTACATCTTTGCTGCTGATCTGTGCAGGTAAGTAACATGTTTTAACACTTATAAGGTACTTGGTTACTCGTACATGGTTGCTTACATTTTTTATTACATGTAGATCCATTCATTTGGGTTACGTGGCTGACAAAGAGGTGAAGGGCATCCCTGCCTTCCGCTTCGCCCCTCCTTCGGATGTACTCGCGCCCCCAGATGAGAACCCCAGTAACGCTGGCTTCTGCGTGCCTGCTGGGGATTGTCTAGGAAAAGGAGTCCTCAAAGTCAGCGTCTGTCGGCAAGGTAAGCCTGTTTTGAGTAACACCGCTTGTTTGTCGGAGTAGGTTTTTACTGTGAAAAAGCCAGGTGTGGGATGTTTTCAAAAGAAGCAATTTCCTAGAATTGCATGAGGAAACATAGGGTAACTTTTTAAACATTAGTATTTGTTTAACAAGATAAAGCGGTCTAAGTGTGCTAAAGATTTTGGTGCCCTGAATAGCTGGTCCAGACTGACATTCAACCAAAGCAAACCAAGCATATGTAAGTAGTATTGAATTTCAGGGTTGACCATTACTTATCGGTGGCCTCGTAACCTGAGTTCAAGTTGAATTGGTCTACTTTTGTTTGCACAGTCTTGGACTATGAAAGGGAAATCAGGGTTAAGCGCTTAATGAATAACTTTTAGTACAGTTTTATGACTCAAGCACTTGTGTCCTCTGACAGATTACGCTATCTCAGCCTCTATTGTTTCCGCCATAAACTAGTCAGCTAATATTATTATTGAACGAATGTAAACTCTCACTTTTATCTCGTGAGGACTCATGATAGGAAACAGCTGTCGAAATTTGCACATGATTTGATTAGTCATCATTCCTAGAATTGCCCATGACTGTTCATTAATAGTTATATTTAGAGTATTATTAAGGAATAGGATATGGGATATAAATCAGTGATATTGTACATATTGCTCTTAGCTAATGATAAGTCTAAGCACCTAATAGTAGTATTTGGTGTTTTCAGTGGGGGTTTATCATGTACTTGCCATCTTTTCATTGAAAAGTTTCATTTTCTGTTAGTGTGCATAAAAAAACAAAAAGTCCCAGAAAATGCTGCAGGGGCTTTATTTTAGATCATGGTAAATGTTAGAAAGTGCTCCACTGGGCCAGTGGTGCGTTTTTACTTGCTTTGCATTCGTTGATCATTTACATGTCTTTATGACTTACAAACATAAGCATTTGCATTCGGAGAAATATATGCTCTCTCATTCAAAAGTGTAAGATTTCTTTTTATAGAAATGTATATACGTGGACACAAAATGATCAAAAGTGAGAAGTGAAGACTTTTACAATATTACAATTGAATATTGTTCTCTTATACTTTCCATTCATCAAAGAATCTTGGAACGAAATGAGTCACTATTTCCACAAAAATTATTTCAACATCGATTATAGTAAAAAAAAAAAATGTTTCTTGAGAACCAACACGTCATATCAGAATGATTTCTGAAGGATCATGTGACATTTTAAGACTGCAAATAAAGCATGGAATAAATTACATTTTGAAATGTATTTAAATGGAAAACTGTTGTTTAAAATTGTAATAATATTTCACAATATTACTGTCTTTACTGTTTCTTTTATTAAATAAATGAGCTTAAATGAGACTTATTTCAAAAACCTTTTTTTCAGAATCGTACAGTCGTCTGCTTTGCCCATATTTATAAGTGTCATGGAGTTATGTTATAGTTGTAAAATTTTAATCTTTTTGGAGTGGCCAGGTAAAAAAAGACAAAAACCGAACTACTGGCCTGAGGCTTGACATGACTTTAAATCATCTATATGGTTTAATCGCTCTTTATGACAAGTCATTATAAAGCAATAGCTGATAAAGAAGTTCACCGTAGAGTTTTCATAGATGGGTGATTGTCAACCACTGATCTGAATAAAAGAACAGCACCTAATGCCTATTTCCTGTTCATATTTCCCCTTCACCGTATAGGTGCACCCATTGTTGTGTCATTCCCTCATTTCTACCAAGCTGATGAGAGATACATCAAAGCCATTGACGGAATGAACCCAAATGAGGAAGAACACGAAACATACCTCGACATCAACCCGGTAAGCAGTGCAGACGCTTTTACAGCGACAGTTCTGACTTGTTAGGGCTCTTCTGGTTTCTATTCTGAAAGTAGTATACACCGTCCTCACCATGACAGGAAAAAAATAATGTGATTCACTCTGATAACCACAAGTGAATGTGAAACTGCACCTAACTAACTCTAGTGTTTTTGTAGCATGTCGTGATGGAAAATTGACTCATTAAGTTGGTGTTTGATTAACTTGTCTCATTCCACAGGTTGTTTCGGGTGGAACCAATCAAAGACTGATTGTATTGTGGTGAATACTGGTTGACTTCCAATAGTAAATGGTCCCATTTCTTTTTTTCTGCAGACCACAGGGGTTCCCATTCGTGCCTGTAAAAGAGCTCAGCTCAATGTCATACTGAAGCGAGTCTCTGGCTTCCCGTGAGTAAAAACGTCTCACAAAAACACTAAAGAATGTTCTGGAGTGAAAAAAATGGAAGTCTAATTAGCCTTTTTTTCCTTTTCAGCAAAACAAAATTCCTGAATGAGACAATTTTCCCCATCATGTATGTCAATGAGGTGAGTTTTTATGTCATCCTTGCTTCCTTTGGAATATACATTTTTCTGTTCAGAAAGTTTATTTTTGTTTTCTGCTGAATTTTTAGACCGCTACTATTGACGATGAGTCTGCAGCCCAGATGAGGACGCTTCTGCTGATTGTAACAATTGTGTCCAACTTCCCAGTCATCATTGTGGGACTGGGGGCCATTTTACTTGTGGTCCTGATCTTCCTCGTCTGCAGGAACCGCCAGAGAAAGGTAAAAAATGTATGAGCTTATGACATTTATATTGCTTAGTTAAGAGTATAAATGTCATTTGAAGGTCAACAATACCTTTCCGTTAAAATTTTTAATGGAGTAACTGTTAATATTCTCTAGAAATGCCATTATGGAAAAGCCCTTAAAATCCCCTCAGACTTTTCACACCCTAGCCTTGAAAGACAATTAAATGTCATTCACCTTGACTGCACTAGCCCTAGCTTTGATACCCATGCATGCACCTGCACGAGGAAATGCATGTGCTTTAGTGCACGTATTATTTTATCAAATATGTTATTTTATTATAGTTTTTCTTTGCAATATACAGTAATTATCAGTTGGGTTGGTCAACTATTTTTATGACCTTTTAATGAATGGTTGAGTGGGGAAAACATTTGTTTTGCACATTTGTACACTAATGTTCAAAAGTTATTTTATAGAATTATATTTTTACTTATAATCTGCCAATGATGCATAATGCTTTTACGTTTTCAGTAACGATTTTCCTCCCCCTTTTTTCCCCCCAATTCAGAATGAAGTAAAACGTATTGATTTTACTGAAGCTTTTCATTCTTTTGCTGTAAGTCTTCATTTTCCCTTATACACACATTTTGCTTTCATTTTGTTCAAATTTGCTTGTTGTATTATTGTATTTGGGCATTTTAAGCATTATAACGGTTTCATATGAATATGAATAATATCTCCTGTTTCTGCAAATCACGTTCATGGCTTTGCCTGCATGGTGATAGTAATATACTTCTGCATTCGATTAGATGTTTGGCTACTTAGTCCTTGTGGTACATGATTTAACGTTGACATCTACATGGTTTGCACACGCTAATGGTTCTGCATGTTCTGTACAGACGGCGAAGGATGAAACCGCTTATACCCAAGTGAGCAACCAAGCGGAGGATTCGCCAGAGAACCGCACCAATCAGCCTTCGAAGAACGGATCTTACATCGCCATGTCCCCAGTAGAGGCGCAGAAGTGTTGATGAAGATGACACGTCTATCCTCAACACCCTTTTTATATGTTAGTTTCCACTGTGCGATTTGTCTTCGGGGACCAGGCCCCCGCACCCTCACCACCGTTTGCCAAGGGTCACTTATTTGACTTGTGACTTTTTTTGTTTCCTTGAGCATGGCCTTCCAAACTGCCATATCTTCGATCAAAACATATGTAAACTCAAAGCACCCACTTCAGTTTCAAACAACCGTCTCTGGGTTCCCAGAGGCTTCTGTTGCCTAGTCCTGAGAGGCCTGAAACACACTCTCTTGCCTTTTGAAAATGGATATATGCATTGCATGCTCACAGAGTCCATAGTTCCTGAAGGGTCATAAACCCTTTCAGCATGAGAGAGCGTGAAGGGTTTGCAGCCTGTGCTCTTAAAGTGTTTCAGATCTCTTCCCACACTACTGTATACAGGTCTACACAGGCAGACCTTGAACTAACACAGCTCTACATACATCAGACCCTTTGATAATGAGCAGATAAACTATTGATTTACCTCCTCTTAAGAGTATTAGAGAGCTAAAAGGTCTAATATGCTAACAAAACACTGGGTCTTATCCAGAACTTGTGTGTGCGTCTGATTGTACATACCAGAGTGTGTGTGTGTGTGTGTGTGTGTGTGTGCGTGTTTCTGCAGGCATGTCAATGCTTGCATGTTTTTGTCACACTGTGGTGAACTGCTCTGGTGGGTCACCATCCACCGTTTTGCACGATGCAGTGTGACAACAAGTGGAAACTAGTGACTTCAGCGGTCCTCTTCATTTCACAGTATCTGAGTCATGTTTTTTCTGATGCCAGAAACATTTCAGTGATCATGGCTGGTCAGACAGTCTCCTTTAAGGCATCGTATTACAGACATCGTACTAGCTTTCAGCATTTCATAATGAACGAACAACTGACGTAGAACACTCACAAGCGAGACTTGAATTGCTCTGCCTTACAGATACTTACGAACACAATGTGAATCAGCTGCATGGTAAAGGAAGGTATAAGGTGGAACTAGACGATGTCAGACAGATAATGGCCAATCAGTGGCGGACTTTGAACTACGTCCATCGCTTTTCACAGCAAAACACGTCTGTTCTGTAATCTCGAGAGCACAACTACAGTCCAGCGAACCCACAGTCGAATCGGAGCAGAAGGGATTAAAAGTCAGCAGGTTTTTGAGGGGTAATCTGTGAAGTTTGCACATTTTTTCTGTGCACGTTTGGTTTATATTAACTGCTTGTGTCTGTTGAGTTTATTTTTGTGTTGCTTTTTATGTTCTGAGCCTTTGCTATTGCTAAAAAAAATTTAATTGAGGCCATATTTTAAATCAACTTAAACAGGATGTGATAGCTGCACACTTGACAAAATATCACTAAAGATGAATCGTCATATTAGTGTCTGTTTGTCCAAATGAATCTTTTTGGTTGTCTGTCTGAAGTTGCCATAACCCATGAGTGTGTTTACACTCGTATGTATCAGTAAATCATTCCCATTTTGGTGATTCTTGTTGGAATGATTGATGTTTGTTACTTTTATTTGACGTAAACTATCTGTTACTAATTGCGACCGCGGTTTTCGTGGATTGCAGTGCACACTGTTGCGTATTTGCCCGTGCCATGGATTTAGCTTATCTTTAAGAATTAGTGCAAGGATTAAACTGGAAATGCTGTGTATGCGCCGTGTCTTATGCAGCTGTATGAGAACAGAAAACTGAGAGAAAGTAATTCAAGCTTTAGTGTAATGAACTACCTGTCCATTGGAGTGGCTCTTTGAGTTCTGTTGTCCGCGCAGTTAGTATATACATTTATGTGAAATGGTCTTTGCTCAGCTCCATCTGTAAAAGACCCCGCTGGACTATTTTGGTGAGACGTAACATGTGACTTGAGTATGAACGATTTAAGAACCTGAGCCATTTCTATACAGTTTCCAGATTCCTTGTGGTGACTTTTGCCCCTATATGCTTGACCAAAGATTACATCGGTTTGGTAGATAACTGGTTTGTTTGCTTTCCATACAGATAGCTGCAGTGCCATTGATATCCCATTTACAAGAGCATAAGAACCTCATGTGAGGACAAATAAGAAAAACAAAATATTTTCCAGAGCATACTATGTGTGTTTATAATATGTTTAATACAGCAAAGAACTTAAGATGTATGACGATATGTAAAAAGCTAATTTTATAATGAAGTAAAAAAAGTTTTGTAATCAGGTGAATATTTATGTTTTCATATGTTCAATGGTATGTACAGTACATTATCTGAATTACTAAGGTCTTTTCTTTGGTCTTGGTCATTTCTCAAATTTATTTTGTGATGTTACAAGTGGGGTCATCGAACACATATCTGTTTTCTTCTTAATTACATTTTTTTTTGTCTTCTGTCAGATTTCTGAAGTAGTACCAAGTGAATATTGTCCTAAATTCGAGATGGAACGGTGTATGTGGTTGTAAAAACTGTTAACTTTGATGGAGAAAAGCTTGTGTTGTATCTGTGGGGTGTGAGCCTATGTGTGTAATGATCTCCTGTTATACAACTCTCAAGCTGTCAACACACTGTTTGTCCAACTGGAATAACAAAGGGAAGGCTGAGAGTCTTTGAGTTCCACTTAGGAAGATTGCCATAGTGCCATGTTGGGTACAAGGGAAATTTCCACTTGCAATCTAACCTTTTTTTTTCTTAGATGAATGATGCCCTCCTTCAGGGATGAGCTTTTAGTGCCAAACCATCCTTGTTCATTTCACTTGCTTTAGTAGCAAAATGTTTAAGCAGTGTAGCAGTTGTTTTTTGGAACTGGTAAATTCCTCATGACATCTTTGAGGATGGTTTTAAAAACACTGAACACTTCATCGTGTCCTGCTGAGATGCACTGCATTTTTTTGCTGCTGAGAATGACAATCCTTATTTCATGTTAGGTGCAAAATCATTTCAAGTAATATTAATTTTTAGTTTTGATAATTTACACTGCACAAATCTTTCTACAATGCTTTTGTAAACCTTTTTAGTGTTATTTGCAAAAAATAAATAAACAATTCTTGAAAAGTCTTTTGTCATGTTTCTGCTTTCTTGTCTGGCACATTTACAGACAGAGGGACTCCAGAAATGCCAAACTTTATATGATTTATATTCTGAATAGGTTTCTCATAAAGGCTGCATTTATTCGAACAAAATACATTAAAATTGTAATTCTGTAAAATTACATTACATTTTTTCATATACCTATTTTCAGGAGCTATTACTCCTTTCTTCAGTGGTACGTAATCCTTAAATAATTCTAATGTGTTGAGTTGCTGCTCACAAATACTTATTACAGTGTTCAAAATAGTTGCTTAATACATTTGGGGAAAGTGTGATTTATTTTTTATGATTTTATGAATAAAGTTCAATAGAACAGCACAGTAAATAACAACACAGAATAGATATATGGAAAAATCTGTGTAAATATTCTTTATTATTGTTTCCCCCAAAACAAAAGCATTTAACAGTAAGGTTTACACACACACACTCACTTCAGTGTTAAATTCTCTTGTTTAGGGGAAAACATTAACAAAGAATATTCATACAGGGTTTTCCATATAACAACTCCATATGACTAATGCCCTGTTTTCCAAGTCTACTAAAGCCCGTAGGGTTTGGAATGAAAATGTAGCGAGTAAATAATGACAATAATTATTCATTTCCCTTTGTAAGAGGAACAGCATAGTCAATGGTTAAATCAGCAGTATATTTGTCCAAATTTGAAGATTTACTTTGTTGTCAATATCTTGATTTGTGACATTTCACTGAACCCCAGTTGAAGGACTTGATGGTTTTGTTACTCATAAAACCCAGTGGTCTATTCAAGGTCTTCAAATCAGATGAAATGAAGCATAGCTTGTCCTGCGTCAGTCACTTGAATAACCAAGTTGAAAAAAGGTTTTGGCCGTTAAAACAACCAACCCATTTGGCCACAACTAAAGGAAAGTGTTGAAACCACTAGTGTGGCGATAACCTCAGATGTTAAAGTGAGGTATAGAGTGGGAGGTCTGAAGAAACCTGACGACAAAAGCAGTGATATGTAGTGATTCAGAGCAGCAGACATGTGAAGACTAGCGTTGTTTGATAGCTGTACTTGTCCAGGCCTTCTTCCACCACCCACATAGGCCTCTTTCTGTTCACAAAAGACCTGAGGGCGAGCGAGCAGACGGCTCTCAACTCCTCTAAACACCGCAGTCTGTACTCAGACATGTTACAGCACCGCCTCCTAGTGGTAAAACGCAGTTATCAATAATCATATTCTTTAAGAAAATATCGCTAAATACTTATCAGTCGTACATAGGTGAGCTGAGCGGAGAAATGCCTTATTGGGTGTGTAGCAATGGGTTGGTTGCATAGACTGGTTGGTTGAGATGGATTTCTGGTTATAAAATGCTTAAGAATAACGTTACTTCCTCACAGCATTACAAGTACATAAAAACCCCTCTAACCTATGTACAGTACCTTGTTGTTGTTTGTTAAACCACCCTTTATGTACAGCACTTTGGTCAACTAACTACTGTTGTTTTTAAATGGAGCTCTAGAAATAAACTAAACTTGAAACTATGTTATTTCTTATGACAAAACCAACTCTGTCAGTGTGTGGGTAGAAAGGAAAGCATCAATCTGCTATTTTGGCTGGTCTTTTTTCTAGGACAATGCCTTTTACAGCAATGAAGCACAGAGCTCAACGTCAACATTATTTAAAAATGTCCTTTAAAACACAAATTGCAGGCAAAGGTTTTCAATCTCTGTCTACCCCTTTACTTGCATAACACATTAACACACCTCAAATACATTATGAACAACATATACTCTGTTTTACAATCTAATTATGTCATGGACATATCAAGATACTGATGGCTCGTTTTGATTCAGAATGTGTGAATATATTTGTCAGAGGCAATGCTGGCACATTCTAGAAGCCTCTTTATCTTGGACCAGTTGTCAGGGAGATAAAACAAGTGCAGATATCGTTGAGATATCAACAGCTTATGCAATGGACGATTAACGACTATAAAAGGTTGGGTTAAATACCAAGGGAAGGCTATGGTTTACAGCAGTGTAATTTAACAACAGTCAGCAGTTATTGTGGTGGAACAACCACAGAAATGTGGCAGAGATCTTCAGTCTGTGAAGCTGGACAGTCTTCAGCCAGTGAACCAGGAGAGAATGCAGTCTGTAAAGCTGGAAGATTTGCGATCTGTGAGCATGCAGAGTCTGTAGTATTTGACGCTGGTGGATCTGCAGGCTGTGAAGCTGGACATTGTGAAGTCTGTGGAGCTGTAGAGTAGACAGTGTGTGGACTTTCTGTCTCCTGGTTGTCCTGCATGGGCTTTAATAGGCTTTTACCTCTCTCAAGTCTGCTTTTGTCCACCAGCCGGAAAGCCTCCATGAACTCATCAATGTCAATGCTACCATCATTATTTGTGTCAGTGCTTATAACCAGCTTGTTGATGACCTCATCAGAGATCTCCATTTTCAGATAGGCACTGAGCAGTTTCAACGTCTGACGGAAATCCTCAAAAGTAATGAGACCTGAGAGAAACGGAAACACAGGCCATGGGAGTGTTCTTGATTAATGTCACTGTGTTATCACAATGAACTGTACATAATTAAATGGGATATTGCAGTGTTAATCATAAATGATTTATCCATGCATGTTTCCTTGCAATCTTTCAGAAGGACGGGACAAAAATCTATCCCTCCCTGTAACCAATGAGAATTAGTAAACAACAACAATTCAATAAATTTCCAATGGACAAAAGGAAGTCCCACCCTACATTTTTTCTCTTTCAACAAGCAAATATACACGTCACAATATCAAAGAAAAGACAATCGCAACGTTTGTTTCATGCTCACTTTAAAGACCTCCTCAGCAAGACTTTTACCTAATTTGAGACTTCATCTTATCTGAGTTTGTCCTTTTGAACATATATTTTAAAATACGAGTCATTTGTTTTTAAGTAGCCTTGCCTTGCCATGGGTTTTTGATCGGATTTTGAGATAAATGCAAGCGTTCAGTCGATTTTAGAAGGGTGGAATTTAAGTGAATTAGGAATTAAGATAAGGAAAAGAACAGAAAAGCATTAAAAAAAAATAATTTAAATAAAATTTATGAATCATTCATTATAAAATCTAGAAATGCATTTACACCAGGGTTCCTCAAATCTTGCCCTGGATGGCCAATGCCCTGCAGTGTTTCACTCCAACCCTAATCAAACAAACCTGAGCAAACTCATCAAGGTCTTCAGAATTCCTAGAAAGTCACAGCTAAGTGAGTTTGATCAGGGTTTGAGCTGAACTCAGGGTTGTGGCCCTCTAGGACTGGATTTGAGGATAATATATCAGGTGAATTTTCATTTCATGACAACTTAAATGAGTTATTATTATAATTAGTAGTAGTAGTAGTAGTATTACAACCTGCGTATATTTTTTCTTACCTGAATTATCTGTGTCCACTATTCTGAAAATGGTCTCCAGTGTGGAGCGATGTCTATACAGCGTCTCCAGCATCGTCTGCTCAATGTGCTGTAGTGACAACGGAGGATAGCAGTTTCTGCAATGTATTGATGACATTTCACAATGCTAACACCACAGACAGTGATCAAGTGAGTGATCTGCTTTACCTCAGAACTGGGCTTTTTTAGGGCAAGATCACGGAACCAGCCGTGGTAGTCCAGCCTCCCATCGGTGGTGCTGGACACGAGCTGTGGATGAAGCACTCGCCAGGGCAGATCCAGGTGAAGAACTCGCTCGATTGCACTCGCCCACTCATTCAGACAGATCAGTCCTGTCAGGTCAAAGATCAGACAGGAATCTGCTCTTACGAGGCACTGACATTACTTTCTCAAAACTAGCCACCAAGTTACCAGAAAACTTACCTGCTTGTTAAGTCATGAGGTCATAAGAATTACTGTTCCTGAGTCCAAGCCTTGACTCATTTCAATTTAGAATAGCATCTCATCTCATACCTTGTTTATGAGCATTAGTTACTCATATCACGCATTTACATTAAACTAAACTTTACTAAAACTCACAGTGTACACTTATAGCTCAGCATCTCAGGCACCAATATTTGAATGATTCATAAAAGATGAATCACTGTCTGGCCATCTGAGATATCAGTATGATGATAAAAGTTAGGATCATGAATTCTCAGTTATATTACAGCACACAGTGAGTGCATCTTAGCACTGTTTGTTGCTTGCTTTTGGCATTTTATAGAGTGTTTGGATCTGGAAACATTAAAATGTGATTTCAGACTTAACAAGCGGACTGTTTTCAGATAATGAATTCCATTTATATTCTTTAGCAATTCAGTAAAGTGCCATCATCAAATCACAAGGTGGCAGTACTGCAGTACTGTATTAAAGTTAGTTGTGCGTACCTGTGTTCTCCTTATCAATCTCTTGAAAGGCACTGAGGAGATCTGACTTGTGCACAAACAGTTGCTCTCGTAGGACTTTAAAAGCTGTGTGCTCTGTGCGTTTTACACTGAAAGAAGAAATGAGGCAGAAACATGACAATGAAACTCCAACACTGTAACTTCAATAGTAACATTCATAACAGCATCTGCTCTAGTTTTTCCAACAAATCCTAAGTCACTACTGAACAATACATTTAAAATTGTGAATAAGAATCATTCCTCTAGTTCAGTGGTTCAAAACCAGGGGTCCGGAGCCCACTAGGGGCCTCAGCGAACTTCCACGGGGGCCTCAAGATGATTTAAATGATTCAAAACAAGCGTCACATTAATTGTAATACTTGTTTTGAATAAGTTTATGTTATCTTCAGCTAAGAATAAAAATATGTCTTCAATTCATACAATTTAGTTTTTTATTTGAAGATCCAGAAATCCCATGATCCTAATACTAATAATAAAAAAACTACATACACAAGGTAGCCTAATTTAAAAAGTGTGATATATAGATTTAGAAATTCTTTAGCTTTATCCTTATCCAGTAAATCATGAAAAACTGGAAGTCATTAGGACTTTGATTATTGTTCTGGACAATGAGGGTCCTTGGAGTCCTTGGAGAAGGTTGAGAAGCACATATTTAGTCGTGTTGATTACTTTTGTGGAAAGCTCAGTCCTCGGGTCATACTGGTGGCCTGATACTGAACAAAGTAAGGCACGAGATCTGGACCCAGCCTGACGAAGGCTCCTCTGTTACTGCCAACCTCATAGTAGTTA
The DNA here is from genome assembly GCF_963082965.1 of Carassius carassius. Classification (NCBI taxonomy): domain Eukaryota; kingdom Metazoa; phylum Chordata; class Actinopteri; order Cypriniformes; family Cyprinidae; genus Carassius; species Carassius carassius. Next base: position 20,673,498 of record NC_081759.1, on the reverse strand, counting down.
GACGCTGAGAAAAGGGTCAGGACCTGAAAAAATCCATGGAGGGACAACCATAATCAACATTTAGCTACATTTAAGCTATACATAATGATATTTGCACAACTGAAACAAGTGTAAAATGAATTTATTATGTTACAGCAAATTATTTTAGGGCTTTTTTTATATTATGATAAATTAAAATGATGTCCTGCTAAAAGAAAGGAAAAAATACAAAGGAGAACCCTTTATCTAATTAGTTTCACTAAAATGGAGATTTTTAAGAGAAGCATATAGTTAATGAGAACCTGTATTTCTTTAGTTATAAAAGGGCAACCTCCGATGAATAATTTTACTCTGAGCTCAGCAAGAGAATTAGAAAGAGAACATTACTCACAGGACACAGTGTCCTAAAAAAACGCTCTAAATTAACATGAGCAGTCATAAGTACATGAAGGTAAATGCAAGACTGTGTGAAAAGCCTTTAGAGGAGCATGTTCATATAAATTCACGTATTGTGACATCTAAAAACTACCAAAAAGAGGTCTGCTTCAATTTTAGTCATCATTATTTCCTTCTCAAAAGTCTTTCTGAGACCCCAGATCACTGCGTTCCTGACCTTGCGATTGTGGCAAAACTCGTATCCGTCCTGTTTGCACTCATGTGAGCGGATGATGAGCTGGAGGTTGTGCCTGTTCAGAAACCCCTCGGTGACATCAGGACCCCAATAACAGCCTCCTCCACGGACCTCGTTGGGAATGCAACCATCATGAGACATGGGGTCACTCCACAGCAGGTCCAAAATCTGATGGCACACAAGAGATACCAAACATTAGATGTTTCTTACAAATGACTTCATATCATTGGGCTGCTATATGTATTAACATAAATACAAAAAGAGAATGTGAAACCATTTGCATTGCTTTTAAAATGAATGTCCCAAATAGATGTCATTTTACATACAGTGCTAACATTTGTCTTGTGATTATACTTTCAGAGCCTTATACTTTCTGTGCATTTTATTGTTGGTTTTGATGCAATGTTTTTCAGAAAAACCTTCCATACATTATTTGAAATACTCCTAATGCAGTTTGTGTTTTTTTTATAAACCGAGGTATGAGTTGATATTAATGGTGCAAAACTACACATGTATTGCATTAGTACAGTTATTCTCGACTGGGGAGACTAAGGGGTCTCCTAGGGGGTCTCAGATTGTTAAAACATATTATGCTCATTTACAAAGTCTTGATTTAGTTTTTTGGGTGTACTAGAACAGGCTCTCATACTAGGTTGTTCGAAAAACACATTATTTTTTCACAAATTCTACATTATTACAACACCTCTCTCCCCAGTCTGACATGAACAGCTTGAATAGTTCTTGTATCAAATGAAGGCCCGCCTTCTGAAATATGAAATGTGCTGTGATTGGTTAGCTGGGCCAGTGTGTGTTGTGATTGACAGCACTCTGAACCTGGTCGGGAAATGCCATGCCCCTTACCATAGCTGCCTGCCAGCTTTAGTTTAAATATTGCTTCAGAGTCAAATCAATTTGAGCGTGATTCAAACCCAGATAATTGAAACCACTCTTCATATGCCTTGGGAAAGCAAGTGTTTCTCCAACATAGTGATATAACACTCGTTGCCTTCTCTAGTGCAGTTCAACTAGGTCTCGTCCCATTCATCGATATTTGTGATATCACAAATCCCAGAAAATATGCGTTGTAGTCCAAACAAGTCGTTCGTTGTACTTTTATGCTCAAACAACAACATTAAAGACTAACTGAAGTTGAAAATGTGAAAAAGCATCATAGAACCCCTTTTGTCACGAGTCCGGTCCCGGTGTTCCTCCCTCTCACCACCAGAGGGCGCCACTTCCTCATATCTCCGGACTCATTCACCTTAACACTACACACCTGGTTCACTCTGCACACCTGTTGCATCCACTCACACACTTACACACACACACCTGGCGCCCATTGTCAATAAGTATATATTCTCCTCACTCCCACCACTCTGCCTGCCTGGATTAATTGTAATGGTGAATTGTTTCTCGAGTTCCGTGTCTTGTGTTCAGAGGTGTATGTGTGTGACTGAGCTGTGCTGGTATCGTTCCCGTGATTTGTTTCTGTTTTGTTTATGCTGTGTTGGCTTTTTTGTTCTAATTAAAAGATTCTTCCCTGCATTTGGACCCAGACCCTGTTCATTCCACGGCGCCCTCTCTACCGCGCCGTGACACCTTTAAATTAAGTCTAAACTTACTAAAAGTGAACCAAAAATGGTTCTTCTATGTCTCTGCAAAAACTATTTAATAAATAAAAAAAACTTTATTAACCAAACTTTTACCTTTTTCTAAACTTTATTTTAAAGAGTGTATGTCAAATTCAAAAACATTTTATTAATATTTTTTTTTTTAAATCTGCATTCTGGAAGAATCACTGGGCCATTGAATATTGTTATGGATAATGGAGGTCAAAAAGGCTGCCACATTTAGTACTGCAAATCAGTCAAACCAGGAACAGTATGTACAATAGCACAAATGAAGCCCACCTGTTTCCACTCCTCATTGCTGGTGTCTTTAAACTCTGATGATTCTGGTTCAGAATCAGATGACACAGCAGAGCTCAGAATGCGGTGAGACTTGCTGAAGCTGGACAAGCTAAACTCTCCTTGTTTACGACGAACCTCGAACTCCTCCTCAAGTGTCCGAGCCATGGCCCTTGAGAAGTCTTGAAGGGAGCGTCTTTGAAAACTTTCCCGAGCACCAAATGGTTTGGGAAAGGTCAGCGAGCCCCTTCTGTTCTTACAGATGATCATCTCATCATAACGGTCTGAATCTGCATATACATTAGTGTGTGATGGAGTCTTCTTCTTCGGAGGCCTCAGAGCAGACACATACTACAGAAAGACAACATTCATCAGTTAAAAAGTAAAAAAATAGATGATGTTCATGCTTTAACGACATGCTAACCATTTGTTTGACTCACTCTGTGTCTGTCCACTCGAGCAATCAGAGCAAGATCGGTGGTATCAGAGATTCCTCCATGGGCTATCAACACCCGCTGGTCAATTACTGTCACTAAAGGCAACCAGCTGAAGATTTTCTGGAGCAACTTCAGGATACGCTTCCCATGCAGCTTAAAGAAATTGTACATATGAGTGATTTATGTTAACAATCTAAATCAAATAACTGTCACCATTATGTGAAGAGCTTAGAACAGAAACATTGCAAAACAACGGAGCATAACATATGACTGATTATGTTAATGAGTTATTAGCATATTATCCTATCGCAGCACAGTTACTATCATAAACTATTATCATCAAATTAAAAACAAAACCCTTAAAAAGAATTACTTAAACAATAAATAAAATAAATTAATTATAAAAACATAATTTTACTAGTTTCCAAGTCAACAATACTCACTTTGTTTAGTTTCAGTTAAAGTAAAGTCACTAACACTAAAAACTCTTACTTAATATAAACTAAACAGACATATTTAAAAATAAGACAGCAAATTCACAACAAATTCCTTAATGTTTTACTTAAATAAAAAATAAGAAATGAGAAAATATTAGAAAACAAAAAATCTAATTCAAACTAAAGCTGAAAGCAGCGATAAGAGGACCCTTGCACCCGTACTCACCGCCACCTGTTGGCCTTAGAAAAATAGCAAACTGTGGGCAATATGCATTTATAATGGAATATGTCATTTATATGTGGCAAACTTCCAGCTGCCAGCTGGTGGTGCTATGACTATAAATGAATATTGGCATGTATATGTCTTTAGTCCAGGACTTTCATAAAACATGTGAAGTCTGGTGCAGATCGAACATGGCATGTTTGAGTAAACATAACATGACATGACATCCTGTTGCCAAAAGGTGGCACTATGAATATATCTGAATACTAGCCTTTAGATGTCTTCAGGCCAGGACTCATATCAAACAAGATAGTTAGGCCAGATTGGAAATTTAATGCTTTAAAAAAAAAAAACATTTCTTGTTGTCAACAGGTGGCACTGAAAATCATGACTGAATATTGGCATGTAGATGTGTTCAGACCAGGACTCTAATCAAACATATCCGACATTGTATGTTTAAGTTAGTGTAAACAAGTAATTTCCTGTTGCCAACAAGCGGCACTATGAATTTAATATTGGCCTTTAGGTGTCTTCAGGCCAGGACTCTTATAAAATATATGAAGTTTGGGGCAGATTGGACATTGTATACATGAGTAAAAACAACTTCCTATTTCTTTGTATTAATAGCATACTTTAGGAAATTATGTGGTGCTATGAATATAACTGAATATGGGCATGGACGTGTTCAGGACTAAACTCCTCTCAAACATGTGAAGATTTTGGCAGAACAGACAATGTTTGCCTGAGTTACAGCAACTTCCTGTTTCATGGTGAAACATTGAATTTTGTCAGGCCGCCAAGGACACGCCCTTGGACAAAAACTGAAGATCTTAATTTAGCATCGCAAAGGCCTTATAACACTCAGCAAATCTGAAGATGATCTGTTTAAAATTGTAGGAGAAGTTCGTCAAAGTTCGAGGCCTGAAAATGGCAAAAACTACACAAAAATCATACAGGAAATTCAGAATAATGGACTTCATTTTGGGTTTCAGATTTTGTACCAAGAGACTTTTTTGTAGGTATTGGTGTGTTACATGTGTACACCGAGTTTCGAACTGTACATGTACGAGAAACATTGCGTTGAAATTCTATAAGTGGCGCTAATGAGCCATTTTGCCACAACTAATTCTAAAAACCCATAAAAGATGTCAATTTCCACCACCTCTGACGTGTGTGCAAAGTTATGTGAGCTTTTGAGCATGTTTAGGCCCTCAAAAATGTGAGAAGGAGAAGAAGAAGAAACAAAGCATAATTGTATCTCATGAATAATTTTATACAGCAGTGATAATACATTTATAATACTGACTGTATCTATTCAATGTTACAGCTTTAGAAAGTATAATGCATTCAAACACGTTATACTAGACAAACAAACCTTTAAATATTATAAAGCATTTTAATTTTGGATACAATTATTTATGAAAAGATATAATGCATACAACATACATTATGAATACCTTTATAATGCATTATAAAGGTTTTAAGTAAAGTGTATCCCAATTTTATTTTAGAATACAAGTATAAATATAGAATCATAGCTGTATATTAAATTCCCTACTAATCAAACGTCAATCCAATGTTTTTTTCATTTAACAGCTAATTAACAGCCACAGCTTATTTATTTTGTCAGTAATAATTTACCTCCATGTTGATATTTTGGATGAAAACCGGGAGGCTTGTGACTATCTCATAGACTGCCAAGTAAGTAACACTGTCAAAGTCCAGAAAAGTTTGAAAGACTTGTCAGAATAGTCCATCTGCCATCAGTAGTTCAACCATAACGTTATAAAGCATCGAGAATACTTTTTGTACGCGAATAAAAACAAAAACAACAACTTTATTTAACAATTTCTTTGTCAACAATCTCCTCTGTGTCTCTCCATATCACCGTATGCTCTTCTGTATCCGCCTGCGCCTCAAGGATTTGTTTTATTCGCTTACAAAAAGTATTCTTGTCACTTCATAATGTTACGGTTGAACCACTGATGGCAGATGGATTATTCTGACAAGTCTTTCATACTTTTCTGAACCTTGACAGTGTTACTTACTTGGCAGTCTATGAGACCGTCACAAGCCTCCCGATTTTCATCCAAAATATCTTAAATTGTGTTTGGAAGAGGAACAAAGCTTGTATGGGTTTGGAATGACATGGGAGTAAGTGATTAATGACAAAATTTTCATTTTAGGGTGGAGTATCCCTTTAAAATAATAATATTAATATATTATCTTTCCAATGTTAAAAATGAATTAATCCATATATTCATTTTCCGACTTAGGTGTCATATATTCAGTCAAAGGTTTGTTAATTTACCATCTAGATAGTTAACAGCCACCAGTAACCGAGTACAGAAAGTCTTGAAACCTGCTTGTTGTAATCCTCTTACTGAAGACTGGCCCACATTCCGTGAAAATAACTGCAGGAGAACTGACCAGAGATTCCCCTTTTAAACTGTAAGTCTGAGCATGCCACTTGCTGGTAATGTGTGCTGTTCTTGGAAAGACAGTGTTAGGATATCCCTTACTGTTTCATGATGGAGATAAACAGCTAACACCATATGGTAAACAAACTCTTAGGAACAGGAAGCTGAGAAATTACAGCGCACAGACATTAAATGTAGGCCTAAACAATGACCTACCTTGTATTTGTTCAGTACTTCTTTGGTAAAGCCATACCTTTGAAGAGAAAACGACATGTTTTCACAAAAACAAAAATCCAAAGTGCCATAAGATTATACTTGTAGAAAAGATAAAAATACCATTTTATTTGACCATTTAAGTTAATGGCACTGAGAGATTCAGATGAAAACACAGTCTGTATTCTTATAGTTCTGAAGTTCCCTTTCAAGGGAACTTTAAACTGCGTCCTCTAGGGGCCGCTATGGGGAACACCTCTTCGTGACCCGTGTCTGAAGTATACATTGAAAAAACACCAACTTGTTGGCCGGCGACAGCCTTTGACATCACTAACGGCGCGACTATAAACAAGCACCGGGAGAACACGTCATTCATCTTCTTTGTCTTCACTGACTGTTCTGTTTGAAGCGTGCATCTGAAAGAACCGGTAAGAGCAATCTTTCTCTGTTTATCATGGCGAAAACTAGCAAGCGTTTAGACAATGTGTGCATCCGTGTCGGCGTTATTTGACACCCGATGACACACGCGATCTTTGGGTCATTTGTTTAGGTGAAGAGCACGTACGCTATGTCTTTGAGGAGGCAATCTGCGTTCATTGTGAGCATTTTTTCAATGGAAAAAGCTCCGCTCTCGTTCGTCTCTCTTCTGAAAGAAAAAGAAAAAAAAGGCAGCCATCTGCTTCACGCGGTTCAGGACCTGTCGCTGCTGAGGCACGGAGGAGAATGAGCTTGTGAGAATACAGGTGGATCTGTCTGAATGGTTTAAAGAGGGACTTTCCTTTTCGCACTCGTAATGGCGGCGGACGAGAGAGAGCCTTGGGAGGATGATGTTATATCGTTAAAACTTTCTGATACTGAGGTAATTCTTTGGAGTGATTGGGAAATCCGCGACACCTGCGACCCACCACCGGTCTCGAGTCCCACAGAGGAGATGGAAGGATATAAAACGGGAGCGACGACGAGAAGTGAAGGACGAGAGAGGACCAGGCCTGGGCTTTATTTTATGTTTTGGTTTTATTTTGTGCGCATCAATCGTCCGTGAGGGGCTGATGCGCTTTTTTGTGTTTATTTTGAATTATTAAAGTTTCATTTTGATTGTCCGCCGGTTCCCGCCTCCTTCTTCCCGATGATTATGGAGTTTTTGTTATTACAGAGTGAAAGAGTTAGAAAAAATTATACTATGATAAATGGATTTCCAGTAATATTGTTGTCTATCGTCGATTGCAAAGATAATATTTAAACTGAACTGAGCTGGATGATGACATCACTGACTTCAATGTTTGTACTGCCTTTAACTGAACATTGAGTATTTATTATTGTCCTTCTGCATTACTGACAAACTATTTTCCTATTTAATACTGTAAAGCTGCATTTACATGATCTGTATTGTTAAAAGTGCTATATAAATAAAGGTGACTTTAATAGTGTGTGTTAGTAAATTAATTTCCATTACCTCAAATTAATGATGTGATCTTCATGGTTTCCTCGATTAAGATAAACATCTCCAGGAAACACGAGCAGAAAAGCAAACAATATGAGCAGAATCTCTATGGAGTCTTTGCCTCGGTCCACATAGTCTCCATTGAAAACATAGGGTTTCTCCAACGACGGCATTCCATTCTGGCAAAATAGATAGAGCCCAAATCCATAGGAATAGATATACTTAAAGACATGCTTTATCAGGCTAAGACAATCTTGTAGCGGAGTGTAAAATACATACCTTGTAAAATATTAGTAGCAAGTCTTCTAATTGTCCATGTAAATCACCTGTAATAAAGTTCATAAATGTATTTAGAAGTGGCATCGAATAGTTTTATAATAAAAAAAAAACTTGAAATGTGTCAGCCACTCTCACCACAAATGGTTATTTCTTTGCTATGGCACGTAGAGACTCGGTTGATATTTGGCAACACTCTGAGCAACTTCCATGTTTCCAGAAGAAGCTGAAGAACGTAACGAGAGTGAAGCTGCTGCTTAGAGAAATTAGAAGTGTGCATGGTTGTAGACATTGAGTGTTATCTGACTATCATGAAACATATTTAATGCATACTCATGAAGAACCTACTTGTTTGTTTTTAAAGGCCTCTACAAGATCAGCAGCCTGATCCATATCTAAAGGAAAGGTTAGCCGTGGACCAGAGTAGATGTCTGGCACATCGATATTGGTGTAGCTGAAGTATCGCTCCCACTCTGCATCTCTGCAAACCTCGTTTTCTCTGAAGATATGGGAGATCAGATTTCCTACATGGTAGAATGTAAGTTTAGCATGAATACATTTCACGGGGAAACTATAAATATGTGTTTATATACAAAAGCTTCTTTTACGTTCACTGCTTGGTGGAGTGAAGTTATCCATCAGGTAACCAAGAAAATTGTACAACTGTGTGAGAAAGTGAGAAAAGAAATGTCACATAGTTGTTCGCAGTTTTCAGAGTTAAATTAAGTAGACTATCAATTCATTCACTCACTCATTCAATCATTTGTTAATTTTTTTATCACTCTGAGACCTGCTAGTATCTTTTTTTTCTTTTTTTTGATACACAGAAGTACTCTATTTGAATGTGTGCGACTTTCTATTCATTAGGAGCTACAAAAGACTGTCAAAGTGCAGTAAACGAAGTATGCTACAAACCAGTGTGTTTATGATAATGATAATGGGTTAAAATAATATGAGAAAGAAAAAAACTGTTTGTAATATTAAGCAGCAAAACTGACTGTTTTTGTACAGGTGTAATAACTGGAAGCATGATACCAGAAGCCGTGCACATTCAAGTTGCAAATGGCTGTGCCCGCTCTTAGTGTGGAGAATGGATGTCTTACTTTGATCTGGTCTTGTAGGTCTGCGTACTCCATGGACTGGAAGATGTTCCAGGTGTATCTGCGTCTCACTTCCATGCGAGCCACATACTGTCGGTACCAGCGCTGGATCAGCACCGCAGCCTTCATTGCTTTCAAGAGAACATGACTGAGGTCAGAAATAAATAGGCTATAATTAAACAGATCTGCTATAAATGCAGTAGTTTTCGTGTCGGGCTTCTAGAATTACACCCAATTAATTTTTTTTACACTGAATTATTACACTGGATTAGTTTGTATCATTTTTACTAGTAACATTAAATTTCACATAATTACAAAGGACCAGCTGTTAATCCATTGAATTAAACGTGGAAGTTAAGTAAATTATGTAAAAAGACTTATAGTAGCTAGGCTATTTTCTTGTAGAACATACTCTAATAATGTTTCTGTTATAAGCTACAACTTAAGACAAGTAATTTTTTTATAGTGTAGGCCTATTGAAAGTCTTATAACTTTGTGTATAGTAGCCTGTGGAATACCCAACAATAATCAACAGACATCATAGTGGTTATAAAGATGATGTTTTCTTACTTATGGCTGCTGCAGAAAGGCATGAAAAAGAAGACATGTTGAGAATGTAAATGAGTTACTTATATTTTGACACTAAACAAAAAATGGACAACTGTGTGCTAATTCAATAGCTGCGAGAGATAAGGTTTTACACAAGCTTTGCTGGACTGGTAAAAACTCACCTGGGATGACATTTCCATCTGTTTTAACAAGAGAATTAATTTAGGTCAAGTTATATTCACGCTAAATGGTCTTGGAATAAACATAACTCACTAGTACAGTATATATCATTCTTTGAATGACACTAGCCATTCATATTATGGTTACTGAAAACATTTTACCTTTATCAAATTTTCTATTGAATTCGCTGTTTTTTGTGACACCACACCCCATGACTTCTCCTGAAGGTAGAAAATATGAAAGTCAGTATAACAAGCACTATTATTAAGCACTTGTATGAAACAATAATTCATATTTTTTTATATTCATTAATTAATTTGATACAAATTACATTACAAAATAATGTGGATTGGACTTTTTAAATGGTTATGAAACCATTGTCCCACTGCAAAAAAAACAACAACAACAACAACAACAAAAAAACACCACAAACAAAAGTAATACACAATTTACACAATACATTATTTAAATTATTAATTAAATTCTAAAATTTAGACTAACAGACATACTCTAGTAAATCATATTATTGTACTGTACAATATTTTCAGGCTTTTGACAACAGGCTACACTAAATGTCATGTTGTTGCACATGTTAATGAGATCTAGAGAGCGAGTTAATCTGGGTTCATTGCTCTTTTGCACTGGCGTCAATCCTCCTTTTAGAGCAGACGACGTCAACACACACCTGTGCCTCTGGGAAAGCCCACAAGCTTCAAACCCTCAATGATGGCCCTGCTTCACTATAAACCAGCTTCTGTTATTCATTACAATAGTACATTTCTGAGTATCTATCTCACAGTTTTTCTCACAAAAAACACAAGAGGAAATACTTTTGGACTATGGACTTATAAACTTGTTTCTAAGGGAGGTTATTCATTAGTTCCCCAGACATCACAATAATTTAGTGTAGTGTAACAGAGATTAAACCTCTTAAGAGAGCTGTTGATAAAAGCTCATGCGACGTGCACTTTGAATCTTGTTCACAGTATGAATGAAGACTGCTACTGTGAAAAATTAATTCTACAAATAATAAGACATGAGATTTTTTTTACGTATTTTAACCCATACTAAATCCTGCCTATTTAAAAAAAATGGTTTAAGATTTCACAACATTAATTTAGCTTTGTATTTGGTAGCTTTTCTATGTATTTCTTTGAATTTAATGATAATATGAAGGGCTGTGTATGTAAATCATGTCAGCAAAACAGTGTCCTTTAAACTCCAAGCCATGAAAGCCAGAGATGATAAATCATGGTAGGTAAAACTCACCTGGTGAGTTTCTCTTTTAATCAAGGAAATCCCAGAAGATTTATTTACACAACATGTCACCCGAAGGAATGTATCCGCCTTCTGTACCCCATCGGTGCTTGAGTAAGTCAGTTCGAAGAGTAGAAATGCAAAAGAATCAGCTTGTAAGGACACAACGAAAGTATAGTCACACGCTTCCCCATGTCCCCCGAGAAACCTTCTATGTCCTGAGCAAAAATCCAGTATTTTCATTCAAAAAAAAGAAAAGACCTTGTGTCAAACTCCCGCAGCCTTCAGTAGGTATGTTTGTTTGTCTGCGTCTTAACAGTCTTCATCTGTGTAGCTGAATTAAGTGAACAAGCCCTGAAGGGATTAAGGGTAATAGCTTGATGCGACTGGACTTTTGGAAATGGCACTTTCCTAAAGGAAGTAGGTAAATCCAAAATAATGCAAGACACAAAAATAAATCATTTGAGGTGAGAGCATTTCTTGTTATGATTTTGACATGTGCACAAGATCCAGAAAGCCCTCGATAATTACAATTAACAATTATTTTAATATTGTATTCAGCTTAATTGTGTATTACATGTAGAAAAGAGAGAATCCATTATATTTTTTTAATGTATAAATATATGTCTTCATGAATGTTCAGTAATGCATGCAGTATTATAAAAGTGCTCCACTATAAATTCACTTTAAACCACAGCTTTGGGGCTTGCTTTTAATATATTACAGAAGTATACATTTGTGTGTCGACAAAAAAGAGCAAAAACTAAAATATTATTTCTATTAATATTAAGCCACTTAATATTAACTTCTTATTTATTAAACAGTTCTTAAAATCAGTTATACATTTGCAGTCATACTGATATTAGTATTTTTTTTTATGATTCTTTCCAAATATAGCTATTCAAGTCATCAATTAAAACATTAAGTATTTTCCCTATTAAAACAGGAAATATGCTTTTTATCTTGCAGCCCTACTTTTTAGATATTAAAATACAACTCATTTCCATCGTGAAAAGCAGAAGAGAAACACAAGTTGTTGGAAATTATGGCTGAGCTGTCATTCTGAGAAGTCATTCACATGCAGATCTGTAAACAGAAAAGAAAGACCATTAACTGTATTTATAAAGAAAAAGTAAATCTGAAAACATGTCAGTATTAAGACAGAACAGTCACAGTTCCATCACTAATGACTGCAAGAAACAGCCAAAAGCAACCAATTCATGTGATGCTCCTTGTAAAAGCTGACAGAGTAATGTCATTAGAGTTTTGCAAAATGTCAAAATAATATCAGAAAAGCCATAGCAACCTCTTACATTATGATTTTTTTATCCAACAAAATCACTTATATTACCAAACCAGCCAACTGGACATCATGAAAGCACACCACATAACATGATAACATATGTTTAATAAAAATGTGTTTTTTAAAATCATGTAGTGTTATGGTTTGTTCTTACATCTCTGACAACTGTTTTGTACTTCTCAGGAGTGGCGGCACTCATGATGGTTGTATATACGGTGATCCTGGAAGGAATGTCATACGATCATACTCACATCAAAAAGCTTTATTACAGAATGTGATCTTAAGACACTTATACAGTGAGGAGATACAGTCCCCTCCACTAATATTGGCACCCTTGGTAAATATCAGCCAAGGCAGCTGTGAAAATAATTCTGCATTATTTATCTGTTTGATCTTTCATTCAAAAAGTTCACAAAATTCGAACCTCTTATTAAAGTAATAAATGTTTTAGTACTCCAGGATGACTAGGAACATGAAATTGTCTGGCCATGACTTCCTATTCCACAGGATTATAAATATGAGGAACACAAAGGCCAAATTCCCTTAATCATCCATCACAAGGAGTAAAACCTAAGAATATAGTGCAGAACAAGGTTGTTGAGCTTGACAAAATAGAAAGTGACTGTAAAAAAGAACTAAAGCATGGAAAATACCCATTTCCACCTTTAGAGAAATAATTAAAAGAGTTTCCAATTAACAAAAGATGTTACAAATCTGCCTGGAAGAGGAAGTGTGTCTATATCATCTTAATACAGTGAGGAGGAGAGCTTGAGTGGCTAAAGACTCTCCAAGGATCACAGCTGGAGAATTGCAGGAAACAGTTGAGTCTTAGGGTCAAAAAGCCTTGCTTGATTGGGTTTCAAGAAGAGTTCTCCTCACTCATCCAAAAACCAACTCCATATTCAGCTTATTAATTCAAATGGCACTGGCTTCTATGGTCATATGAAACTTCAGAAAAAAAAGAACCCACCAGTTTAGTACAAACAGGGATAAAAAGTATCCCATGTCCAGGGTTATATATACTGCTGGTTCTTTAATGTTGTGGGCCTGTTTTTCTGCTGGAGGTCCTGGACATCTTGTTTAGATGCATGGCATGATGGATTCTATCAAATACCAACACATTAAAAATCTAAACCTGACTGCCTCTGTAAAAAAATCTTACAATGGGCCATGGTTGGATCTTCCATCAGGACAATTATCCAAAACAAACATCAAAATCAACACAAAAATGATTTTTTTCAGAGGCCATGCCAAAGCTTCATTTTGTGCTCAGTGACACAAAATGATGCTTTGGCATGGCCTCTGATCTGAACCCTATAGAAAATGAGTGGGGTGAACTGAAGAGAAGCATATTTCAAATTTTTGAGGGAATTTTGGCAGCAAAGCTTCTCTGTCTTCACTGTATTTCTGCTGCATCCTAGATTGCATCCAAAACTAGCTTTCTTGTAAATCTGTTTTAATATTGTTGGGTCTGGGATTAATTGCTTTTGTCCGTTTATGGAGACTGTTTTGGAAAAAAGAGTCTGTTAAATGCATGTCGTCGTCAACATAAGGTTACAAAGAACCCACCAATACCACTTGACTATATATCAACTTAGACAAACAATGGTAAGTTATTAAAGCTAGATGAGTTGAGAATCAGTGTTGAGTTGTTGACCAGACATGAAACAGGGTGAGAGTTCAACAAAGATCAATGCTTGGACTGTTCTAATTTACAGCTGAGTGGCTTAAACAATGAGTGTCTGTGAAGCTGTAAGTGTGAATAGGCCAAAGCTTCACATGACTGGTTTCTGCAGACTCTCCAGGAAATTCCTAAATTCTACATTGCATTGTTAGATTTTTATAACCTCCATGATGAGGAAGTCTACTTATGTTTGTACTACAGGTTACCAAACATGAGATATGAGCACTCATATCTCAATTACACAACCATAAAATATCATGTGATAGGTGAAATGCTGCATTACTTGCTGCCTTACCTATTACATACTGGATCTATGGATAAAACCTGTAACAATGAAAAACAAAATGATCATGCAATCAACACATCAGTCAATAAATTGTTATAGGATAGCATGCTTTCACAAACACAAGCGAAAGTCTCATTAAAGTTTCATCTTTTTTATATCTAAGTCCAGAAAATTCCTATGATAATAACAAACAAGAACACATTTTGTAGTACAACAGCATAGGACAAAAATAAATGCCACAACCTATGACAATAATAGGCAGTCAAAATGGATTCATTCATTTACCTGATAAAGAGAATCCATACTAATATGGTTTTGACCAGTGGCATTCAGTGCTTTCATGGCCACATCTCTGAAACAAGACCAGGAAATGTGAAAAGCAATCCCTAAATTGTCCAATAATCACACATTTGTGCTTTCATGTTACAAATAAAACTGTATTTTCTGCTTGCCTTCGGTCGTCTCGTTTAGGGGCAGGTAGCCAGTGGTCATAATTGGTTTCAACTCTATACCAGCTATAATAAGCAACAGTAAAAATCAGAGGCTTAGTAATGCAAAAACCTCAAGGAGAACACTAGTATTATATGAATGAGAGCCTAATGTTGCACTGGCATCACTTTATGTCTTACATTTTAATTTATGAAATTAAAAAATGATGGTTGGTACTTACTTTCCAAGAAGTGGATCAAGAGGCCAGATGTCAGCTGATCCGCTCCGGTCTCTGGTTATGACTACACCCTCACTAGCATGAACACCACCCAAAATGTAATAAACATCTGTAATGATCGGCACCTTGGCCAGTCTCAACACTGCATCCTGGAAATCCACAGCTGATTCAAGAGTCTCAAGAAATCAAAAATATACAGATTTATTCCATGCAAATGTCTCTTAACAGTCAAAGAGACATTTTTGCACCAGTAAGTAAATCTATTTTGAAATACTGAATTATATTTTGAATTTGATATATATTTTGTTCTCTCACCTCTCGCACAAGCCAGCTAACTGGAGAACTTTTTAATAAAACTGCTGAAATTACATTCTCCCACCAATATCCCTTATCTGTAGAAATACAGATGTAAATTAAAACCCCACAAAATTCACCACACCATGTCTTTTTAAAAAATCAACCTACTGCGCTCATTGCCAGACACTGTAAACTTGTTAGGGCTCTGTCCTGTCCACAGCCCAACATAACCAGCAAAAGTGGTTCCTCTGTATGCCACCTGGAGAGGAACGACTTGCAGATTCAAGTGTATAATATAATATAATGATATATACAATGTAATATATAATTTAATAATACCTTTCCATTTTTAATAAACATTACATCTAGAGTAAGATTTCTGAGCACATCATGGGGATAATCCAGGTTTCTGCCATGGTATATATTGCCCTTTGTATCTTGAGTTACAATACTGGTGCAAAAGCTATAAAAAAAAAAAGCAAAGCAGCCACAATGAATGTTGAAAAAAGTTGACAACTAAAACACTTTAAAAAGCTACTGTGCCAAAGAAAAGTGTAGTACTTACGCAGATACTTCATAGGCAAAGTTCAACAGCACAATATCTGCATTGTCAGTGCCATAGAAGGATGCAATGCCCTGTATTTCTCCAGCGTACGGCTGTGGGATGTATTTCTCCAGAGCCTTCACTATAGGTTTAACTGCATCATGAACCCATTCGGGAACAGTTGAGCTGCAAAAGAGAGTTTGTAAGACCAATGTGGGTCTAGGGTGATGACAAACAAAATGTACAAAGTTAAAGGACATATGGTAACACTTTAGTATAGGGACAAATCCTCACTTATATTAACTAGGCTAGGTGCTTATTAGCATGCCTTTTATTTCCATAGTGGCTGTTTATTAGTATTAATAAAGCACATATTCTTCTACATCCCTAATCCTACCCAATATCTAAACTTAATAACTACCTTACTAACTATTACTAAGAAATTAGACGTTTATTCAGGCGAGAAATGGACTTTATCTTTAAAAAAATTTTTTTTTTACATTTTATTAAAAATCAGAGGGGAATGTCTTATCACTTGCACTTTAATGCGTTGAAAACTTAAATATTTGGTGACATTCTGTGATATTTGATTACAATTTCTGCGCGTAAACCTATTAAATTTGTCAGCTAGGTAAGGCAGGTAAAAGGATCTCGTGATTAACCGGTTCTGGTCATTGCAAGAATGCAAACGAAAGCAACATGTTCTCGTAACGTGCGTGCGTGCGTTTATCAGACTGTCTGATACTTACTCGATCACTTCAGCTGCGGCTTTTCTCAAGAAATCAATGTCATAGAGCTTCTTCAGAGGAGCCCATCGCTGAAAGGCAGGCACGTCCAGACTGATGTTTACCACTGGAGGAGAGAAATCAGCTGTCGATACGCAGAAGACTGTCACTCCGAGGAACAGACAAATCTCTAGCTTCATGGTGAAAACTGAACATTAATGTCCTTGTGGTGGTGAAATCTGAACATGGGAAACCAAAGACTCCTCCACACTCTGCCCAACTTCTGTATTTGAAAACGGAACTGAAGTGATTGTTGTGACACTAACAGCCAGAAGTGGGCTTAGCTTCAATAGGTGGTGCCTAACTAAAACTAAAGTCCCTTTTTGGTTTATTGCAGTGTAGAATCAATAAAAGTACTTTACGCGTAAAGCTTTGCTGTTAATAAAGGTTCTGTTAATCATGATTAATTCATTAATGTATTAATGTAGTCTGTCCAATTAATCTATCCATTCTGAGGCGAAACTCTGACGCTTCTCGGGTAACAGCCGCTAGGGGGCGCTGCGGTTACAAAATGGTTACAATTACTTACTGTACTATTATTAACTATTACTCAACTAGGTCTGAAATATATATTGTACGTTTTAATCCCCTGGAACACACTACAAACATGATGATCTAAATTTGAGCATGAGGCATTGCTGTGTCTCTGTCAAAATTAAATAATTAAACAATTTTGAAGAAAGAAGTCTTCGTGTAACGGACATTCATACAATACTGCAAAAACAGTTTACTGTCAAGCTGTTATATTCCTGTTATATATTTAGTCCAACATTCATAATTTTTCTGTCTTTAATTTAATTTAATTTAATATGCTGGTATTAATTCAGTGTTTATAATGTTAACACTTGAACTTAAAATATTCTTAACCGAAACTGAAATGGTTTCTAGAGAGCAAAAGCTTTTGTGAAAAAAGGAAATTCTTTAAAATAAAGTCTGTAAAATTAACTGTTAAAAGGACTTGATGATCACTAGTCTATTTACTGTACGTTATAGTTGTCATCGTTCAGGCTGTATTTCAGTTTTAATGTAATTTTTTTTATCAAAGCAGCTGATCTGGTGGAATCGCAGGGCTGTAAGTTCTTTGGTCAGTACAGTACCGTTTCCTTTCATAGTTCACTTTGATGCTGCGGTGACATCACCATATGGGAACACCTTTCGATGTGACGAATGTCTGAAGCCCTAAACCATCCCACCAATTTTATTGGCCAAATAGCGCTTGGCACCACCCTACGCATGCGTACGCATAGTATACCTGAGTGTATTTCGCTCAGATTTCATTTCTTTCAGGAAAGCACTTCATCTGTGCCCTAAGAAAACCATCTCACGTTCTCAGCGACTTTTCATTGAGCAGTGTTAACTCCTCTTCGTGGACACGATAAGCTTTCGAAAGTGTAAGGAGCCGTGTGCCAGCTTCATCATGGGGGGAGATACTCATGAAAGGTGCGTAGTGTGCTTGGGCCTACGATGGCTTGGGGAGTTATGTGCGACATGAACTATGTCAAATAATGAGAAAGAACCAAATTGCCTATCATAGCTATGCTGATGATACCCAGATTTACCTAGCCTTATCTCCAAATGATTACAGCCCCACTGACTCCCTCTGCCAATGTATTGATGAAATTAATAGTTGGATGTTCCATAACTTTCTTCAGTTAAACAAGGAAAAAACTGAAGTCATTGCATTTGGAAACAAAGATGAAGTTTTCAAGGTGAGTGCATACCTTGACTCTAGGGGTCAAACAACTAATAATCAAGTCAGGAATCTTGGTGTGATTCTGGAGACAGACCTTAGTTTCAGTAGTCATGTCAAAGCAGTAACTAAATCAGCATACTATCATCTCAAAAACATTGCAAGAATTAGATGTTTTGTTTCCAGCCAAGACTTGGATAAACTTGTGACGTGACAATCAGCCAAGTATGGTGACCCATACTCAGAATTCATGCTCTGCATTTAACCCATCCAAAGTGCACACACACAGCACTGAACACACACCAGGAGCAGTGGGCAGCCATTTATGCTGCGGCACCCGGGGAGCAGTTGGGGGTTCAGTGCCTTGCTCAAGGCCACCTCAGTCGTGGTATTGCCAGCCAAAGATTCGAACCCACAACCCTAGGGTTAGGAGTCAAAATCTCTAACCACTAGGCCACAACTTCCTCGACTTGTTTATGCCTTTATCACCAGCAGGGTGGACTATTGTAATGGGCTCTTCACCGGCCTTCCCAAGAAGACCATTAGACAGCTGCAGCTCATCCAGAACACTGCTGCTGCCAGGATTCTGACAAGAACCAGAAAATCTGTGCATATCACACCAGTCCTCAGGTCCTTACACCGGCTTCCTGTTACATTTAGGGTTGATTTGAAAGTACTTTTACTTATTTAGAAATCACTCAATGACCTAGGACCGAAATATATTGCAGATATGTTCACTGAATATAAACCTAACAGACCACTCACATCATTAGGATCGAGTCAGTTAGAAATACCATGGGTTCACACAAAACAAGGGGAGTCCGCCTTTAGTTACTATGCCACCTGCAGCTGGAATCAGCTTCCAGAAGAGATCAGATGTGCTAAAACATTAGTCGCATTTAAATCTAGACTCAAAACTCATCTGTTTAGCTGTGCATTTATTGAATGAGCACTGTGCGATGTCCGAACTGATTGCACTATATTTTACATATTCACTGTATTTTATGTCAAATCAATTTATATTTTTAAATGTTTTAAATTCATTTTGAATAAGTATTTTTTAAAGCATTTTCAAAGTTTTTAAATTGCTTGTTTTATTTTTGAAATTATTTACCTTCTTTTATGTACTTAAGCACTTTGATTTACCATTGTGAACGAAATGTGCTATATAAATAAACTTGCCTTGCCTATGAGGACAGCATTGCACTGTAGTTCTCTCCACGTCGCTCACTCTCCCTGAATCAAGTGCAGGAAATGGGCAAAAACTTTGTGGAAACCGTCGTTTTTGCAAATGGGGATTTACAGCCATGGACCGCATGACTATGACGTTTTATCCACTGCGGCCTCTGTGTCTGAGGACATCATGGCTGATGCATACAGCTCTCTCCCTCCTAGTGAACAGGAGAAGCGTGCTTCCCCCTCCTACAGTGAGCTGGTGGAAGTGGTTTCCTGTGCGGGGGATAAACTGGGGCTGGATTGGGAGGTTGAGAAGGCAGAGGCCCAACCTTCATCGAAGCTGGACGACTGTTTTCTAACTAGTCGTACACCTGCACAGCCCCATAGGCCTTTGCCTTTTTTCCTGGACCTCCACCAGGAGGTTTCGAGGTCCTGGAAACAGCCTTACTCGGTGCGCATTACTAACACTGTGGCTGCAGTTTTCGCCACCATTTCTGACATGGCAGACCGTGGCTATACAGCCACCGGTGGAAGAGGCTCTCGTTGAACATCTCGCGCCTAATTCAGCCACGGCATGAAAGTCTCGCCCCCTTCTTCCTTCAAAGGCATGTTGAGTAATGTCTAGCCTCGTCTGAAAATCTTACATGGCTACAGGTCAGGCGGCCGCCTTGCTCCACTCGATGGCAGTCTTTCAAGCCTACCAAGCAGAGCTCTTAAATGAACTCGACAAGGGAGAGGGCATCACACCCGAGGCTGTGAAAGAGCTGCGGCGAGCAACAGATTTGGAGCTACGTGCTACCAAACATACACTGTAAAAAATATCTACTTCGTTCTACTTAAAATCATAAGTTAAGCAGCTGCCTCAAAATTTCAATTAAAAACAAAATGGATTAATGAATTGTTTTAACTCATTATTTGGAGTCTTGTTAAGCTGTGAATTGCCTTCTGCAAGTCAACATGACTATACAGTTATTGTTGTTTCAACTTTGCTATGCAAGTTCAAAATAAAGTGAACTCAGTAATGAGCATTCTGTTTACTTATCCCCATTAGTGGATTCAACTTAGTAATTTCAATTAAGTAATGTCTTTGAATTAGGGTATCAAGTTAAGATGATATAAAAGAATGTCTTGTTTTAACTTAATTATAAAAACAGACAAATTTGAGTATAAAACTTTTTTTTTTTTTTAAAACCAATGTTAAGCCAATACAAGCTATACATAATCACTTCAGTCATGCAATCAATACTTTTTTTGGTACCAAACTTCAGTTGGGTGTGGGTCACATAATGAGGCTAAGATAAATAGAAGGGTTGTGCACAATCATGGGGAAAACTGCAGATCTGACAGTTGTCCAGAAGGCAATTATTGACACCCTTCACAAGGAGGGTAAGCCCCAAACATTCATTACCAAAGAACCTTGTTCTCACCAACCCGACTCGTCTTGTCTGGTGGAAAAAAGAGGCACCCGGCCGACTGAAGTTTGATTGCTTGTTGGCGAGTAAACTTGTTCGTCTCGAGGCCTGGCTTCGTCAGTAGTTCCCCGCACATGCGCAAAGAGCTTTCCTCAATCTGCAACATGCCAAAGACTTGTGCCCCACTCAATTTAAAATGGCAAGTTCATTCAAGCACCTGGAATTTGTGATTCATTGAAGTAACTTATGAACCTAAATTGGAAGATTGAAAACTCAAACAATTGAGTTGAAATTTCAAAACACATTTTTTTATGTCTGATTTAATGACATATATAAGTTATCATAACTTTTTGATCAGATAATTTTTTACAGTGTACTGCTCGAGCCGTGGGCTGTTCAATGGCTGGTATGATTATGGTTGAGTGCCACCTTTGGCTTAATCTCACCGACATTAAAGAAAGGGACAGATCTTTTCTTATCGATGCCCCTATTTCAAAAGACGGTCTGTTCAGAGAGGCGGTTACTTTGGTGGCGGAAAAGTTTATGGCAGCAAAACAGCAGGCCCAGGGAAACTGAATGGCGTCAGGTGCTGGCAGTGCGATCATGCTCAACATCTTCCCACCGCCAACGGGTCGCCTCACGAGAAGAGCCTTCACCTATAGTGCCCCCTCGTAAGGATTGGGGTCCTAGAGTTTTTCCTAGAGTTGGGGATTTACAGGCTCTTTCTGTTTCGCACTTGTGCATGGACGTTGCACCAGGGCTTGTGAAAGTATTGCTGTGACCGAGGCCTAATTATGTCCCTAAGGTCGCCTCGAACCCTTTTCACTTTCAGCAAGTGGTCTTGAAAGCTTTCCCCCCTATAGATGCAGGGCTAGGAGTTTTTGCCCTGTAAGAGCGCTGAAGACTTATTTTGATTGAACAGCTCCATGGCATGAGTCCGACCAGCTGCAAAAATAGAGGCCATGCTGTCACAAAGCAACGCATGTCCCATTGGTTGGTGGAGGCTATATCTTTAGTCTATGAGGCGCGTGAACTAGAGCTCATTCAACGATAGCAGTGGCTTCATAGCAGGCTTTTCTCAGGGGATTTTCTAGGGATGATATCTGTGCTGCGGCAGGATGGTCCTTACCGAGCACTTTTGTCAAGTTTTACAGTCTGGATGTGAGGACGGCTCCTGGCTCCCAGGTTCTCTCTGCTTGAGCAGATGCTTTCGTTGGATCTCAGCTATCTCGGGTATGTCAGGCGTTATGGTATAAGGTTCCCAATTGGTGATGTCATCTTGACGATACATGGGCGTTTTATAATAGAATGTAAACTGCAGTCTGCACACGGTTACATACCGTTCTTATAAATACCGATTACAAAAATATGTTTAAAAATAACTACAGTTTAACTAATAATATAACATAACTACAATTTACAAAAACAAATGTTGATTAAAACATATGTTTACTACCGATTTAAATTGTGAAAAAAAGAAAACAGAATGAGAGATTTGTAAATATAATGTAATGTAGGCCTTTTTTTATTTTTTTACTTTTTTGAGAAACATGCATTTTATACAGTCTATGGTTTGGACCAGGAATACAGGGATAGGACGCTTGCGTGGAACGCTCATGCGCACTCGTGTCCACAAGAGTGAAAGTTCTATCAGCAGCTGTTTGACAGCAGAAGGCGCGTGCATGTGTTTACTGTTGCGTTGCCACCCACACCATCAGGAGCGATTTTAGAGTGAGTTTGCTTGTTGTTAAGAATATTTTTACTGGTATGTGTTTTTGGCGATCCTTGTAGGATGTTTTTGGTTTATCACATGTTGCTGAATTGTTAGTATGATAACTAGATAGCGCAAACAAAACTATTTTTTCCATTAAACTTGTTCCTGTAAGAATCCCTGTTCATATTTTTAACACTTTCTCTGGGGTGTTGTACAAACCAGTGTGACTGTGATGGCAGCCGTCATTTCTCACATTCTAGGCTCAGTCAGATAAAGATGAAGATCGCTGTTCTCGGCGCGACAGGTCAAACCGGACAGCAGCTGGTCAGCCAGGCTCTTCAGCAGGGACACTGCGTCACGGCCGTCGTCAGAAACAAGGCGAAACTGACGCTGACGCACGAGAACCTCAAGGTGAAATGTAGGGGGAAGCCTTAAAGTTATATATTGTTATTGTTTCTGGAAAAGCGTAGTGAAATTTTGAAATACTTTTTGTTACATTGTTCATGAATTCCTCCCTGGCGTAAGAAATGGGTTGGACTGCTGATTTACAATAACATCATTCTGCAATGGTTTATATGAAGTAACGTCATGAGTTTAATAGTCCGAGCTATTCTTTAGCTCATATTTCTTTCTTATCTAGTTGACTAAAGTCTGCACAATTCTGACTGTTTGCTTTAGAATTGGAATAATATCAGTTCCAAGTCACTAAGGTGAAAATTGTAACTTTTTAACACACTGTATACTCTATGCAAGTGTTTGTTTTATATTTTATTTTAGTTGTTATATAAGTTTTTGTAGAGTAACACTGAAAAAGACAGTTTAATTTAGCATAAGAGTCACAAGGGTGGCATAAAATTTCAATGTGTTTCATTTATGGGTTGATATCATCACATGATTGGCTATCCCCACATTTTTGAGCTGGAAGTAAAGATTTTTAAGGACAGTCATCCAGACACAGCAATTCCAAATAATGAGATGATTCACACTAAGCTGCCTGCTGTGGCAGTGCAATGTAGATACTATTTCATGTGTTCTAGTCCAGATTATGCACATTTTACAGCTAGCATGCAGCCTCAACCATGAAGTGTTTAACCGCATGCCCTCATGTGACAGGTGGTTGAAGCAGATGTTTTCTCAGAAGACAGCCTGAAACCGCACTTCCAAGGTCAGGATGCTGTGTTGTCCTGTCTTGGCTTTCCAATCTCATTTTTTTATGGAGTCACTGGCTACACCCAGTCTATGACGGCAGCATTAAATGCAATGCGTGGAGTCAAAGTAAATCGAATCATCACCATGACCTCTTGGTACACTGACCGTAAGTGCTGTTATTATGTATAGTATATGCAGAACTGAAGGGTCTTTTCCTCACCGCATTTTTGGTCTGATCTTTTGACTGGTGTAGTAATTGGATTGCTTTGACATTCTTCACAGCTGATTCAGGCTCCAATTCTTCCTATCTCATCCGCTTCATGTTGCTTCCCATGATTAGAAGTGTTTTGAACAACATGTATGAAATGGAAAACTTTCTCAAGCAGACGGACGACATAAACTGGACTGTTGTCCGTCCTCCTGGTCTGAAGAATATGCCAACAACAGGTGGGATCCATTAATAAAACACACAATATATATATATATATATATATATATATATATATATATATATATATATATATATATATATATATATACATGCTTTCTTCAACTAAAAGTAATATGTAAAATGCTTTTTGACAAATGAATCATCGGAAGTTTGCTTTTGCTGCAGAGCCATTAGATTACCACATGTTTTAGTGTCATTTTTCTTGTTGTTTTCAAAAGCCAACGAGTTCCTCACTCATGAAGGTTATTATGTCCCTGATGAAAATGGTCTGCCGGTCGGTCAGTCTGTGTCAAGAGGAGATGTGGCTCGTTTCATGCTCTCTCTACTCAGTAACAATGCTTGGATGAAGAAAGCTGTTGCTATCATCACCAAATGAGTTTGCACTTCACTTTATCATTACTTTTATATCACTTGCCAAAGAGATTTTAACTTAAAGTACTTATTCAGTACATTTGGCTTTATGTCACACATAGCAGTTAACAAAGACTGTCAAATAATATGCTAATAATGTTTATATACATACACTTTTCATATATTACTTTGTGAAGAATTTTAAAAGGTTTCTCAATACCAAAGAAGAGTTAGCAGAATTACAAGAAAACATAATTCATTAAACCATAAAACATTTTGTTGCTGATTGTTTGGGATGTTTTGTAATGTAACCAGATATTGAAATGAAAATGAAGAGCAGAGAAAGGACAGTTAACCGCATGTGCTCTTTTCTTCCTCTTAAACATACTGTATATGGATTGTGGAATTAAATGTCAACAGGCACATTTTTAAGAAGAAAACACTCATTTTTAATCATTATTAGTTTACTGATATGCATATTAGTTTATGCTGATTTACTGCACAACACAAAACACATCTGTGCTGTGATGTGATGTCCTTTCCAACTCGTCTCATTAAGATTTTTTACAATATATTACTGACAATGAACATCATTAGGAAAACTTTCTTGACCTTCTAAGCTATAATCCTTTCTAACAGTGCAGGTTATTGATTTATTTTTATTATCATTATTTCACTTTTTGAATATTTTATGTTCATTTATGTATTACATATCTATTGGTTTCTTTTATGGCACTATATACAGATTTTACAGTTTTACATTTACATGACATAAATTCTAGAAGTTCCGCTTACAATTATGGCTATATTTGAAAGTTGAACAGCACACTGATTTTGGCATACTATTAAACATATAGTTGTAAGCTATGTATGAAAATGTAAAAATACATCAAGGCAGCACACTACAACAGAATATAATAAAAATGTCTTTATATAAGACCTGTGGGTCCTTACACAAACCACTAGATGGCTCTTCACATTGCTTAAAGCCACTGGAAGTACTGGCTTGCATTTGGAGAAGCAGCCATTTTAGCTTGGACACAGAAATCCGATTTTGAGCCAAATTCTTGGTGACCTTCTTTGCCATTATTGCTGGTTGTTTGTCGATGAGCAGGTGAATAAATTAACTTGTTCTTTAAGAAGCAGTTTAGTACAAACTCTATGCAACTGGTGTCAACCAATTGTCTTATATTAATATACTATTATTAATAAATGTTATTAATACATTTTATAATATTTTTTTTTAATTAAATTAAATGTAAAAACCGCTTGTATCCCCTGCCTATGCCTTGAAAAAACGTTATCAAGTCCTACATTAATTGTCTTAAGCTGATAGCTGCCCAATTTAATTAAGAAAAGTGTTTTTCTTTTCTTTTGTTATTGTTCTTGATGATAAATCAATGGTTAAAAAAAAAAAAAAATCTTATTGTTAAAGTGAGGGCCAAAGGTCAAAAGCAAAAACTTAAAAACTTCTGGGGACAAAGTTATTTAAGGCAGTCAGTCTATTTTGCAAGAGCCGAAGGCAATCAGTGCACCCCCATGAAGGAACATTCCAGACTGATCCAGAGCCAGTCTGACCAGTCACTAAACCTGCCCCGGTCAGACGGATCAAATGAACAGCCTTTGACCTAATAGTATTATATTTCATTTGAGCACAAAGGGGTAAGACGGTGGGAATAGATGTTGTTGATTCCCGTGTTTGAATCAAAGTCCAGTTTCTGATGTCTGATGATTACTGGTGAAGTTATGCAAGGTGAAGCGATTACTTCATTTGATTGAATGTACTGTACATAGATTGTGGTCTGAGGACTTTGTCCTCAATGGACCAATATCATGTTTGATAATCAGAACAGCAATAACCAGGCTGATGAGGAAAATGATTAATGTGTCATGTTGAAGGGATCAGTTCAGTAACTGGGAGACGTGAGAATTATCACATTTTAGTATATAAACATTGAGGGGGAAAAGGTTACTAAAGCACAATACCATTCCCAAATCTTACAGCACATTATTGCATTTTTAAAGTCTATTATTTTATTGACAAGCCAAGGCAGGTATATTATTCAGAAAAAAAATATATTTTTTAAAAAGAATATTAAAATATATATTACATCTGCCATGTACAAAATTACCTTTGGCACACACAAACACGCATACACACACACACACACACACACACACGCAAAACAATTAGCATATAGTGTTGAATGTTTTTGGCATGTGCAACTGTTGGGCTTATAAATCTTACCCGATTTATATTGCATTGAGATTTCCAAAGAACATTTAGCAGATGCTTTTATCCAAGGCGTCTTAAAAATGAGGAATACAACAACTGATTTATCTTAAGGAGGCAATAAACAGGAATATTATACTTGCTAATACAGAGTTTCAGACATTGTTCAGAATAGCACAAGCCTTGAAAGCTTGAAAGAAGGGGATTAAAGCTGATTCAGTTTTCAGATGGATGTAGTAAGGAAGTCATATCATAAAAGATAGATATATAGAATATAGATAGGTAGAATTATGAGCTGTAATTTGACCTTGATGTAAATTAAATTAAATTAAATTTATCCATTTAACAGACGCTTTTATCCAAAGCGACTTACAGTGCATTCAGGCTATCAATTTTTACCTATCATGTGTTCCCAGGGAATCGAACCCCCAACCTTGGGCTTGATAGCGCAATGCTCTATCAATTGAGCTACAGGAACACTATGATGTCATTGCATATCCTAAAATCTGATCTCTCAGCTACTTAACATAGTTCATATATCATCTGTGTCAGAAGAAATACTTTAAATAATAAAAGCTCATTGCATGTAACACCAGACATGTTCAATGATTAAAAAAAGACCTTCCAGCAATTAGTAATGCAGAACACAAAACAGATCAATGAAACTGTCTGAAAAAGTGAACAAAAGATTGTATGAAGAAGGGATGATGTGTCTTGCTAACCTAAAAACTGGTTCGGGGACATGATATAAACAATACCTGGAGCGGGGAGGAGATAAACCACCGTGTGCCTGCAGTGTTTTACCTTATCAGAGAGATGTTTTGTTTTCTTTGAGAAGTCAGAAATTTAGACAAAAAAAAACTTCATTAATAAAAGAAACAAAGTAATTTAATTTTAATAAATACTTAACCAATATTGTTTAATAATTATAAGGAAATAAGTCTCTATATCTCACAATTCAGATTTTTTCCTTTCTCGCAATTTACATTTTACAGCAAATTTCTTTGCCTTTCAAAGACAATTTACACCTCTCAATTATGTTTTTTATTTTTTTATTCCATAAGGTAGTCATATAAAAGGAACCAAACAAATGCATACTTTACTCATAGAGTTAACCCACCCTTACACCTACCCATACCCCCAAACCTGTCCATAACCTGACCTGTATCCCACCTCAATAGCAGCAATCATGTAATATGAATGTAATATGTACATTGTACTTATTTTTTTGATGTAAGTATACATAGTAGTTAAGGCCACTTAATACAGAGTGGGACTGAAGGTAATAAATCTATTGGTATAAAAAGATCTCAAGTTTGACTTGTGTTATAATAGTGAGGTCAACTGGAAGCCCTGGAGTGAGCAAAACACAGATTACTGGTCAAAGGCTAAAGACTATGATCCTATGAGTGTAGTCAGCCATTTAATTCCCAGGTTCATTTGAGTTCTTCTGTTATTCATCATAAAATTTGTTTATATCTTCTTCATACATTTTACTGACGACGGGTCTTTTGAGCTTCATGGTTGGACCTTAGAAAAACAACAACAACAAAAACTTCACATTCCCATCTAATATATCCATGTTTACATATTTGACTATAATTATGCATGTAGGAATGCAGTTCGGCAAATACGTTCTGTAAAGAAACATGTGAGACCTACTGAGACCTACAAATGTCTCTCATAGTTGTAAAAGTACTTCTGCAGTACTCCACTTCACAAAAATCTTATAATCATGGACTTCCATGTATTAGATACAGTTTGTAAATGAACTCACTTGTTCTGTTTTATATCCTTGTCTATATGAAGAAATAACACTCACCAAGTTCTCCGCTAGATATGGAGAAGTCTCGTTGAAGGATGGTCCACTTCTGGACTCTCTGGGCGTTGGATGTGGCTTTGGCATTTATGCGGTCTATGCCCTCCTGGATGGCTTTGTAAATGGCTGGTTCTTTTTTGTTAATGATTTCTGAGACTTTACTGGCAGTTACACCGTGCTGCCGACAAAACTCCACCGCTAATGGTGTCAGTTCATCTGTGGGGTCTCCATTGTCATCAACGTTACACTAAAAATTAAAGAAATTTAACAACATTCTGAAAAATAGAGATTAAGCAAATATTTTTTTGATAGCAGATGGTATAAATGTATATCATTTGGTAAAATGGGGATATTTTATGGTCTTGTTAAAATAATATTTAAATTTGTTAAAAATAAATTCAGCCTCACCCTCAGGCCATCCAAAGTGGTGAGATTGTTCCTTCATTGGAACAGGTTTGGAGAAATGTAGCATTATTTCTCTTGCTCACCAATAGATCCTCTGTGATCCTCTAGTAAAATGCTAAATTTCTCCAAATCTGTTCAACAAGCTCCTGAGAGTGAGCAAATTTTCTTTTTTTAGTGAACTGTTCCTTTGAGTAAATGTAGACTCACCTTGAGTGTGAGTAGCATAGACAGAAACTTCTTTTTGTCTCCAACCAGCATGACATTGCTGATGATTGACACCTCCTCTTTTAGGGCATCCTCAATAGGGACGGGTGGTACATTTTCTCCCCCAGCAGTAATGATTAATTCTGCAAGAATAAAGTAATTAGGTACACATGTATAAACAAATGTTTACAGGTTGTTGCAGTGCAGTTTATGCATTTATCTTAATAAAATGATTTCCTTCACAGTAATACAAGCGTTATCCAAAGACAACAATCCCATTCATTTTCTCAATAAGGGAGCTGACTCATCAACATGTAAAGACAGACCTATTATGAGATATAAGGTTGTTAACTCAAAGTACATGTTTTATTATTATTATTGAATTAACAGCTAAATGGCTGGTGAAAAACTACCAATTACCCATGATTCTGTAAAGAAATCTATACCAATCAGAGAATCACATTTGTACTAAAAGAGCTCCTTAGAGCCTACACACTGCCATAAAGCACTACAATTGACATATGCTCTCAAAATACTGAAGTATTTGTATATGTATACATATTTTGAAATAAACATAGTTTCTATATACATAATCAACCATTTTACATCACCAGTTTTACATTTATGATCATTTTCATTTGGACTGTTTCGTTCGCAGTATTCCATGAGTATTTGTTTAAGTACACACCATTGCACCTTCATCTTTTGTCAGATACATTTTTTCTTCAAGTCAAAGTTTGTAATGTTGTGATTCACCCCATAGCTGGATGATTTGGTTCACTGGCTGCTTATCAGAATCAGAAAGAGCTTTATTACTACCCTGCATTTCTACCTTTTATTCTGCCAGTGATGAACAGGAAGTCATCTTCATCATGTTTGCCCAGGTCTCCTGAGTGAAGCCATCCGTCTGTATCCAGTGCCTCCTCAGTCTTTTCTGGCATGTTCAGGTATCCCATAAACACATGCCTCCCCCAGAAACATATCTCACCGGTCCCATCAGTATCTGGCTTGTCTAATTTAGTTTTGCAGCCAGTCAACACCTTACCACAGCTGCAAGAGAACAAAACATGAATGTCAAATACAACTGTCATCTGCAAATGCTGCTAATGTAACCAATGACTTTAACCAATAAGTGGATGTTTGAAGTCAAGTCCACAATTAGAGTTCATCACATTAATACAAAAATGTTGGAGGAACGTATGTAACTTTCTTTAAAATCCTCTCCATGTATCGACACTTTTGGCCTAAAGACTTTCTATTTGTTTTGGCTTTTGATCAGAATATTGTGAATGATATGTCGCAGGATGGACGAGGCGAAGTATTATAGTGTTATTTTAACACTGCTATCTACATTCATGCCATTATGGAACTGTTTTAGTTTTACAGCATTTTTGTGTACAGCACTTTCTGTCATGTGGAAAAAGATACCAAAACTAAAACAATCAAACAATGCCTTTTACTCAGTTAAAGGAACAGTTCATTCAAAAGTACAAATTCTGTTAAAAAAAATCTATTTTAAAATGTGAAGTGAGTATAACAACAACAACAACCTAAATTCTTATAAAACATCTATGTAATTTAAATACAGCAGGAATGTTAATACATAAAGCAGGTTGTGCCTCTGACCTCATGATGCGATAACCCTCAGCCCAGGAG
The DNA here is from genome assembly GCF_963082965.1 of Carassius carassius. Taxonomy (NCBI): domain Eukaryota; kingdom Metazoa; phylum Chordata; class Actinopteri; order Cypriniformes; family Cyprinidae; genus Carassius; species Carassius carassius. The sequence continues at coordinate 20,642,622 of NC_081759.1, read as the reverse complement.
ATGGAGTGAGGTCCAGTGCTCTCGCTCATGCCGTACAGCTCAAAGACAGGGATGTAAAGGCTCATGAAGTACTCCAGTGTGTCTTTGGTGATCGGAGCTGCACCTGTGTAACAGGCCTTACAGCGGTCAAGGCCAAGAGCTTTTCTTACATTCTTGAAAACAAAGGCATTCGCCAATGTGAAGCCCCACGGCACTGAGGAATCACTGTAGAGAAATACAACGAGCTGTGAGACTCTTTCAAGATGATTCCATTTATAATTTAATCCATGGTACTTTTAAATCTCACCCATTCATGGCATTATAGCTAGCTTGAAGTCCGATCCCCTTGGCCCAGTCTGCAATCTTCTTTTTTGTGACAGACGACTTTGCACCGACGGCTTTCATTGCTTCCTGCATTTTTTCCCACACTCGAGGAACTCCCAAGAAGCTCGTGGGACGCACCTCTCTCAGAGTGTTGGCCAGGGAGCCCTACAGTGAGTTTAACAGTTAAAAGATAATAAGTTGTGTTTCATCATTTGTAGAAAAGTGTCTGCTGAATGGATTAATAAACATTTTTGAAAAATGAGGCTAATATTTCCAAAAGTAAATAGTGGGAGCATCTTAAAAGCTGGAGTTTTACCTTCAGGGCATCCGGCTCTGCAAAACTGGTTATGCCGGCAAACCTCATGCAGATCCACATGTCTTGAACTTGGGCTGCCACATGACTCAAGGGCAAGTAACTCACAAGTTCTTCCTCAGCCATCTTCAGATTGACCATGTGACCTGCTGCGCTGGCTGTCCAAGTGATCTGGACAGAGGAGGGATGAATATAAGGCACAGCTTATCAAATGTGATGAATTACATTTTGTATTGACATACCTAAGTGCTGAACTATTGGCTTTATGTGACACTTTAATTGTCACTCACATTATCATGGCTGAGCATGACCCCTTTGGGATTCCCTGTGGTGCCTGATGTGTAGATTAATGTGCAGCACTCGTTGGCCTTTTGACCGTCTATCAACACATCCAGCTCAGAATCAGGAACATCTGCTCCAAACTTCATGAATTCAGCCCACTGAGAGAACACCAAATTGAAGCATGTGTCAGGAGAACTGTTTGGTTAGTTGGTTAATAGACATACTGGAAATATTATGCTGTTTACTTTTATTTTCCTTGACTGGATTTTTGTGAAAAAAAAAACTGTACATTTTGATACTTTCTGGTTTGGGAACAAACAATACTGATCTGTAATTATCAGTGAACCTGCATTAACTGTGTTTACTTACATGTACATGTTTTGTACAAGCTTTTAGCATTCAGATTTTTCAATTTTTATTGTATTATTTGGCAAAAGCTTACCGTATATACGTCTGGAAACTCCTGCTCCAGTTCGCCCTTGTACTGAACAATAGCCTTCAAATGTGGCAGCTGATCTCTGACCTGTGAGGAGAGTGAAAGAAAACTGATTCATATTTTATGAGAAGATTCCGTAATTTATATATATATATGTGTGTGTGTGTGTGTGTGTGTGTGTGTGTGTGTGTGTGTGTGTGTGTGTGTGTGTGTGTGTGTGTGTGTGTGTGTGTGTGTGTGTAAATTAAATTGTAAATTAAGGCTGTCAGTCGATTAAAATAAATTTGACTGTGAAAATACCCACAAAGATTATTTAAATTCGATTCACCAGAAAATGTATCACACATAAACATTTAGGCTATGGAACATAAAGGCGAAAATAATTTAAGAAACTTCTCAGTATTTTTTCTTCATACAATGAAAGTCATAGTAACCAAAAAAGCTTTGTTACCAACAGTTTTCAAAATACATTCTCTTATTTTCCACAAAAGAAAGGTTTTAAACAACATGAGGGTTAAGAAATGATTTTTGGGGGGGGGGGGGGGGGGGGGGCTATCCCTAATGTTTTTATTTTCTTTCTTCAAGCTTGTTCATAATAACAATGTTATCTGAAGGAAGTGACATGTTTAGTGAAGGTGTAATAGATAAATGATTATTGAACTTGATAATTGAACTTTCAATTTTAACTCTCTAACTCTAAGATAGGCCTAATGTTCAGTAATCACATTAGTGTGCAATTACTGTTAATATAATCTATTATAACCAGTATGCTTTTTTGTTGAATTTTTATCTTTCCAACTCCATCTGTTTTATTTTTGAGAACTTGACTTATACACTTTTTGTTATTAAAGGTATATAATTATAATACCTCTCTACTGGCAATTCTGGAACTTTTTATTGCATCACTTCTCATGTTAATGTCTTTCTAGGATGAATCACCTGTAGCATTAATCATCTACTAAATGAAAGCTGTTCAACTACCTGGAGGATTTTGATCAGTTGTTTGTTGTTTTCCACAACTAGGACATTAGCTTCACAGTTATGAGCGACATAGTGGCAGGCCTCTGGAGAGTTAGTGCTGTAGATTCCAGTGGCCAGTCCCCTGTGACAAAACAAGATATGCATTCAGAAAACTAGACTATCAGATCTCACGTGCCATCAAAACTTATTTTCCCTTATTCTCTAACTTTATGTAGATTAACTTTTAACAGATTAAATGAATACACTCCGTCAATACCCTGCTAGGATACATCCAACATCAGCTATAAACCATTCAGGAGAATTGAAGCCCAGAATACCAACGCCATGGAATCGCTCCAGACCAAGCTAGAGAACACAAAGAGCACAATGACTGAATATGCAAAAGCAATTCACCAGCTGTTTGAAACTTTGGAACAACAATGAAACTAGAGCTGTAAAAGCTTTGAATCCTCAAAACCTCAAGCCAATAGTTTGATCATTTCACTAATAATACAGGAAAAGTCATTCAAAGGAACTTCCAAAACACTTAACTTAAGCAAATACTAATTACACCACTGCACCATGTTTACTTCCATGCATGAAGTAAACAGCTTTCAAGTATCGAGTAACAATACATTTCATACACTGTAAAAAATATTTCTGAAAAGCTTTTGAAATTCATTTTTAAAGATGAAAAGATTGAAGTCGAACCTTCAGAAAGCTTTTGGCAGCTGCTCTTGCATGTTGATAGTACTCCTTATAGGTCAGAGTGATCCATATTCCATCTTTCTTTGCACGGAGGGCAGGATAGTCTCCGTACTTCTGCACTGTAGCCAGGAACATCTGATTGATGGTCATTGGAGGTTCTGAGCCCAGTCCCGAGGTCTCCATCCTCAGTTTGACAGGCTTGTCTCTGGCTGTGCTCCACAGCTCCTGGGCTTGAACAAGACGCACGTCTCCAGTCGTCAATGGTATTGCCGGTTCATCGCCTTCATGATTCGGACAGCAAGGACACACAGGAGACATGATTATATTTGATTATATATAAGTGCTTCTGAAAGGTATTGCAAATTTAAAGATGAAGCTTCTGCATGCTAAGCAAGAAAATATCAGTCCGTCTGCCCTTGTCTCCTGTCACATACTCAGAAAAACACTGTGGAACAAACAGCTTTATAAGAGTGCAGAAATAGGTCAGGTTACTGACAGGATATGGTATGTGTTTCTCACCTATCAGGTTTCAAATATATAACGTAAAAAAAAAATCTGTATTTATTATTAACTTGTATGGTTTAATTTATTACAAAGAAACAGCAAGTATCACATAAAATTAAACATTACATTTTGAAGTAGAAAGACTGAAATAGTATTTTCTCATTTCAAAGAATTATTTGTGAACTACATTTATAAATTATATATATATTTTTAAATGTTTAATGGTTGTAATTATAAGATGAAAAAATTCTAAAGTGACATTCAGAAATCATTTCATTTTTCATTTTCACAAGAATGTGTTTTGTGAAAAATCTATTTTTTTTGACAGCAAGGACAACATGCCAGACGACACTGAAACTCTTCGTTATTTATGCAAAATAGTTGCATTTTCAATATGCAACCATATTGTGAACTTTCATGTGAAGACTGTACCTGTGTTATTCTTCATGACAGGGATTGAACAATCCCCATTCGGTTGGTTTTTAGAGTCATGGAGAGCTACGGTCTGATATTCTTCAGTTTTAACAGAACTAGCAAGAAAGACAAAACTTTTTACAGGATATCATAATTTATATATCAGCAAAAAAATAAAATAGATAATAATAAGCAGTACATTCAAGTACTACAATACTGGAGGTGGACAGCATTGATCAAGTCTACATACCCTTCAGTATCATTTCCAGAGACAGAAACTTCCTTGGAATCACACTGTGATATACACTCATCGGCAGACATTGCACAGAGTCTTAAGATGACAACAAAATAAAATATTATTACAAAACCTTGCTTTACAAAGAAGTGGCCAAATACAATAAAGAAAAAATATCATACAAATGTCTAATATCTTCTATTTAGTCGAAAGACTCTAACACTAGTGGTTTCAATAGGTCATTTATATTTTATATGTATCTCAGCTCTTGGACAATACTAAGCAATATGTGCCAGTGGATATAGTGTCAGACAATGAAAGCAGCAAACGACAGGTTACTGTCAATGACTAGCTTTTCACCAACATTAGAAAATTCAGATTAAGACATTATTACCTTAAATAGTCTATGTGCAAATGTGCATATCTCTAAATCTAGATTAAACATGAAAAATACATGTGTTTGCTAAGGTTTAGTCATGCAACATATGTGCATTTGTGAAGTCTTTATGCCATCTAAAGTTTGTTGAAGTAATTTGACACTTAAAGTGATATTTCACCCAAAAATGAAAGTTCTGTCATCATGTAAGTTCCACTCTGCGTGTTCCAAACCTGTATAAGCTTATGCTGAGAACAAAATTAATTATTTTACATTTATTTTTGGTACCCAAACAGTTGACGGTAGACATTGCCATCAATAGTTTTTTCCCCCTCAAACAAACTGTTTGGTTACTAATATTCTTAAAAATATCTTTAAAGACATGTTTGTATGAATTTCAGGATGATTAGATGATGATGATGACAGAATGTTCAATGAAATTTATTAACTTTTTTTTTCTTCCTGGGAATGATGACTCCAGAAGTTCATAATCTGACTCCTCAAGATTGCAAAAACACAAAGTTCATGATAATTACAAAACAAGTGTGGCCACATAATGATCTGTGTCCAAGTGAACTTGTCCTCAGATAAGAAAAAACTTTGAGACCGACACAGTTCATTACCGACAAGAACAATGATACTGACCTCAGTAATCTTGTGAAATAATTTGATGGTGTTAAGAAATTGGATCCTAATCTGTATTTAAAGGTGTGGGAGTTGAGGTGTCAGGTTCAAAATTCATTGATTCATTGATTCACATGGGCAGGTTTTCACAAAACACCATGGTGTTGTTCTACTGAATCGAAGCATTATGCATTTAAAAAATCAGGAAATGTAAATGCACTTGCTTGTAATATATATATATATATATCGTATTAATAACATGATCATACTACAGCAGTTCTATTATCTCTAAAATGCATATTTAAAGTGACACATGACCACCTGACGACAAAGCAGGAGACAAGAGAAACACAATGTACAAAATATATACCATATATAAAGTAGACATAATGTCACCCTACATGGGGTAAATCACAGTGGAAATCAATGAGTAACTAAAAACAATGAATGAAATAACAAACAACATAAATAAGCAAGGCTAAGCATAGTTTCTGCCCACAAACCAGACATTTGAAAAATATGCTACCTTTATATGCCTTCTTTATTGGGAAAAAATAAATAGAATAAAAAATAAAATCTACTTTGTGACAACTAGGCTATATTGAAAATATCACCCCTACGTTCAATTAAACAACTAATTATTCACCTGAATATTTACTAGAAACCTATGCATTATACCTCAAGGACTGCAGAAATGTCATTCATATGACGAGTTTGCAAAATGATTTTCTTTATAACATATACATGTAGCTAGTCTACTAATGTTAACAGAAAGTGATAAAGGTTGACTTACATGTTCGAACTGGTTTTTTCCTGTCAGTGATGTGGGAAATTGTGTAGTTTTCAGAGCAGGTGTGAGTGAAACAGGTGGAATAACGTGCGTCGGTTTCATTCAACCCTATGGCCTCATGTCACGTGACGCGTGGAGCAGCTGACAGAACTTTATACTGCTGCTGTCTGCACTTATATTTCCATTATTAAGCAAACGATTTAATCGTCACAGCAATATATATACACTTAAAAAAAAAAAGATCAAAATTATAATTCTAAACCAAATGCATTTGGACGGTTTACTTTTTTAACAATACACCTACATAAGTCTAACATTTTTACAGCTGATATTTAAATAAAATTTGCGTCCTACAATAACTTCCTATTCAAGTTTTATTGTATGGCATTTGCAAGACATTTCAACAGCAAATTTCTGTATTAATATTAATTCATTCATGTTTGCAGACAAGCTTTTGATATTTCAGGTTATAGAGATTGTAAGACAAGTTAAATGAAGAGCTGTTTATTGATCAATACGTTGTTACATTAAGATTGTTACATATGCTCAGAGATCACAAAGTCTATAATATGAAAGAGACTGGATAAGATAAAGCAAATCTTATTACCGGTATTGATAAGACAACTGTGGACATTTACTATTTTTCAACCTTCACCTAAAAATAGATAAAATGAACGTTATATTTTTACTACTCTCCAGAAATCCCGGTATGCTTTGTTAAATTATTTGTTAAGATTTAATCAATATGTATTAAACAGAATTGTAAAAGGCTCAAAGTTGTTTACGTAAACTGTTAAGATTATTATTGTTCTGTATCACATTTCTTCTTCCAGTCAGCACAGACATGATGTGTTGTACAGTTGCATCTGATGTTTCAGCAAACAGGACGAAAGTTCACTTGATATAAACACTCATGAGCGACCCATAGAAACCAGCCCACTGGCCATCAGGGTCGCTCGATCACACCACCATCACCTTCAGCAGTTAACAGATCTACAGGATGACCTCAGCTGAGGCCAAGCCAGGTCTAATACAAGATTTCAGATTGTATGTTTTTATTTCAGCACGTCCTGAGATATGTCTTCATGATATAAACACAGGGCCCTTATTCATGGAACATTGTCAGAAGGAACTGCTGTGTATTTTAAATCATTCATAATATTAATCATATGTAAATTGTCTTGAATGCAACAATTTATGCAAGAATATTCTTTGCAAGAAATTTGTTCTGCTTTATATTTCATTCATGTATTTCCTGTCCTTCTTTTCAGTAAATTTTTTGCATATGCCAAACATTTAATACCCATTTAGCAAAAAGCTCATATCAACCTGTGAACCTTGCAAAATGTTTATTACCCAGTGATGACACTAAACAACAGTAAAGGTAACCCAACCCAGCTAAGTGCAGGTTACCCAACAGCTTGTTAATATCAAGTGCAGACGGAAAACCAGTCAAATTCATTTTAATGTAGAAAATTGTTCCCACTCTCTCATTATTTGACAAGACAAACATTTATTTTTTTTGGTAATCTCCAACAAATTTTCTATTTGTATATCAGTTATGCTTGTCTCCGCCAAAAATTTAGAGCGTTATTTTTTATTCTGACAGAAGGTCCATCTATCCAGGAGGCCATCTCATTTGCCGTCCTCCGAGAACATGAATGTGAAGGTGATACACGGACTGTGCCCCATTTTTTCCATCATTAATGACTGTAAATAACAATGACAGATAATTAAGCAAATAATACATTCTTTAAACATAATGACATGTTAATATTATAGTGTACTATAATAAATAAACTGCAGATTGCAGTTGCAAGCCTACTGTATTACTTTTGATACACACATTTCTACAGCCTTTAAATGATCAGCATTTTCAAAACTCAATCTACTACTTGTCTTCTGTCATCTGACTGATAGTTTATACTTTTTAGCAAGTAAAGGCCTTTCAGTATAATTGTAAAAATGTCGACTTTGGGTTATTGTACAGTACACGTGTCTACATGTGTCTTTTTGTAAATTGAACGTAATAATAACTTGTTAGTAATATCTCAAAATAAACACTAACTGGACTGAATTGAGAATTAATTGATTATCTATACATTATTGATGTACACCAATATTTATATGTATTTTTATAAGTATTCTGCTAGACTGTTACAAAAACCTTAATTTACATTACAAGCTAATCAGAATGCTATCTTACTTTTTGGCCATATAAATATCAGTAACTGCACCAAATTGCATATTTTTACATAGTGAGGTGTTTTTTCCACCTTGATTATGAGCACCATATTCTTCTACATCATACTATTTGAGCAACTATGTTTTTCTTAGTATTATTTTACATGCTAAGCTTTACAGGATGAAGATGATAGAGGATTAAATGAACCCTTTTCAAACAAGGCATATTTTACTCACCCACTCTGTATCCTTCATCTAGTCCTTCTCTCTTTGCTATGTTTTTGGCCACTATCAAAAGACGACCCAGGAGCTGGAGGAAATTTCAAGATCTTAGAGGGGTGTCATCCTCTGTAATTATTACAGAAATTAATAAACTGTGTGTGTGGACAGACAAACCAATGCATCATCCTCGTGTGCTTCACTGATCCTGGGAATGGGGATCCTTGGAATAACCAGGAAATGCACAGGAGCCTGGGGATTAACATCTCTGAAAGCTAGACACTGCAACAACATATTTATAATATGTAAACTGATATGGATACTATTCATATTATTGAACTTTACAAAATAAAATTAAGATAAATAAATTACAATATGTTACTTAACAATATATTAAGCAAAGGTCCTAAAGGCTTGTGGTCTGTAACTTACCTTGTCATCCTCATAAATGATAACTGCAGGGATAGTTTTGTCAATTATTTTAGAAAATATAGTGTGTTCATGTTTTCCTGCTGGCTTCCTGTGCCAAGAGAATTTCGTCGCGCGTGGAAGAGCAAAAGGTCTGATACAAACAAACAAACAAAACCTCAGAAACAGTATCTCTGAATGTCTAAAACATGTACACAGCAGATTAAGTCTACGGCATATTAAGTCTTCTGCGCACTTTAAATTCACAGACCACACTTAAACTCGAACAGTGTGTTTATAAGACAGAACTGAACACCTTCACAGGTAAGACACGCCGTAAATGAAGTCCAAGAGGCAAAACCTGCCGGGTTAGTAAAATACTGCGAGCTGTCATTGCACTGTTTAAGAACAAACAGCGTCAATATTCTACGGTAATCCACCTCTCACGTGCTGCTGCGGAGGATTTGTTTACATCCGGTTCTGAAACGTTATGTGTTTTTTTTTTCAAAATAAAAGTCTCATTTGAATCATAAAATAAGTGAAAAGAATAAAAAAAACTTCATTATACATACTTTAGTTTCACAATTGTTTTTTATTATTTTGAGGTGAGATGTGTCCCTTAACATCTTCGTGAGATTCACAATTCATGTACTGAATTAACAAAGTATACCTTTGTTCAAATGCATTTAATGAACAATGAACATACAATTATGCATACAAATATATAAAAAAGGGACAAGAAAAAAATACAAAAATAAATAAATACATCAATCATATAAAAATCTGAATAAGGGTATAAAGTGGTGTAATATCACATAATATATTATTTTATTTTATTTGTTTATTTTTTTTGTTCCGTAAATTGTGTGTTTATGAATGTGAAATATGGTCAATTTTGATTAATTTAATAAAATAATTTTCATTCTTTCTTTAGAATATTCAGTATATTTAGAAAATTCGAGTTTATTTTCCCATAAAAGTTAGAGAGGTCTTGAACACTGAATATTTTCATTGATACATTTCTTTATAGCACAGTATAACTGATAAAATGCCAAAAACAAGATAGTTTCACAGTTTCATCGCTATTACAAAAAATAGACATTTATATTGCTATCTTTTAGTTTATCCTTATTATTTTTATTTCTGTAAAGAATGGTTTTAGATAAGATATGTGTGTAAGCACTTCACAAGTTTGCCATCAGTCGATTGCTCTTATTCTCCTCTCACCCGCTCCAGCAGACGGCAGCAGACGAACATACAGTGACACTGAATCACAGAAGAAGAAGAAGAAGAAGAGGAAGAGCTTGATCACGCGGAGGAACATGGCGTCCTGCAGCAGGTTGCCCTTGCATCCTTTCCTCTGCAGTGTGTCAGTACGCCTCGCTTGTAACAGAAATGTCCAGGTTGAGGCTTCCACAGCAAAAAGTTTATATCCACCCATTCTCCCTTCCCGCACCGCGAAGAGTAAAACGGCGAAGCGGCGCGTGGTCACGGAGCTCTTCGAGCAGCTGCGCTCGTGCACGGCGCAGGAGAAGATCCGAGCGCTCACACGCGTTCAGCGCAAGAAGTACGTGATTTACCCACAAACATTTGCTCTCAACGCGGACAGATGGTATCAGCACTATACCAAAACGGCGTTTCTCAACGGCCTGCCAGAGAAGTATGAGCCTGCGCCGGCGGTGGATGAGTCCGTGCAGTCTGAGGCGCGAGCTGTAGTCTGCAGCTCCATCCTTCAACAACACTGGCACGCGATGAAAGGGAGGACTTTCACCCAGAAAGAGCAAGAGCAGCTCGTCCCTCCGTTTCTGAGGAACGCGGTGTGTGGTCTGAAAAACCTCCTGGCCAAAGAAAACCCGGTGCTGAGTCTGTCAAGTTTAGGTTGGTTTGACCTCCATCTCTACACTTTACTGCAACGCAGGTTGCTTATTTAGTAACGTGGCTACTCTTTATATTGTTTAACGTTTATAATGTGTTTTCTGGTTTTGAATGCATGTGCTATTTTCATTATTATTTGCAGATTTTGACCCTCAGGTAAGCTATTACTGGTTGCGGGGAGAAAGGACTATTCCAGAGGGCCACAGGAGAGGACGGGTCGAGCCCATGAGGTTTCAGATTGATGACAAACCTCACAGTCAGATCAGGATCCCACAGCAGCTTCCCCAGGCAGGACTTTGTTTATGATCAATACAGTTTGTGTAAATAATTTTAATCATATAACTTACATTGTAAAAGTCTGTGGTGTTGTTAACAGGTATTGTCAGCATGCATCGTTTAGGAGAAATAGCGTTTATGTGTGATAAATGTGTTTAATAGTGATGTAATGTCTTTCAGTTTGTTCCTCTAGAGGCAGAAATCTCTGCTGAAGTTCCCATTATCACTTTGGCTCCCGACCTGCTCCCCTTGTTCAGGAGACAGTATGACAATAACATCTTTATAGGTTGGTGTGTTCCAGTGTTTTTAGTATATATGATATTATTTTATTACGGTAATATTTAACTTTTACAGTTATATGGTCACTTTTCATTTTAGTTCTAGCGTTTGTATTTTTATTAGTTTTTTTTTTTTAGTACTTGTTGCTTATTTAAGCTTATTTTATCTTAGTTCCAGAGACAACAGTTATACTTTTTATTTTTGTTTTGTTTAATTTCATCTAATGTTCATCTTATTATATTTCAGCTTTATTCTGATTTACCAGAAATGGTTTCTTAATAGTTTTTAGTTAAGTCATAGATTTTTGTCTTCAAATATCCCATGAAGCAACAGATATTTGCAACTCTAAATGCTGATTGGTTGAGCCACAAAAGTTGCTGCACATTCTGTATTACTGGAGAAAGTAACTGTAAAAGACTGAAAATTAGGCTAATTGAATATTACATTGAAAAAGAAGTGATTTCTATTAGAAATTAAATTAAATTTGATTATTACTAAAGTGGTCGATTTATTGAGCTTTGGTGTCTTATCGCTTTGATGTTTCCACTTGTACAGAAGCATCTGATAACAACACTTGTGTTCAATCACTGTAGGGCAATGTTTCTCAATCGTGCCACTGGGGGGCCCTGGCCACCTTTCAGGGGGTACCCAATAAATCTTTCAATTCAACTTAATTAAATATTAAGCTGTTTATTAAAACGCTTATAAAAACAAAAAAGTGACTATTGACTTGTATTACATCAGAGGTAAATAGCAACTTGCTATCCTTATCATATAGTATTTTATTGTTTTAATCCGTGACAGTATTCTGAAAGTATGTGCATGTTGTTTTACCCCACAGGTGCCAAACCGGAAGATCCATGCTGCTATGGTCACACACAGTTTCACGTGGTCCCTGACCGGTTCCGCAGGGACAAAATGAGCAAGAGAGGCCTCTCTGATCAGGTGGAGGTGTCCCTGAGGGCCAGCGCTATTGCCAGCCTGTTTGCATGGACAGGGGCGCAAGCTATGTATCAAGGTTGGTGTTTCTGTAATCTTTGGAATTGTCATGAGCTCAGGTTAAGATCACACTTAAGTTGAATTGATCCATATATATATATTTTTTTTTACAGTTATAGGGCATTGACATGAATCGGCTCATGCATGCTTCCTTAACTAAATCTGTTTTGATCTGCTCAGGCTTTTGGAGTGAAGAGGATGTGAGCAGGCCGTTTGTGTCTCAGGCTGTCATCACTGATGGGCAGTTCTTCTCATTTTTCTGCTATCAGCTCAATACTCTGGCTTTGAGTCCAAGGGCTGATGGCAACAATAGCAGGAAGAACGTGTGCTGGGGCACAGAAAGCATGCAACTGTATGAGAGAATCACAGACGGAGACATAGTGGGCTTGAACGATGCTGTTCTTAAGCTGTTGCTGCAGTTTTTACTGAACAATGCACAGTGTTGAAAATGATGTGATTGTTCAATGTGTCAATAAACATAATATATGGAGCTGCATGCTAGTTTTGTCTTCATTTAGTTTTAGTTTTAGGTTTAAGTGCCTAAAATAGAACTGAAAATTAAAAGATTACACCTTGTTTGTTGATGGATCAACAAATCACAGTCATATTTGTATTTAAAGGAATAGTTCACCCAAAAATGAACATTGTCATCTACTCACCCTCATGTCGTAGTTTTCTGTAGAATGTTTTTGAAGCTTAAAGTAGGTGGAGTCGGCCATCGCCATTTTGGCAGTGCGTCACCACACATCACTCCCAGATCATTGAAAATGGGCAAAAAGGTGGGAGCTGGTTGCTGAAGCCACGCCCACCTAGTTTGAAGGTAGTGTCAGCAGGGGCAATCCACCTGTCATTCAAGTGGCCACGCCCTTAATTATACAGAACTTTATGGCTTAATATATTTTAAACGGATGAGTTATATAAAAAAATCACCCCCTCACAGTAATGAAGGACAAAATTATCTATATAGACCTAAATAATTTTTTGAACCAGGTTGTAAACGGTTTTTTATTGCTTTAAGTTGGGCATTTTAACATGGGGAGTCAGCCAGGCTCTAGCGGCCAGTTGACGAATTACAGGTTAAGTCACTTCTTGGCTTCACGAGAGAGCGGGAGGTTGCCGCTTGATCCAAGCCCATAAGAATTTTCTTCATGTTTGAAACACAAAGTTTTTGTTTTTTTGTAAGTTTGCTCTTTCTGTTCCTTAACTGAAGGTCCAAGCAATCAAAAGCTCTCACACATCACAAAGTACAAAAATATATGAAAAAGTAATCTGTATGAATCGACGTATTCATTATATCATATTAAGCTAATCCTTTAATAAAGCCTTCAGAAAAGTATTTTCTTTAGTTGACCTTTATTATTAAATTGACTTACAAAAGGTCATATGAACACTTAAACCTTGCCAATAACACTGTCATATATTGAATATATGACAGTGGATATACAAAAATTGAATATAGTGTATATATTGTCATACACTGTCATACACTCACCTAAACGATTATTAGGAACACCTGTTCAATTTCTCATTAATGCAATATTCTAATCAACCAATCACATGGCAGTTGCTTCAATACATTTAGGGGTGTGGTCCTGGTCAAGACAATCTCCTGAACTCCAAACTGAATGTCAGAATGGGAAAGAACGGTGATTTAAGCAATTTTGAGCGTGGCATGGTTGTTGGTGCCAGACAGGCCGGTCTGAGTATTTCACAATCTGCTCAGGTACTAGGATTTTCACGCACAACCATTTCCAGGCTTTACAAAGAATGGTGTGAAAATTGAAAAACATCCAGTATGCGGTAGTCCTGTGACTTTGACTGAAATAACCACTCGTTACAACCAAGGTATGCAGTAAAGCATTTGTGAAGCCACAACACGTGCAACCTTGAGTCGGATGGGCTACAACAGCAGAAGACCCCACCGGGTACCACTCCTCTCCACTACAAATAGGAAAAAGAGTTTACAATTTGCACGAGCTCACCAAAATTGGATAGTTGAAGACTGGAAAAATGTTGCCTGGTCTGAGGCTTTTTCCAGCAGGATAATGCACCATGTCACAAAGCTCGAATCATTTCAAATTGGCTTCTTGAACATGACAATGAGTTCACTGTACTAAAATGGCCCCCATAGTCACCAGATCTCAACCCAATAGAGCATCTTTGGGATGTGGTGGAACGGGAGCTTCGTGCCCTGGATGTGCATCCCACAAATCTCCATCAACTGCAAGATGCTATCATATCAATATGGGCCAACATTTCTAAAGCATGCTTTCAGCACCTTGTTGAATCAATGCCACATAGAATCAGTTCTTAAGGCGAAAGGGAATCAAACACAGTATTAGTATGGTGTTCCTAATAATCCTTTAGGTGAGTGTATATACTATATTGAAGATTATGAAAACATGCCTTATACATTTATGTAATATAGAGAATGTAATATACAGTATGTATATGTAATGGTATATAATATATGTTTACATATATTGCTGTGACTGAATTAGTTTAGGCAAAAAAACCTTATTGCTTGTTACTTGATGATTCAAGCCACAAGATTATAAAGCAGAATAAAAAGTTTTTCTACATAAACCCTTTTTTTTTTAACTGTTAAAATGAATAACTCATAACACTTAATAATAATAATGTCTCAGTGCTCCAGTTTTCTTTGTCTTGCTGTGTTGTTCTCCACTCCATTGCTTTCATCACGAGTGCTAAAACAAAAATAAGCACCATCAATGCCAACATCTGAAAAAACAAATATATTCAGTGAATCTTTTAAAATTATATAAACAGAACTGAACACACTTACAGTTTGCTGATTTGTTCAGAGCAGAGCTCATTCTCTGCAAATGAATAAATCCTTTGTTAATTGTAATTGGTGACAGCTCTATTTAAAGATTCTTCATTAAAGTTTACTGTACCTCCTGCAGAAATGTTGTCATTTTGTGGCTTGTTGCATTTTTCCCAGAGCAAAATCAGTGTGACGAGGACAATGACTTCAACCACTATAGCAATGAAGGGCTTGAGAGGCTCAGTATACGACAAGACCTTCAGCTCTACGTAAGACTCACTGGGTTTGATATCAAACTCAGCGCTGCATATGTACTTCCCAGAATCCTCTTCAGTCAGATTCAGTACGGTCAGTTTGGTTTTATTCCCATAAATAAAGATCTTGTATTTCAGAGGGTTTGCAGTAACATTGATGAGCTCCTGTGAAGAGAAAAACACTGATATGAACCGGGTTGTCATTGTTAAGTACAGCTATTACAAATCATTTTGGTTAAACTGTATTTAAAGGTGTCCTTGTTACAGTGTTATTATACATTTAAGTACTGAGTAATGTTAATTAACTACGTGTACTTACTATAGGGTTATGGTTAGGATTAGGGTTACTTGCGTGTAATTATGCATAATTTATTGTTATCATAATAGTAAGAACATGTGTAACAAGGACACCTTAAAATAAAGTGTTACCATAATCTTCAGTAAATTAAATAAAATTATAAAATATAAACTATATTAGCTGAAAAACTTTAAAAAAAAAAAAAAAGAAAGAAAAAAAAAAAAAACTGGGTTTAGGTTGAAGTAGTATAATCAATCTCATATTCCCCATTTCTTTATCACCTTTCCAGTATTGTTTGCGTTGTACCAGATCCAGGTGTTTGGTGTGTGTTTGAGTTTACACTCCAGTACAACTGAATCTCCAATGTAACTCACTACTGGCTTGTCTCTTTTGTCTTTTATTACAGGAACTTAAGGGGGGAGCAAAATACATCAGGTTAACATAATCTAAATGATAAATATGATTGTATAAACCATTAAAACAACACACTGTGTGCATGAAATGACAACATACCATCTAAAACAAATGTGACTTGTGCCTGATTTTCTCTGAAGATGCAGGAATAGTTTCCCAGATCTCTGGCCAGTATATTGAAACTATGAAGCAGGTGAAACAGCTTAAATCAGTGTTAAGTCATTGTTTAGTAATACTGAATTGCTTATTTGCTTCTTTAACATGTCTTATTTGCATTATTTTGCATTTATTAGAAATGACACATTCTGAAATAGACATCCACTTACGTCTTTTTAAGGATATACTGTTCATTGTTTCTATTTACAGTTTCTTCAGAGTTTTCAATTTCTTGTCCATCTTTAGTCCAATAGCCAGTAATGTACGGAGGGTTATTTGGTATATCAGTTAGGTTACATAAAAGCTCTATATACTGGGGTGTCAGGATTTCGAGCTCTTCAATAATGACTTGATTTTGACCTGTATGCCAAGAAATTGTAGCCCAATCAGTAAACCAAACCACTGCAATTATGTACGATTCAATGTATAGTCTCTAGTAAAATAAGGTAGACTTATTATAGATTATCTTATTATTCACATTTTAAAAGAATGCACCCAGAAATGAATATTTGCTCACCCTTAGGTCATCCAAGGTTTACATGAGTTTATTTCTTTATTCAAAATATATTTGGAGAAACGTAGCATTACCTCACTGGCTCACCAGTGGATCCTCTGCAGTGAATGGGTGCCGTCAGAATGATAGTCTAAACAGCTGATCAAAACACCACAATAATCCACATGACTCCAGTCCAACAATTAATGTCTTGTAAAACGGAAAGCTACATGTTTGTGACAAATCAATTTATTAAGGTGTCGCTTCTGGCAAAAATACAACTCATCTATCCATAATTTTGCTTTTTCCAGTGGAAAAGTCCATCTCCTGTTGTCCTCCCACATCAAAATCCACTAAAATATTTTAGATCTGTTTTAGACAGTTTTTCTTGAAAACAGTCCATTTTCAATGGAGAAAGCAAAATGGACAAAAGACACATATTTTAGCTGAAAGCAACATTTTAAGTTCAAAACATCTTAATGATGGATTTTTTTTTATTATAAACATTAAGCTTTTCACTTCACAAGATGTTAATTGATGGACTGGAGTGTAGATTATTTGTGGATTATTGTAATGTTTTTATCAGCTGTGTGGACTCTCATTCTGACGGCACCCATTGGGGAACAAGGGATATAGTGATTATTCCAAATTCACAAATCTGTTCTGAAGGAGAAACAAACTCATCTGCAGCTTGGATGGCCTGAGGGTGAATACATTTTTTTAGCAAAAAAAATTTCTGGTTAACTACTCCTGTAAGAATTTTATAATTTGTGCACTAACAAACATCTGTTGATCTATTGATGTAATCTAGTGATGTCAAATGAATACTTGTTCTGGCTAATAATATACTGTATGACAGGGTAATCGTACCTTTGGATACAGCTTTTCGTGTTGTAATTAAAGGATCAGACTGTGGGGAAAGGGTTGTTTCTAAAAAACAAAAAAGAAAAGAAAAGAAAAAAAAAGACACGCCATATGATGTTACACTGAATAAGCGACACTACCTACTCACCGTTCTGCTAGAGACCGGCCTAGTCAAGGTTAAATGAAAGTTTCATTACTTAGAAGCCTCAATCCAGATTAATAATACACCAAGGAATGAATTTAAAATGATTTACAATCATTTAACAATCACATTAAGATCCCCTAGAAACACTGGAAAAATGGTAACAAGGTCATAAAGCTTTTAAAAAAAGACAAGGCCCCATAAATGTGATACTACACTAAGAAGCAGACATGCACATACCAGTGTTCATCCCATCACAGTAGAGAAGAAGTAAGATGAGCTGTCTGACACAAGCCATGGAGAAGAGCGATCTTTGGCTGCAGCTGTGCTGTGTGCGGCTGGGGCGATGCATCTCTTCTGGTGTGTCTTTTTCAGAAGCAGGTGCACAGAGACACCAACCCCCTCCCTTCACTACTGCAGCCATGGTGACTTGGCAGGACTGGTGTACGCTTGCAGCTTCCTGTTTTAAATTAATCATGAGTGTCAGGATGCGGCCACAGCCCTGCCTGATCAAATGATTGGAAATCCTGTAACATAACCCTCAATTGAGATGGAGCAGGTACTGTGACCAGTGCTGGCACAACTTGATGTTTGACAACTTCAGATTCACACTTCATCTGTGTGGTACACTCTGTATTCACAAATGTGGATGTAGTTATAAGTGTAGCCTTTTATTTATTATATGTGCTTTTCGTGTGCTGAGAACAGGAGTCTGCAGTGGAGGATTGTATTACTTACTGTCCTTAAATATTAATTGCAAACTGACAGTTTGCAGAGTTCCTGAACGTTTTTTTCAACACTGTTATGCTGTGACTTTTACCTCTTTTAACATTTCTTGACATTATATCATATATCATGAAATGATTTATTTATTTATTTTGTGTAAGCACAGGATTCAAACTTGTAGTCAGTATTTCATTGTATACACCTGACAGACTAAAACTCAGCAGTTCGATTTAAATCTGATTTAAGAACTCATGGACACCACCTAAGACTGGGTTTTCTCTTTTGTGATGCTTTTCCAGGCCTTTACTGAAGCCTACTTCAGCTGTTTGTTTGTGGGTCTTTGTGATTTTAGTTCAGCAAGTGAAATGCATGCTTAATTGGGTTGAGATCAGGAGACTGACTTGGCCATTGCAGAATATTACATTATTTTACCTTCAAAACCTTCTGGGTTGCTTTTGCTGTGTTTTGGGTCGTTGTCCGTTTCTACTATGAAGCACTGCCCATTCAACTTTGCTGAATCAGGGCAGAGAGTATATTCCTATACACTTCAGAATTCTTCCAGCTGCTTCTGTCTTTGGTCTCGTCATCAATAAACAGCATTAACACAGTGCCACTGGAAGCCATGCATGCTTATGCGTTCACACTGCTCCACCATGTTTCACAGATGTTGTTGTATGCTTTGGATCACAAGCTGTTCCAAGCCTTCTATATACTTTTTTTTTCTCATGATTCTGGTACAGCTTGATCTTAATATCAGCCGCACAAAGAATGCTTTTGCAGAAGTGGTCAGGCTTTTTAGAAGTTTTTTTGCAAAGTCAAGTCTGACTTTGCTTTCACCTTGTGGTGAGGTGAACCCTCTGTAAGGGCATGTTTGAGGACTTGTTTAAGAGAAAAATATCGTCTTCCAAAGGTGAGAGTCCCAGGAGCAGATAAACAAATCTCTTCAGTTATTCCTGTCCCTGACCAACTGTGCTTAAGCAGCACATGAATAGCATGAGTTTGCAGAGATGGTTAGGCTATCAAGTGTGCGAAGGTTGCAGTGCAGATTGTGGCAGGAGATTAAGGCATAATATAGTAAACTAAAATAGTGAGTCTGGATGTTCAGGGCTTAACCACCTGTAGTGTTTAATCCCTAAAGTGAGCTTTGACAGCACTGCTGTAGAGCTTTCAAACTGTGGGATCAGTAGCAGTTTCATGTGGATGAAGAGAGAAGTTTAACTCTATAGTGGAAATGTATAAAAATTTAAAATGAAGTTATGACTTTTACATGGCTAGAAGTCACACATTTAGGTTACAATTAGGTTACCTAGAGGATACCGATATTTTTTTTTAAAAATTGGTATAGCTTCTTTTACATCTTTTGTCTAATTTTAAAGTAAATCGGAATATTATGTGCCCTCTACTACAATTAAATGAATGTAGTGCACACTTAAGGTTAATATATAAATAAATAAACTAGTAACAATTGGCAAAGCTGTAACCATTCAGGATTTGAATTGTTAGATCAGATATTTTTTCTGAAATGAATGTTAATTTTATTAGTTTACCATCATTAATAATAATAATCACAGAGGCAAATGTACTTATTATTAAACAAACTTTAGTAAATAAATAAATAGTCTAGTCTTTTTATTCTACACAAGGCCTTCATAAAGTTGAAAATGATTAATTATTCTATTCTCTGATGACAAAATTCTCTTTTAAGAAACTATTAATTATATCTACATAAAAAAACATAGAATTAATAATTAAAAATGTTACTTAAATCATAAAAACGTTCAGGTATTTGTATAATTAACCTATTTACTTTTGCTTTATTTCAAAGAACGCTTTCTTATTATTTCATTGGTAACACTTTAGTATAGGGTCCAATTCACACTAATAACTAGTTGCTTATTAGCATGTCTATTATTAACATATTGGCTGTTTATTAGTGCTTATAAAGTACATATAATGCATGACATCCATAATCCTACCCAATACCCTAAACTTAACAACTACCTTATAAACTATTAATAAGCAGCAAATAAGGAGTTAATTGAGGCAAAAGTCATAGTTAATGATTAGTTAATAGTGAGAATTGGACCCTAAAATAAAGTGTGACCATTTCATTGAATGTCTTATTTGTATTTTTCATTGTTTCTAATCAAACTGGCTTGCTAAACTACTGTAAGTAAAAAAGTGTCACAGTTATGGCCAGTATCTGTACATAATAAAAAACAAAAAAAAATCATGCTCTAATCAACACTTGTAAATTTTAAAACGAAAACAAATAAGTGTCAAATCAGTATCTTGAGAGACAATGTGACTAAGTAGTTTGAATATGTAAAATCAGTTCATGCTCTGTTTCATTTATAAAAGGTCACGCTTGAGGCATGTCTACAAGCTATGGTTTCTGGGTATGTAATTCTTACACACAGTATACGAGCAAAGAAGTGCTATTCGACTGTCCTGCTGTTTGTTTTTCCCAGAGTGAACAGGATGAGAATATGATCCAGCAGGCCGGAGATGACACTGACGTGCCAGAAGAACTGATCAAGATGGTGGATGGAGAGGTGCCTCAGGAGGAGGAAAAGGAGTCCATCATGGGTCAGATACAAAAACCTTCAGAACATGGATGTGGGGCAGCTCAAAGAAAAGATTCAGGCCACATTTGTGGAGATAAAATCCAAGGCTGAGGTTATAAGTGCACTGTTATGTAATGTGAAGAGGAAGTCAAAGTCATCTAGTTGCCTAACATCTTGACGACACGCATTTGCTTATGCAGTAAAACTATTAAGTTACCATTTCCTGAGAAATATTGATCACACAAGAGATGTTCAGAAATTTATTTTCATTGGATTTCTAGTTTTTCTTTTTAATCAATTACTTGTTTTTATTTTAATTTTTTCTTATGAAATTGTAACTGACCTTCTCACATTGAGTAACCTTTCATTTCCAAGCCAGAGTTATGAACAATATCTACATGTTAAAAGATAATCATGACATTTGATTCATGCACTTTTTGTTTAAAAATAAAGACTATTTTTCTAAATATGTTTAAAATCTATGTGAAGAAAGAGATGTTTTGAGATGTAATAAGGTGACAGGATTTTTAAGAAATTAGTTTAAATTACTATATAATTACAGTAACATTGCTACAGTATTTTCTTTACGCTTAAATATTTTTTATATATTATTATTATATTTTTTATATTATTATTTAAAATATTTTATAGTCACATGAAAGTAAAGACTGAAAAGTGATAGAAATGAGACAATCCCTTGAGATGATACATTTTTGCATTACAATCACTGACAGCCTTGTGGGCAGAACACGTCATATAACGCTGTTGTGCAACAGTGCCCCAAGTTCAAATCCCAACTCTTTCCCAATCCCGGCACCCATCAGCTCTGATCTGTCCTATTATAAAAAAAGGCAAAAAAATAAAACAAAAAGGAAAAATGACACGTTGACCATTAATACATTAACTCCACAGTCTTTAAAGGACTTTTCATTTATTCATTCTAAGGTCGTCCCAGATGTATATGACTTTTTTTTGACAACTTTTAAGATCTTTTGACAAAGCCGATGCTTCAAATGCAAACTTTTGCCAATTTTGGTGATCCCATACACTTCCATTATATTGACTCATGGAGATGTTCATTCAATGGAAGTCAGTCCTATACATCTGGGATGGCTAAATGATGAGAGAATTGTATTTCTTTTGTGTGGAGTATCCCTTAAATTATTGGTTTACCACTGTGTACTCACTCAGTGATGGTTATAGAGTTGCAAACTATTCATGAACTCATTTTGCATGTCGTCAATATCATCAGTGGTCTCAATGGGAATACTTGGTGGGTTCAGGAAGGGCGAGCATGGCATTTTCTCATATTGATGTGTATGGTCAACGTACAATCGAAAGTCCCCATAGCCTCCTACAGCTCCGTGGAGGGGCTCGCAGACGTTGAGGTAGGGGCTGGTGTGCTGCTGGGGGAAGCATGGGCCCTGGCTGTGGAAGCGGCGGTCAGACGCGGGGCTGTGGCTTGGGCTGGTCGAGGGGCTGTGCGGCATGGGACACGTCAGCTGACAGCTGTTCTTCCTGGTGGGACGGTTGAGATCCAGTTTGGCAGTGAGGGGCTTGCCGACGTTAACATCCATGTTCCACTGGACCAGTTCGTCTAGGGAGTTAAACAGGACTTGTAGGCAGACAGTGAAGACTAGTTCCTCCTGTAAATCAGGAAGAAAGGCATTAGAAGGAAAAATAGGTATCAAGGTAGTTTTGAATTATATGTGTATTGTAAATCAGATCTAGATCTAGCTAAAGACTTGTCAGTCAGTCTTGAGCTGTACCTTGAGTTTCTGCAGTGAGCTGAGTCTGGTGTAGAGGCAGTGCTGAGGAAGACTCCCTGAAAGTAGGAAGCTTCCTGTTTCCTCCAGAGTTTCTTTGTTCATCAGCTTAGGGTCCACATCCAGGTCCTTCAAAGTCAGGTAATAGGAAAAACATTATTTATCGCAAACATATGTTAAGAAACACGTTTCATGTTTACATACTTTACTACTTATTTTTTTGAAACATTAGTTTATAGTGTCTAGCTAAATAATTAGACTGATTAGTATTTTACATTGACTTCTGCAGATATACACTACTGTTTTTTGAAAGAAGTCTCTTATGGTCTCCAAGGCTGCATTTATTTGCAAAAAATATACAGTAAAAACTGTAATATTATAAATATTATTACAATTTACAATAACTTTTATGTATTTTTAACAAATTTGTTATTATTGCTTTTGATCCATTTAATGTGTCCTTGCAGAATAAACAGTTTTTTTTGACCCTGCATTTTTTAATGGTATAGTAATTAAGAATAATTGCAGTTTCTTTCTCCAAAATAAAAACAAAGATCACTTACCAAAGGGAGGTTAGTTATGTGTGCCTGACAAGACAGCATCTCTTCTGGCTTTTTCATAATGCTGGTGTAGATGACCAGCACATTGGAAAACTCAGCAGCAAAGTCCATTTTTATCTGAACTCCACATTCAAAGTCCAGAATTTTAGTCTGCGGCAGTTCTGGGTTAAAACACAAATGCAAAAGTTCAACAAATGCTGAGAAAAACTACATTTACAGTACTACAGTATTTCACTCATCAAAAACTATCATCTGTTAATATCATCAGATTTGATGATAGTAATCATCTCATGTTATGACCAAAAGAGATGAAATTAAAATATTTGTTTGATCAAGGTTTTTTTTTTTTTGGTATTGTCAACTGATGGAAAAGAGGAAAAATATGTGTCATGATAATAATTAAATGATTTCAATTAAAACACTGTTGATGAAAATATGGTGAGGAAGAAATAACAATATATATATATATGGTTGTTATGAATACAATTGTTACTTAATTTTATGTTTTAAAATGGAATATATAATATTAAATAATATACAAAATTAGATATATTATGAAATTATACTTTATAAATACACTCAGTGGCCACTTTATTAGGTACACCTTGCTAGTAACGGGTTGGACCCCCTTTTTCTCTTCAGAACTGCCTTAATTTTTCGTGACATAGATTCAACAAGGAAAAATTCCTCAGAGATTTTGGTCCATATTGACATGATATCATCACGCAGTTGCTGCAGATTTGTCTGCTGCACATCCATGATGTGAAGCTCCCGTTCCACCACATCCCAAAGCTGCTCTATCGGATTGAGATCTGGTGACTGTGGAGGCCATTTGAGTAAAACGAACTCATTGTCATGTTCAATGAAACCAGTCTGAGATGATTTGAGCTTTGTGACATGGTGCATTATCCTGCTGGAAGTAGGCATCAGAAGATGGGTACACTGTAGTCCTAAAGGAATGGACAGCACCCGGTGTGGTCTTCTGCTGCTGTAGCCCATCTGCTTCAGGGTTCGATGTGTTGTACGTTCAGAGATGGTATTCTGCATACCTTGGTTGTAACGAGTGCTTATTTAGTTACGAGTTACTGTTGCCTTTCTATCATCTCTAACCAGTCTGCCCATTCTCCTCTGACCTCTGACATCAACGAGGCATTTTCGTCCACACAGCTGCGGCACACTGGATATTTTCCCTTTTTCCGACCATTCTCTGTAAACCCTAGAGATGGTTGTGCATGAAAATCCCAGTAGATCAGCAGTTTTTGAAATACTCAGACCAGCCCGCCTGGCACCAACAACCATTCCCCGTTCAAAGTCACTTAAATACCCTTTCTTCCCCATTCTGATGCTCAGTTTGAACTTCAGCAAGCATCTTCACCACATCTAGATGCCTAAATGCATTCGTTGCTCCCATGTGATTGGCTGATTAGAAATTTGTGTTACCAAGAAATTGAATAGGTGTACCTAATAAATTGGCTAGTTTTTGGCTAGTTTCGCGATTACTAGTAATCACGAAAACTTTTATTTTTATTAACAAAACTTTTTTGTATAGATTTTATTTTGCCAAAAAATGTGAACCTGTTTTATATGGTTATTCAAAAGAGTTGCAGAATATTTTGAAGTAGCTGACATTACCATGTGCTTTGGCCCAGAGCAGGTTATGTGCCTCGGCGGCATCTGAGTGGTCCCCGGGACGGATGGCATCGGTGAGGGACCGTCTCTCTGACAGGCTGCTGCGGATCTCTAGAGCCTGCTTACCCTTTGTGGGGTCAAACTGACCCATATCTACAAACAATCAGAACAGTAGATTGATTGTCAAGACATGCAACCAAACATGAGTAGATTAAATATAATTGTATTTATTTTAATATTTAAAATGAACCTTTGAAGTAGTAAAGTACAAAATAAGTAAGAACTGAAAATAGCAGTACACGATTAAAATCAGTTAACCATTTGTTTGAGCTTAATGGACCTGCATTTAACTAATAAACGCCGTAATACTTCATTTAACTTTAACATACTCCCTCAGGTTCCCTCACCTTCAGCCACTCTGTCTAGCAAAACAGTTATCTTCTCATCCTCTAGGAGGCGCTCCTTCAGGAATTTAATAAAGACTCCATTGGTGAATCCACTTGAGCTCAGTTCAAAAGCCTCAGCATCTTGGCAACTTCAGAAACATAATACATCTCAACATAACTGGTCAGATAGCAAACAAAATGTACTTCAGCATGTTAATTCTGGATGAAAAAGAAACCCTCAGTAACTCACGTGGCATATCCAAACACAATATTGGCTGTAACTTTGAGCACAACATTTGGCGTGGCATCGTCATGTAAATTTCTGAAGCAATAAATTAGTGATAGAATGATGACAACCAATGCATGAATTACCAATG
Organism: Carassius carassius; assembly: GCF_963082965.1. Lineage (NCBI taxonomy): Eukaryota > Metazoa > Chordata > Actinopteri > Cypriniformes > Cyprinidae > Carassius > Carassius carassius. Next base: position 20,617,017 of record NC_081759.1, on the reverse strand, counting down.
TGAATTTGTTATGATGAAACCACAAAATGCACACCTTTTCCTGCACATGTCGAGGAGGAAGACATTGAGTCCAGTCTGCTTCTCCTGCATCAGTTTCAGAATGCTCTGAACGCAGAGACAGTTGCCTGAACGGTATGGATTTGGGGCATCAACAGGCACCATAAAGCTGTTCCCAAAGTTCTCATACCCATGTCCAGCATAATACAACAAACCTAAAGGGAGGAGCAATCATCAAAGAGTCATTTCAATAAAAAAAAATTGACTCACTCTCATGTCATTCCAAACCTGTATGACTTTCTTCTGTTGAACACTAAATAATATATAGAAGATATTTTACGGAGTGTTATTGTCTGTTATTTTCCACACAATGAAAGTGAATAGTGAATCACACTTTCAACTTCCAAAAAGGACTGAACAGGTACCATAAAAGAAGCTCAGTTTGACACATTTACTATATCAAGTCATATGATAGCTTTGCATGAAGCATTAACCAAACATTCACCAAAACCAAAAGTTTTCTCTTGGCTGATGATGTCAATTTGAACTTGTGAACATATCGGTCATGTGACGGTATCAAATTTACGTATCACAATGAGTGCTGAAACATTTATCCCAGAATACAGTTGCATTTAATTACAGAAAAAGGGCTGAAAAGATAAACAAACTTCAGTCTTATTCTATTAAAAACAAGTTCAGCAACTTAAAAAAAAGAACTTGAACATTTGAAAACGTTTAAATAAAACATTGCATAATAAATATAGAGTAAACAAATGTTTCAAACTGATTGAAGCGCAAAAGAACACAACTATTAAGACCAGAAACCAATTGTAACCAATATCAATATCTTTTCTGGGCTTTAGTCCATGTTTCAGTCCAGTTAAAAAAATGTGTAAATGTGTGAACAAAATGATTAAAAAAATATATTAAGTATTTAAATAAATACTAAGCAATTTCATGTAGCTCATCCGCTATCTTTGTCCAGACCATTACGAAAAGCTGAACACATTTTTATGTAGCATACACACAATACTCATTTGCATAAAAAAATCTACACAATAATAAGAATGATCTAAAATCAGATAATAAGGTGTATAGAATTATTCTGAGTATTTTAAAGTGCCTACAGTAATAATATTGTGCATGGTCATTATCGCAACATTTGCACATCTAGTGTATATATTCAAACCTGACACGGTAATATGTGTTGTGCCAGCTTTGGCATGAAATATGTCCAAAACATGTGCCATTAGTTCTCATGTGATATAATTACACAAAGTTTTATTATGTGAAAGCTTAAATGATATGGTACTTTAATGGTGCTTTTTGACCTTTTCAGAGGCAGACAGCCCCTAGTCACTGTATACTTCTGTTATACAGAATTGAGAAGCGTGATCTCCTTTTGTGTTCAATAGAAAACACCAAGTTAAACAGGTTTGGAATGACACAAGGGTGAGTAAATGGGGAGAAAATAATTAATACTTTCCTAATCACATCTCAAGTCAATGTAACCAGGTACACTCTCAAAAAAAAAAGATGAAGAACCTCCATGGAACCTTTCCATCACAAAAAAGGATCTTTATAGTGGACAAAAGGTTCTTGAATTTAAAAAAACAACAACACTGTCGACTGAGAGGTTCTTTGGAGAACTAATGATTTAACATATTGTAAGTTGGCTCAAACATTTATATACTTTCCAAAAATCATGTTAGGTTACTCTGTCAAGGTGAGAAGAATGTTTATAGGAGACTACAGTAGCATAAACTATATAGAAGTCACAGTACCATACACTCCCTTATGAAGCAGGGACAAGAACTCCTCCACAGCGTTCCTCATCTCTGACTCGGTTAGATCCAGCAGAGACACCACTTTAAAGTTGAGCTGCCGCAGCAGATTGGTGAGGTCGTACACGTCAACCATGGGTGCTTTCAGCTGCGGGTGGTTTCGATATGTGAGGTTACCAATCAGAAGAGCCACTTTGTCTGTAGCTAAAAGAAGAAAAACATTCAGTGTGAAAGATGAGACTCTCGTTTGTATTCAGGTTACGTTAGTTTATAGTAATTATTTGGTCTACTCACCATAAGGTTTCTCAAGACTGTAATCTGATGGGGAAAAAAGCATGATCATTCACTGTCTCAATAAAAGCCAAAACTGTTCAAGACTATATGTGATGGGAACACAACTTACCCCTTTCAATAGTCAAAAAATCATCTATAAAAGAGAAATATATTAAGTTTTTAGATTATGTGTATTTAAAGGAACACGATTATGACAGTAATGAAGAGAAAAGAATGCTTATAGATCACAAGAGGAAACCATTTTTCAAGACCAAAAACCTATTTTTGAGGTATGATAACTAACCCCATCCTGCCACACTGAACCCCTGCCACAAAAACATTTTGTTCTCACACTGCATCCTTTACAACTGGAATGGGAATGTTCTCATTTTTAGGCAACAGTCATGCAGATCAGATATATCAAAGGGTCTTCCTCCATCTCAATCAATGAAGCAGGCAAGAGAAGAGAGTGAGTGAGTAGCTGAAAAACGTTTAAAGGTGCTCCGGGTTCAAAACAAGCTCATGTTATCAATTATCACAGAAAATCATGTTGACCTAAATGTATTCACATTATTTGTAGTAAGCAAATGCATCCCATATATGCTTGTTTTAAACCTGGAACGTTCATTAGTTTTTACAGCATGCATTAATCAGGGTGAAAGTATGATTATTTAGTACGAAATGAAGTAGATTCAGATTCCACAAAGGGGTCCACAAAGGTCAAAAGTCTGTAGATGTTAGAAGGTGCCACTACATCTTAGATAATACCTTCAGAGCACTCCATTGCTCCTGAAATTTCATGAGATATTCTTGGCTCTTTCATTTCAGAATGGCAAGGATTTTCTTGAGGAAGAATAAAAGGTTGGACCACAAAATGAGTAAATACAGATAAAAAATGCAGTCTTTGGTAAATTGACCATTAACATTATACAGGCAGTCCACTAGAATTAATTACAATGCCATACTAAGCCATCGTACAAATTGTCTCTTCATTAGAGTTGTAGAGGAAATATTTGACATTGCAAAGACCATTTCTAGGCATCTGAACTATACTGACCTGCAGTTATGAATGTTAGATTTATACCGTAAAAACTAAAGGCTAGAATACACTAACCAACTTTTGCACGGATTCGCAGTATGAATGCAGTCAGCACTAGTTTCCAAAAGTAGCAGCCAGTATGCATATATTGGGTACTATATACAAACATGATTTCATACAATTGGAAGATATCAGATATGTTTGATATTTTAAGTCAACTTTAGAACACATATTGTTTTCATTTGTCATGAGTCTTCAAGCAAAGAGGAACATGTTTCAGCATTTCCGAAAAACTTAAAAGTATGGTAGTGTGTGATGCAAAGTCGATTAGTGAATGATGACCAGTTTTTCTCTGTAACCATTTGCAAAGTCGACAAGCATATGACATAGTGTTTTAAACTCTTCAAAGTCGTGTAATGTATTCCAGCCTTGAAACGAAAATTATGTCATCGTTTACTCCCCCTCAAGTTGTTCCAAACCTGTATGAGTTTCTTTCTTCTGCTGTACGCAAAAGAAGATTTTGACCAAACAGTTGCTGGTCCTCACTGACTTCCAAAGAACGGAGAAAATAAAAAAAACTATGCAAGTGAATGGGGACCAGCAAGTAACTTGAGGGTGGGTAAATGATGACAGAATTCAAATGTTTGGGTGAGCCTTTAAGTAACTACTCTTCAGATCTAACCAAAGAATAAATATAAAACAAAAGACATGATGCAAACTGTACCTATAACAACAACATCCACTTCATTGCTCCATGTTCGTTCATTACTGCAGAAGATCTCACAGCGATATCTTCCCTGGTGCTCTGGCAACAAATTCTTGACCTAATTTAAACAAAAATAATAATAATTAAATCACTCTCACTACATTGTACAATTTTACAAGAAACTATCATTTCAGTCTTTCCACTTCGTAATTTCATGTTAAATTCAGTGTATTACTTGTCAGTTCTTTGTAATTATTTGTGAAACTTGCTAGCATTTTCTGAGTTGTTTCTTTTCCAGTGTAGGATTTTTTTTAAATCTACTTCATCCAAGCGGTCTCAGAAAATAAACTTATCTAACCAAAGTGAACAATAGTGAATTTATCAAAAAATTTGTCATCTGTTGGTTCTCTTACAGTGTACTTCCTCTTAGTGGCTTTTTTGATCGGCACTCCATTTCTGTACCATTGATATTGTGGTAGGGGTCTTCCAATAGCTCCACACTCCAGATAGAGTAAATCTCCCACCAGCAGCCTTTGGGCTTGAGGCTGGATCAGCACCCTTGGCCTGCCCTCTGAAGCCAGAGACACTAATCCTGAAGAAAAAGCATCAAGTTTAATATCAGTGTTAATCAAGACAATTCAACCAAATTTCTTACTTATCTCTGCTGATCAGAAATGACTTACCATATCTTGGTGGAACATCGAGGACATCTACTTGGGCCCATTGACTGAACTCATACGCGTTTCCACAGTTCACTCGACAGATGTAAAACCCTGCATCTTTGAGCCGGACTGGACTGAACACCAGGTCTGGGGAGGAGCTGTTATTTACCTGAAGGGTTGCCTTAGTTATGTTATTCATGTGAATGGCTGACAGTTCGTTATGTTGCTTGATTGCAATATTATACATCTACACACCTCTTCCGTTTTCTTAAACCACTTGAATTGCACATGTGAAGCACCAACCGCATAACAACTGAGACGAAGGTTGTGTCCAGCAATGACAGCCACCGACTGCGGCTGCACGAGGATTTGAATTCCTGTGAGATCAATTCAGAAAACAGCAACTGAAACTGACCTATGAATGCAAATGAGTCACTTAAGACTATATCTGCACATAATCTATGCCAGAAATTTCAGCAGAATTTGAATGTGCGTCATTTGGAAGTTGCATATTATAGTAATGCTTTCATTTACAAAAAAAAGAGTGTAAGTAAAGGAGAATATTTACTGTTGTTATACTAGCAGGCAAAAAAAATAAATCAGCAATCAGGAATTTGTGTGAAAAATTTACATGCAGATTTCCCACAAATGTAAAAAAATTGGTCACACAAACTCGCCACACTGACTAGCAGAAAGCAGAATGGTTTTAAAGAGACTTTTGTGTGAGAATTACATTTTCTTTGCCAATTTTTACAGGAAAAACTGCATATTTTGCATTGGGCCTAAGAGAAATATCACTTCTTCAAGCCTGTGTCACAGTCATGTTTCAATTTCACTTTCACATACAGACTCAGAGCATATACAAAATAAACAACATTTGATAATGTGATGCACTTGTAGAAACATACACGCTTTCTGTACCACATTTACACTGAGGCTGTTGTACCTGGAGATTTCAGACACTGCAGGGCATCCGTATGACCCATGATCTGTAGAAACTCCACCAGTTCACCCACCATACATCCCTGATCTCCAATGAGTTTGAGCAGACTGCGGGAAGGACTTCCGTCCGCCTCCAAAGCCTTCAGAGAACACATGTCCATATCATCCAGACTGTGCATTTGAGTGGAAGGAGACAGTAAGAAAAAGACTTTGAGTTTATTAGTATATATTACATTAAAAGGAAGAGAGAAAAAGTTATTACCTCACTTTGAATCGCTTCTCACTTTTCACAATCTCCCCCAGTTTTCGCCATCCCTTATTGTTGGCCTTGTCAAGGGACTCACAGAGCCTCTTCAATACAGACTCTTTCAATAAGTTTATGTTCAAAGAGTCATTCAAATCCGACATGATTGAGGAAAACGGTTGATACACAGCTGTGATTGGTTGAGGTCAGATTTAAATGTTCAGCAAAGCACCTGCAAAATGGGACATTGAAGTGGCAGTCCAATCAGTGTCCTGAGGTGTCACATTAAAATAGAAATAATAATACAAAATATGGAACTTTTTAAAAATTCAATGAATGCCACAATGACTGAAAATAACTGCAAAGCTGCTAAAATTGTATGACAGTCCCAATCAAAACAAACAAACAACAACAGAAAAACATGACTGCTCCTGCTAAAGTTTTTAAAGGGTCAGGTAAATGAAAATAGCTCCTTAATTGTCATGATTTACTCAGTTTCATGCTGTTCCAAACCTGAATGACTTAATGTTTTACGTGGAATTCAAATTAATGAGAAGACAGAATGACAGCACAAGTCATGAATATCTTCTTTCACTTTATGGAACACTTGCAATTGAAGACTGAGAATGCCATTCTTCCTAATGTGTTATTATGTTCCACAGAAGAAAGAAAGTCAATCAGTTTTGAAACGATAAAAAGATAAGTAAATGAAGGAAGCATGATCAGTTTTGTTGAACTACCTTCAAGACACTTTCACTTTTTACAGTTTTTGTCAGCCACCGAATAAGTTGTGTTATACTGTATGCTGAATGAAAACTAAGTAGAAACGCCATTCTTTCCCGCTTTTTATTTTCGAATGCATTTACTCATCTGTTATAAATTCTAAATGTAAACATACAAACAAGAAATTAAAAACAGGTTAGAATTCACCACAAACAAAAAGGCAACATCAGGTAGAGTGTAAACATCGAGCGCACATACCGCCGACGGATCAGATGTTGACACGTATCCCATTATTAAGCAATACAGTAATTCTTCGCTGCACTGACTGATGTGGGGAAATCCAACTTTCAAAACATACGTGTGTGTGTTGATTACTTCCTGATGTCTAACAAAGAGGAAGGCGTTCATCTCTCTCCTGACTGAGCAGCTCATAGAGTTCTTAAACGGAAGTACAGTAGCCTATGTTCTTGTAGTCAAATCAGATGTTGAGAAAAGTCATGCTTTTCAATGATTATTTCTCACGAAGATGAATATGTCACCATGAAACCGTTCTGAGCTGTTGTCAACTTTTTTTTTTTACTCCTAGGCAAGGCACCCCCACTGCCAAATTACTTTTTTAGTTTTTCTTGAATCACTGAATAAGGAAGGAAGGATAAGTTTCTTTTTTTTTCTTTTTTTTACATATATGTTTACTCAAAATATCATTCTAAAATGCCTATGGAATTTTCATGGTTTTTCTAGACCTAGTCACATTTAAATAGATCCTTAAATATATATATATATATATAATCAGGGTTTTCAAGAAGGTGGGATTGCTGATTCTTTAACCATTTAGTTAAAGATATTTGCATATTTGCAACAATTTAGTATCACACTGTCTATCTAGCTATTTGTCTGTTTATAGGCCAATTGGTGTTTTTTTTCTATATGATTGTAGGCTATAGCGCTGTATATCTGCAAACGTCTCTAAAAAGTACATTTCCGAAACGGAGCCTCCTTTGTCCGTCGTTCTTCAGACATCAAACTATTTTTAAACTTCCAAACAAGGCGTTATTAGACAAACATCAGAGTTTGATATTGACGAACTTTACTCTGTGTGTGATGTCATCGCCTGTATGCCACTCCTCGAGACTCTCCTGCAGCGTTAGAGCTGTTTGTGTGCAACTGGAGACTCAGAAGGACTGCGGTGTCAACAGGGTGACTTTGTATTTGGCTTTTCCCACTCTCATAGTGCGCGATTTTTGTGGGACGGAACTTAGGAAAGACTGTGGTCCGTCCATAAATCAGTCCAAAATGCAGCGCGTGTGTGGAATATGGGAAAATCACAGGTGAAGATGTGTGTGTAATTTCGAATTGGGAGACCGATCCAGGTGAGTCTCCGTCAATATCATGTTTTATTATTGTTATTATTATTACTAATTATATATAAAACAAATTCTGTGGAACATACCTAATCGCGGTAAGCTATATTGAATTGCACTATTTTTGTAATCCTTTAATGTTTCATTCAGTAGCATATACTAGTTAAATTTAAAAAAAATCATGCTAAAAACATTCATAGCTCTATAGACAAAGTTATCATCAATGATTATGATTATTAATGAAAACTAGCAGTATTGTTGCATGATTAACTAACAACTGATAAAAATGATCAAACCCAACTTAAAATACTAACAAATTTTCATTCAATAACAATGGTATCCCTCCAAAACAGAGAAAACATCTACATGTCTGTTACTTTATAAGTGTTATAGCGTATATAATGAGTTGTATTTGTAGGGGTTATTGTAAAAGAACAATTCTTGACCTCACCACGGACCTCAATCATTTTCAAACTCTGGCTGTGGCCATGGACTGTCTTCATCACATAACCTCTTATATCTGTAAACCAGTAGCCTATCTTTTTTTACTTCAGCTGGGTTGACCTGGATCAGGGGCTATTCTAAGATGTGCGTTTTATGGGGGCTCAGCCCCCATTGAGTATATAATTATAATAATTATAATTATAATAATATATAATATACTATAAAATAAATAATATAAAAAGTGTTTGACTAATAGGGTAAGGTGGTATACTAAACTTATTGCAGTATTTCACTGTATTGCATAGAATAAGACGAATACAAGTCTTCCTGAATCCAGATCGCCCTACACCAACCCTACACCTAACCCTAGCCCTCTGAGGAAACTTTGTGCTATTTCAGATTTTCAATACACTCCATTCTGTGTGATTTATATGCGTTTTGAAAAGTGGAGACATGCTGTAATCTCCTGAAAAGTCACCTTCTCCTTGTAATACCTATGTTATACCCTTTTCATTACACAAATCTGTGTCCTGATGTCACAAAAACAAGCACACGCATATACTGTACAAACACAACATTTTACTGTGTGCATTTTTAGCACAACCGTCTTTATTTAGCTCATAGGCTATGCAAACCTATTATTTGCCACATGCACTGTAATGAATATGTTTTATATTATATGTAAAAATTTCAAATAAAAATGGCAGCATGATCGTTTTCTAAAATATGTGTTTATATGTTAAGGGCTTCATTTTTGCTGGAGAAAATTACTTGAGGTGTGATGAGGGGTGAATGCAGTGAAAACTTTACAGTAGGCCTAAGTGGGAAACTGATTGCGCCCCCATGATATTTTGTGAACTGCATTTATGACAAAGAACTGCACAGATGCAGATATTGCCCCCCCCCCCCCCCCCAAATGGCCTAGTGACGCCCATGGGTTGACTGTCTGACTACTTTTTGATCACTTGATCGTAAATGACTGGCCTACAAAACATTTCTTATAAATTTGTGATTACTACCAAATAATGGATTCAACCTTTTAGCAACCCTTTCCTTCAGTTATCACAGGTTTTGCATTTCTTTTTGGAACTGATTGATCAAATGCCTCATTGATCTGAGCTCATACACCTCAGTTTTTGAGCAAACATCCACAATTAATTCATTTAGCCACTTAAAAATGGAGGTGCATAAGCTCAGATCAATGAGGCCAGTTAGTTTCTTTCAGTGTGAACTGAAAGAAAACAAGTTGACAAAAAGGTTGAATTCAAGATAATATAGCATAATAAGAGATTTACCAGCAGTTTTTAAAAGACCATTCCTGGTCAATTTTGATTTTCACACTGATCACTTTATATTATTTGATATTAAGAATGTGTTGGAATGTATATTTTGTAAAATACATACATATTATTTTTTGGTAGTCATATTGTCAAACTTGCTGCTGCTAAGATGAAAATAAATATTTGAAGTTGTGAAATAGAAAGTTAAAGTCAAATGTTTGGAGGTCATTTAAACCTGGACTTTGATCCACTTCCTTCTATAATGTGGTCGAATAAAAAACTGCACTGACCACAGACAATAACTTGTTCCATTTGGGTAAATCTCATTCTTGGCTACTTACGTATGGCTTACTTACTTGCTGATGGCAAGTAAATGAGTAAATATAAAATGAAGAATATAGATGCAATTCAAAGACTGTGTTTTTGAAACCAAAGTGTTTCTACAATGATCCAAAAACATAAATCACATTTATTGCCCTTTCAAACTGTGTCTCTCATTGGAACTCATCCAAGGCTGTAACTTTCCATGAAGTCACCTCTCTGCACCTGCGTTTGCAGTGTCTGATTCTTTCTTGATGCCTTGTGTTCATAACATGGCTGTCAGAAATAACCATTGATCAGTTCTGAGACAGAAAATCTGTACCAATACACCACTGTGTAGTTACTTCACTGATCATGATAAGAAAAGATTCATGAAATCAGATAAAATCATCTTGGCACAGAGTTAGCTCAATGCAAATGTGCATACAATTTTGTGCACATGATGACCTTTTAGCTGTTGTGATGAGTGAAGGTGTTTACACATGCTGAGTGGTTGTTTTGATGATTCAAGTAGAAACAAGCTCTACAGTTGGTATTTAACATGGTGTGGACACTTCATTGACTTCATGGACATTTGTTTCTCATGCAGGAAAAATGTGGAGAGATGCAGAGCAGGCACTGACTCTGATGTGGCTCCTCTCTTGGACCTCACACAGCATGTGTAAGTGAGGGAAACAGTTCTAAAAAATTCAAAGAACAAATTCACACAGTTATTGTTGTTTTTATCGATTTTTGTTGTTGTGTACCATTGGGTTTTGGCGCTTTTTCTATAATTTAATATATTTTTTTAGGCCTGTTGTTTGTATATAATACATCAGCGAATAGGAGACAGATGTTTAAATTCTATACTAAATTTAAAGGATGTATAATTCAAAGAATTCTTCTTCATTTTAGTTTTCAGTATATGAAACACCCATAAACACTTTACAACACACAAAATAATAATATGGGTTATTTGCAGCATTCAATAATAAGTCTGGTAGTGTTTGAAATACCATATATTTGTTTAGTCCTAATATTCTCACAGAGAATATGCTATCATATATTCTTGAATTACGCTATGTTTCCAGGTCATTCTCCTCCGGAGAGGCCCAGACTAACAAGATGTCGGTCACCTGAGAAAGAGACTTTCACTTGCTGGTGGGAGCCTGGATCAACAGGTGGACTGGCCACCAGCTACCAGCTCTATTACAGGAAAGAGAGGTGAGTGCTGCCTATATCACTATTCAGCATTGTTCATCTTGCTGTCAAAAAAAGTATATTTCCATTTATTTTTTCCCTGTATCAGAATATGGGTAGTTGCCTCATTGTGTGCCTGTTATGACATAGTTTAACATATAAGCTATATTTTCCATGATTTTGTTTGTATCAAGTAAAATAAACTGTTACTGAGATAATGTAGCGTTTTCATTCAGTTATTGAAAGAAGTCTCTTTTACTCACTAAGCAAAAGTAAAAACTAATATTGTGTAATATCATTACAGTTGACTTGTTTCTTGTATGATATGTTTTAGACATTTTACTTATTTTATTTTATTTATTCCTTTATTGGCAAAGCGGAATTTTCAGCATCATTACTCCAGTCCTCAGTGTCACATGATCCTTCAGAAATCATTCTAATATGCTGATTTGGTGCTCAGGAAATATTCCTTATCAATATTGGTTACTTGAAAGAACATTTGTATGAAGCAGCTATTTTTGCATATTTGCTGAATACAATTATTAATTTCTTTCACAATGAAACTTTGCTATGATAGTTCTGTTCTATATAAAGGAAGAAGTATCTTCATTTTGTCTTATTTTCTTAATATTTGTTCAATTTGTACATCACACACACACACACTTATTAATAAACACACTAAATCTAGTATATTAAATGAGCTAATGTTTACACATTTGATAAGAAATCACAGGTTTAGGTTCATTTTTTTGTCAAAAGATTAGTCAGCAAATCATTCTTTTTAAACTTCAAACTATCATAAACTTTTTCAGTTCTTTGGAAGTCTTTGAATGTCCGGATTATCATAAGGCGGGAAACAATTCCTGTTATTTTGATAAGCAACACACGTCTATTTGGATCATATACAACATCACAGTGGTGGCCTCCAATGCACTGGGAAAAGCCTATTCGGAATCTGTAGAAGTTGATGTTATGGATATCGGTGAGTTCATGTAATGAATGTGTTTACAAAATATTGAAATGCATCCAGAAATGCTTTTGTTTTTATGTGCTTGCAATATACCCCTAGCGTATACTGACCATGCATGAATGGTTAATGATGTTTTACTACAGAGGCCAAGTTCAGTGTTGTTTTGACCACAGTCACAGTGCAGTGAGCTGACTGCTAAATATAGCATATATAAAGATTTCCTGTGGCTACATACGGGCACACACAGCAAAATCAGCAAAATCTTTACGGTGAAACATTTATTCTTTGAACTTTTTAACTTTCAGTTAGATCATCATACTAGAACACAAGATAGATAACAGTGCATGTGCAGTTACATTTACAGTTTAGTTACAGTTTCCCTCAAACCAATTCAGCTAGAAAATGTGTCCGCGCTGGGCTCTTCCATCTGTAACGGTGAGTTAAACAATGATGACTTTTAGAGCATCTGTGTGGAATGGAAAAGTACTAAATGGCACTAAACAGAAGCAGCTCTGGCTGACTAACTGAACAGAATGAAGATGAACAGCTTTGTGTCTTGCATAGCCTACTGCAAAACTCAAGCCATGTATCGAATGTCCCACTGCAGATGATTGAATGCGCTGGCATGTTGCATTTTTCCTTTATGCATTATGACCATAAATACGCTACTGTTCAAAGGCTGGGGTCATTGTGATAAAAAATGTTCAGTTCATTCAGTTTATTTCCTATTTTAGTACATCTATTGTTGTCACTGATTCTACTATTCTAATGTCTGTGCAGCTGATTGTCATTTAAGATGATTGATCTTGTTCCACACAGTGGAGCCTCACCCTCCAGAGACTGTAAATGTGACTTTCGTGCAGACCACGAACAGCCCCTATTTCCTGGTGCAGTGGCAGTCTCCGCATGACGCAGACACACGTTCAGGGTGGGTAACAATCAAATATGAAGTTCGCCTAAAAATTGAGAACAGCGGAGACAAGGAGGACAGCAGCTGGGAGGTGAGATTCAAATCGTTTCAAGGTCATCAAGGTTCTTAAATGTTCTTAGGCTTTGTCATTTTTCTGTTTAAAATCAAAACAATTTAAGACCAGGGCTTTTAACTGGCACAGATATAATATTGAAACCATAAAGGTTTATATCAAAAGGTTTAATCAAAAAAATATGTATATTCCATATACTCTATTCATATAAATTTGCTTCTAAATGTTTTAATTAGTGCTGTCAAACGATTAATTGCGATTAATCGCATCCAAAATAAAAGTTTTTGTTCACATAATATATGTGTGTGTACTGTGTATATTTATGTTTATAAATTTTATAAATATAAATATATGTAAATATTTTCAATAAATATACTGTATACGTGTGTATTTATATATGTGCATTTATACATATGCAAAATAAATATACACAATACACACAGTATTACATAAACAAAAACTTTTATTTTGGATGTGATTAATCGCAATACATTTTTTGACAGCACTAGTTTTAATGAATTATTATCAATTTATTATCAAAAAGAACATATTTTTGTATCAGGAGTCAGTTTTTTTGCATTTAAGAGTCTTGTAATTATGATTGAGACATAGTTTTGGTTCTTGTGTTTTTAGTCATATAGTGCTGGAAAACAATTGGAGTTTAGCATCTACAGTCCGCAGCCTGGAGCAAGTTACGTTGTGCAAGTGCGCTGTAAACTAGACCACGGCCTCTGGAGTGAATGGAGCCCCTCTGCATTCATCCAGGTTCCAGACAGTAAGATGATACCAGCACCAGCAACCCAATCTTTCACACCTCCAGCCATTGTGCTGCATTACTCAGCATTTCTAGCCTTAGATAACAGTGTCCAGGCTATTTCTATCAAAATAGGCCTTTAGATCTATTTGAACTCAATATAGAGTACAGCACTAAAAGATGATGAAAATTGAAAGTGGAGATGTAAACAAGGCTTTGTGTTTCTCACATTGCAGATATGCCTGACGCACAGAATGCAGTTATGATTATCGCCGTCACGCTAACCGTCATCATTTTCCTGTTGACTGCAGGAGCGCTGACAGTCAAGATGAAACCGTAAGCATGATATCCCACTCAACTCATCACAATGACAAAGGGGTTTACACTGATAACTGTACATAAAAAGATACGTTTTCCCAGATTTTCCTTCAGAATATAGAATACAGAATTTATTTTTCAACACAATTTTCCTTCCTATTTAATAGCTGCTATATGTCGGTACCTAGAAGAATAACAAGTGCAAAACTTTACCGAAGGATAAAACAACTTGCACTACAACCAGTTTGATTATAATTATGATAATAAAATAAAATTATGGCAAGTTAAGTCTGTATTTTCTTATTCTTCTCTAGGATGAAGCATTTTTTACTGCCACCAGTTCCAGAACCGAAAATCAGTGGCTTAGACACTCAGCTCCTAAAGGTACAGCAGACACTACCATAATCCATGCATTATATCATATCATATTTTATTAATTCATTTTCCTAAGGTGCAGTTTTGTTGTAGTGCAGATTAGTTTTACTTTTGTAGTTTTACTTTTTCTGTGAAACATAGAAGATGTTTTGAAGAATGTTGGTAACCAAACAGTTTTGGTTCCTATTCACTTTCATCATATGGTCAAAAATATAATAAAGTGAACAGGGACCGATTGTTTGGTTATCAAAATTATATTCGTATATCGTTTTTGTGTTCCACAGGAGTGAATGATGACAGAATTTTCCTTTTGGGGTGAACGATCCCTTTAAATGAGCCATTATTTTATTGTTTTGCTCTTAAGACCCCAAAAAACTGCAGTTCCAACATACAAAAGTCATTTTACTTCTTATTTCACAGAGTGGGAAGTCTGAGGAGATCTTCAGTGCTCTGATCACTCCAGGATATCCTCAGATAGTCCAGAGTTCAGACCGTTCAGAAGTGGAGTATCTTGTGGTCTCCAACTATGATGAGGAAATGGATTTTGATGGCAAAGCTCATCTTGAGGACCAAAAGGGAGAAAATCGTCCCACAGATACTGCACAAAAGGTCTCTCAGAACAGCATCAAGATCTCATTGAACAGCAGTCAGGATCTAAATACAACACTGAGCAAAAACTACCACTCTGGGACCGTTTCCAATGAGCTAAGTGTCCATGGAGAACCTCAACAACTACTTCACCTTAAGTGCAATGGCTCAACAGTTAAAGCTAAGGACCAAAACACTCAACTGAGCTCCAGTAGTAATTGTGAGCACGTCAGCATCAACACTGCTGGACTTACGGAGTATGTCGAGGTTGATGAAGACCCGAAACCTCTGGTCAGGGAGGACTACAGTATGGTCAGTGACGTTATCAGTGATAACATCCTTGTACTACAAGACAGCGTCCCTGTAGAGGGACACAAAGAGGTCAAATGTGACAAAACATCTGAACCTCTGGGATATTTGGAAACTCTGACAACGTTTTCAAGTGAATCTTGACTGTTCTATGACTTTGGGATTATTTTGTCTGGTTGTGTCCTGCTCAAACTGTCAATCACTCTGTTCTACTAGCAGAGTGATTGACAGTTTGAGCAGGACACAACCAGACAAAAAAGACAAAAGATGTGAGAAGTGTTCCTTCAGCGATCTGGGATGCGTTTCCAGTACAGTGACATAACGTGCTGCTAAACTACCAGTGCTATTCATAACTTATTCCCGAAATTGCTGGCTGATCGTTGGAACCACAATGGTTCAACAATCTAGAACTGTCATTACTGTAATTACTTCTGTTAATTAATCGTTTTGGATCAAATTAATGTCAGATTATCGATAACAAATATGGCATCTGAGGACTATAATATCTTTGTTCATCACTGTATTTCTTCATTCGTGGTTCTCCTGGTGACTAGAGCACATTCACACTCTTCAAAAACTGCGCTTTCATTCTCTTGACGAACTAAAAGACATAGAATTAAATCTGTATATATATTTGTATATGTATTATATGTCAGTTTGCCTATGTTACTCAAGCGTATGATCTGTTGATCCACATGTCATTCTAACAAGAAACTCTGGGTATGGAGTTTCATCCAAATGACTTTACGATGCCAGTTTTGTTCGTTGAAATTATGGTTTCTGGAAACTGCAAATTTGCAACCATAGTTGGCTTGCAATGTTTTTGGGAAACACACCCCTGTTATGTTGTATGTGTCAGTCTGCACAACTACAGATAGAGTTTGCACAGGTTCTGTGGATAATTCAGGCTAAACAGCTGGAAGCTGAAGAAATGGGTTGAAAATTAGATTAAAAGGAAGCGTCATTCCGAACCATTGCATATTGACCGACTGCTGTTAAAAAATACCCCACTAAAGAGCATTATAATAATTGTTAAACCTTTCAAATATTTCTTCAACCTACTACCTCGAAGCAGACATACACAAAACATCCCACTATGAGTTTCTGCCACTTTCTCTAGAGATCTGGCACTTTTCTCAATGCTTGCTGCTCCTGATCTTTAAAAGTTGACTGTTGTTAAAAATGGACATAGTTTAATGGAAACACTTTAAAATACAGGACGGCTCCTTTTGTATATTTATTCACAATGATACTGTGAATATAAAAAGTGTGAGATTTCTTTGATCAAACACAGCTAAAGACTTTACTGTGTATTTATTGAACTAGATCTAGTATTTGTATGATGCTCTCAATCCATTTTATTGAATCTTTATTTATAACATTGATTTAATGTTAAAATAGTTATTGATATTCACACATTTTAGGACACATCCTTCTGATTTATAATTATCTGAACTTGAGCACTCTTCAAAGACAAAAACCATAATTAAGACTGTCAAATAATAGATTAGATCTGCACAAAAGGGTTGTCAAAGCATATCCAAACACAAGGGCAGTAAGCCCAAAACAGTCTGGCAGGGGGTGTTTTTTATTTGTATTTTTTCACTTTATATAGAGTGCCTCAGAGAAGCTAGTTACAGCGGCAGACACAGACGGGTTTATGGTCTGCAGTGCAGCAGTAAAGAGTTACTTTAAGTCAAACATTGACTTAACACTATAGAAGGACAAACATTTGGTTCAGCATGAAAGAACTATTGTGCAGCTTTTCTGTTTTGTATTTATATCATCCATTGTGGTAAAAATATGCATTTTGTTTGTGATGTAACAATGCGATGCTTAACACTGCAAGAAACGTAATATGAAGTTATGTAAAAACTGTTAGCACAGTGGTGCATTGGTGTTTCTAGCTTGAGTTCCTTGTATTCTTTCACTGACAGTGGCATGTGTAATTCAGTTTTCTATCCACTGCTGGACAATGTCCTGAGAAAATCAAAGGTTAGGAATTATTTTATTTTTGACCATAACATTTCAATAAGTTGTCTTAAGGTAAAATAAAAAGTTATATAACAAAGACGTTTAACATAGATGGATAAAAGCAGCATTTTCAAAAAACTGGTTCAGCAAAGAAGTGGTGGTTTTATTCCAGATCAGTTAACATGATTTTCACATTCTCAAATAGCCTATAAGTATTTTTCCAGTTTTTGGGGTGAGGTTAGATGTGATGGAATGCTTTACCTGATAATTACATTTAAAGGGACAGTTCATCAAAAAAAAAAAAAGACAATTCTGTCATCAATTCTGCAATTTCTGTCCATTAAAGTCCATTTCAACAAAACTTTGATGGTTCAAAAAGTTCATAAAAGTAATCCATATTGATCAGGCGGTTTACTGTATTTGTGTCTTGATTGTGTTGTTAATACATGAACAAAAGCTAAATCTGTTCAGTAAGTAAAGTGATAGTGTCTTTTTAGGAGACTTGGATTAAACCACTCATAGGATTTCTTCTACAATCTCTTCATGGACTTTTTGTATTGTTACACGTTTGGGTGACTTTCAGAGGAACAACATTCTCAGGTTTTGAAGATGAACAAAAGTCTCATGGGCTTGGAACGACATGATAGTGGAAACCTGAGGGCACAAGTTTAATTTTTAAGTGAATTATCCTTGTAAAGAAATAAAAAAAAAAAATCTAATTAAAAATGTTATTTACTCACCCTCAAGTTGTTTCAAACCTGTGTGAGTTTCTTTCTTCTGTTTAACATAATTTCTGAAGAATGCTGGTAACCAAACAGTTGCTGGTCCACATTGACTTCCACAGTGTGGATTTTTTCTTTAATAAAATGGAAGTCAACAAGGACCAGAAACTATTAGGGTACCAACATTATTCAAAATATCTTGTTTTGTGTTTAGCAGGTGAAAGAACTGGAGGGTCAGTAAATGATGACGGAATTGGTGAACTATCCCTTTAAGCACAACAGATTCATTACTGATTTCTATTCATTTATAATGGTCTTTCAAAAACAGACATTTTTGACACAAGTTTATTTATTGCAATGGATTTATTGCAAATACTAGAGACAATTCTAAAACCTTCACAATCACAAAGTAGTTTTTGGTCCCCAAGTCAACATTCTGAAAATACATAGAAGCAGGTAAAAAGGTTTATATGTGAACATGATTTGTTACTGCTGAGTGAAGTTTTGAATTGTTAGCTCTATGCTACATATATATGCCATAGACCACTGAGTACTACACAAGTGCATAACACACACATTTCCTATTATCTGCAGTCAACAGCATAAAGGCATAGAGCTAAACTAACACTGAGAACTTAAAGGAGAACCACCTCCAGCACTCAGTATTAATGGTTCAACTAGTGTTGAGGAACAGCCAGAGGAGAATTATAAATTAAAAGTGAGGTCTAGGATTTAGGTAAGTGATGTTTAATAAGTTCTAGGAAGGAGAGGTATTCCCACAAACAGATCTTGGTCATAACAATCATTCACTTTCTGCGTCTTCAGAATCAACGGCACCCTGCCGATAAAGACGACACGTGGGCTGCAAACACAGTGGTCATGATCAGTAAAATCCTGCATCCAACTGGAGAAGAAAAATACATTTGATTTACAAATGTAAACATGTACATACATTTAATGGTTCAGATTGTATCTGTAATTTTATCAAACTATTACACTCATTTTAATAGAAATAGAGGGATAATAGCGATTTGCAAAAATATTCACCATTCAGACTGCAGAAACATCAAACTAGAAGTATGTGGTATCTATAAGAAAATATTTTTAATGAAGGGCAGTTCTCTGTTTTCAGCTCTATTGCCTCTTGATTTAATACACCATTCCAGGTCACAGGAATATACATTTACATTATTTCATAAAATCCTTTAGACAGGCACATTTGGTACTTCAAGCTATTCCTGACATTTTTCAGAGGGTGCTAAAGGCTCACGCGGGGTCGGAAACTCTGTAGTGATCTGTTTCCGTGTCAGAGAAAAGCGTGACCTCGGCTCTGCAAAACAAAACAAACAAAAACGGCCATTTTGTCTCATTCGTCGATGTACTTCCATCAACTTCCTTCATGGTCATCCAGCAGCTGCTCTGAACTAATAGAAATGGATGAAAACCGCTCCTCAAAATTTAGGAAAGGGTGGTTGTAATCTTTCTCGAGCATTTTCTTCCAGATTTTCACTGAGAAGACAGAAAGAGATTAAAAAGAGTAACGAGTGAGTGGATAATTAAATATAAATTAAAATAAGTTTTCACGTCACACATTTAATGATGCTTTCAAAACTCCTTTCAGGCTGATTATTCAATCAATAATTGGCTATTTTGTGATTTGCCATTTACTCTTATTTTACAGTAAAATATATTTTATTTATTCCTGTGATGACAGTAGAATTTTCAGCAGCCATTTCTCCAGCCTTCAGAGTCACATGATCCTTAAGAAATCACTTTAAATCTGTTATATATATATGTATATATATATATACACACACACACACACACACACACACCGTATTTTCGGACTATAAGTCGCACCTGAGTATAAGTCGCATCAGTCCAAAAATACGTCATGATGAGGAAAAAAACATATATAAGTCGAACTGGACTAAGTCACATTTATTTAGAACCAAGAGAAAACATTACCGTCTCCAGCCGCGAGAGGCCGCTCTATGTCTCCAGTGGTAGACTACAGGAGCACTGAGCAGCATAGAGCGCCCTCTCGCGGCTGGAGACGGTAAAGTTTTCTCTTGGTTCATGTCTCTTAGTTCATTTCTCTTGGTTCATGTCAAATTAATTTTGATAAATAAGTCACACCTGACTATAAGTCGCAGCACCAGTCAAACTATGAAAAAAAGTGTGACTTATAGTCCGGAAAATACGGTATATATTTATATCAGTAAATATAAATCCATGAGATATAATATTTTGGCTTTCATCACTATACATGTTTTTCTTTCTTCAGAAAAAACATTGACTAAAATAGAAATTTGAGCTGGGGAAGTTTCGGAAACTTGGTTGCTTTGACAAGGAGTGACCCAGCAGCTTAGTTATACATTTACATATTTAACAGTTAATGGAGTAGTTTAACAAAATAGTTAACTAAAAGGATAATGAAATTGCAGTACTGCATGCAAAAGCAATAAATTCATGCTATTTTTAAGTCTTTATATTTAGGACGTACTGTACTCGGGCTCTTCAGTTCCAGAAGGTTCTCCTGACGGCTCCACCTCCTCCTGCTCCTCCTGCTCTTCCTGTGATACAGCTTCCAGATTTGCAATCATCACCTCATAGGCCTTCCTGGCCTCAGCCGATAACTCAATCATTTTGTGATAGTGGTCCTGTGGCCATCAAATACACCGAAATCAGCAAAGTGCACCAATCGAATACAATTGGAATCAGTATCATGACATATTTACAGTAATGCCACTCAAGATTCTTCACAAACATCTGAAAGGATGAAGTCTTACTCAGTAACGGAAAGATTTTTTACCACAACTAACACTACTTACCTGTGCCCCATCATAGTTAAAGATGCCCACCAAGCTAACAGGCACAGCTTTATTAACACAGCGGCCCAGCGCCTTCCTTGACAAGGCAAACACAAACGGGACGCCCTGATCCCGGCATGTGTCGATGATCGTGTGGAGAGCCTCGTCTAGACCGCCTACATTAACACAACAGGCAATCCATCAGCAACGATGAACCAAAATGTGAGTTTGCTGCTGTAAATTGACTCTACCTTTGGACTGAATGCGTTCACAGTTGGGCGAGATGATTACGCACTTGACCTTCCTGAGTTTGAGGTGTTTCAGCACCTCTCGTAGGCCCATGACCAGCCTGCGCTTCATCCTGGCCTTCATGGGGTCTTTCTGATAAAGACGATCCTGAAACCTCACCAGCTCCTTCAGTAAGCTGCTTACACATTCATCTACATCTTTCCTAAGCACTTGGTTGCAGTAGCTGTTGAATTAGCAAAAATCAATGTTATCAATTAATTAATGTCAATAAATAACAATAATAATAATAATATTTATAATCGGAACATTTTACAATAAGGTTCAAGTTGTTAACTACATTAACAAACTAAAGCATTTATTAATGTCAGTTAATATTTATTTGAACATTTACTAATGCATTATTAAAATTAAAGTTATATTTGTTGATATTATTAACATTAACAAAGATTAATAAACACTAACAACTGTATTGCTCCTTGTTAGTTAGTTAACATCAACTAATGAACCTTATTGTAAAGTGTTAGAATAATAATAATTATTATAATTCTTATTATTGTTGTTCTTTTGTTGTTGCTGTTGTTCAAAATTATTATTTTTGTTGTTATTATTACTACTCAAATTGATCATCACCAGAAAATAAGGCATCCATTTAAACACGTTTGAGAAACAAAACAAAAAAAACTATAGGAAAAGCAAAAAACAAACAAAAAGAAAATACAAAACTAAAACAAAACAAATGTGATGTTCTTACTCTCTGAACTTCCTGCTGTGGATTTTAGGAAGACTGGGATTGGAATTAGGATTCCAGGATTTTAGTGTTCCATTTTCTGAAATGCTTTCCTCCAACTTGTGATGAGTCGGTGAACCAGGCTTGCCTCTCTCGGACTCCTCCGTACCAACGAGTTCAGGGTTGTCATCTATATCTGATACAGATTATGACAAGTTCATTCTGCTTATTAGAAAAACACTAGACAACACCAAAACATCTCATATTCTGATCACATGTGAGTACATTACAGTTCTGTGTTTCATACCTGTGTGAAGATCTTGGTCATGGTCAGCGATGCTGGTTTCAGAAGGATTCTCACTATTACTAGTTTCCTTTTCTCCGGCCTCGGCTTCCTCTCGGGCCGGGTCTCTCTCCTCCAGCAGGCGGTTCTGTTTCCTTTCCTCTCTCTCCCGAAGAATGACCTCAAGGGTTCAAATAGCAAAACAGCTTTAAGAATGCTGATCAAAAATAGACTCAAAATTCACAAGAAAAAAAGGTTTAAAAGGTTGTGTTCGATGACACCAGTGGCACAGAAATCACACAGTGAAACTTTAGGTGGACACTGGACTCACTCTTTTGAGTGGTGTTGGTTTTTTGGCCTTGGGAACTTCTCGCTGTTTTCCCTTCTTCACTAAAGGACAGGTGGAGTCCAGCGGGTTGTGTGGTGTATTCTCTTGCTGCCTTGACTTTTTCTGAACGGTAGGTTCTTTGTGGACTACAGGGAGAGCTCCTCCAACTAACACACCAGTAATATTAATTGTAATATTGTCCTACAAAGAGCATCCACTAATATTTTTCAGCCAAATACCTGAAAGTGTTAGTGGTCGCTGGTCTTGTTTAGACTTCTGAGACTGATGCTTCTCCTCAAGAACGGCCAGCATGTTTCCAAGGTCAAGCTTTACAGGAACTTTTGACTTCTTCTGACTAGCCTGCTGAGATGAGAAGGGATATGAAACCAACATCCATTCAGATTAGATGGGGTTTAAACAGCGCACTGGAAACACACACCAACCTGTGTTTTCTTAGGGTCACTGGACGCAGAAGTGGGTGTAGTGCCTTTGTGTAAGGACAATCCCTCTTTTTGTGCTACTGAATGTCCTTTCAGTTCCTGAATTAATATAATTATAGATGATACAATAAACATGTGCAAACATAACGAACATTTAATATGAACTGCTGACATTAAGAGGTGCTCAGGTCAAACGAATGAACTCACAAATGCAAGTGACAGGTCTGGAAACTCTTCTTCATCCTATAAAAAAAACACAAAAAAAACCACTTAACTTAAACATAAAACTTCTAAAATCTGATTACAGAAACTATCAAAATCACACGTCATTCAGATTTTACCTCAAACTTTGGAGGCTCCTGCTGTATCTGATGTTCCTCTAAGGTCTCATCTGTGTTTTCAGATGCTGTTTTAGATTTCTTCTTTTTCTTCCTCTTCTTCTTTTCTGTTTTCTGTTCTACTGGCTGTGTAGTTAAATCCTCCTAGACACAGTAATAAGGTGAAAATTGTGTGTATTTTGTATAGTACATCTTGAAAATACTGATCAGCAATGCAGCAGTTTACCTCAGACAGTGTGCTGGCTTTGAGGCTTTTCTGGATGACTCTGGGAGGCTGAGAAGCAACGTTTGCCCAGGACTGAGCAGAAGATCCAGTGGGATTGACTGTCCAAACTAGACTGTCCTGATCTAAATCACATTGGGGTTTAAACAATTTGATACATTTAATTTTTTTAGTATTGATTTTTAACTTTTTAACTAATTTACAACCCACTTCTGTAATGCGATGCATTTCCCAGTGAAACTGAATATTCAATAAGAAAAACAACGTTTTCCCTTAAAACAACTACAAACTGTGGAAAATAACGGTTTGTTATTAGTCATGTCATAAAGATCTTATTTATGAGCCGAACTCACATGAACTGCACATCAATGTGATAATTACTAGTGAGAAACTCTCTTTAAGCCCTGAGTTTCTGAGATAGGGGTGAGTCAATGAAAACATATAGGGGAATTGTTGAAATGAATGAAATTATTCCCAACCCCCCCCCCCCAATTACAATAAAACTAGCATGCTGCTTTCACAAAATAGAAGCAGACTGTACAATTACAACAGAATACAGTACATCCACTGGGGTTTCCACATTTTGTTGTTACAGCCTTATTCTAAAATGAATGAATTAAATTCATTATTTTCCTCAAAATTATACAAACAATACCCCATAATGACAATGTGAAAGAAGTTTGTTTGAAATCAAGTTGTCATTATGGGGTATTGTTTGTATAATTTTGAGGAAAATAATGAATTTAATCTATTTTGGAATAAGGCTGTAACAACAAAATGTGGAAAAAGTCCAGCGCTGTGAATACTGTCTGGATGCACTGTATATAAATATCCAATTTACAGCACCTTTATAAACTGAATAAAAACATAATGCAAAACACGACTGATGTGCATCCTTTATTCATCATTATGCAGAAGTTCAATAATTTCGCTGAACTTGGGTACATAGCTCTGATTAAAGCACCTGGCATCATAATTACAAGTTCCCAACTCATGAATACGACGACTTGAACTTATCATAAGACAAAGAAAGATGTGCTTTGAGAAAACTGATTGATTTCTGAAGAATGTTTGCAGATCTTCACCTGCTGTGACAGCTGTTGACATGTCACACTTTCCACTGGGTGGGACTTGCTGTGCTGACTTGGTTCTTCGCTTTGGTACATTCTAGAAAAGAATTAAAAAAGTTTAATTGAGGCTGTAAAGCCAGCACGTTACTAAACAGCTTGTGCTTTAACAGAACAATGTGTTCTTTGGCCCTAATCATCATGCATGAAGGTTACCTTACAGATGGGTGCTGGTGAACTCTGACGCTCCGCTGGCGTGACTGCACCAGCACAGACCCATGCTTCCTGGTGCAGCGACGCTACTGTAGGGTTGCTCGGTGGGATGTCACCTAATTCAGGGAAATCAGCAAGTTTCATTTCAAATGTGCTACTACATGAAATGGCTAATTTGGCTCTCTCTGCGGGGTTTGGGGAAGGTTTGGTCCCTCTGTAACCTGAAAGAAACAAATAATCCACTTATGACCTAATCAGGACATTATTATTAAAAGGCTTCTTAAAGGGAACAAGCACCTCTGTCGGTTGATCTCCTGCTGATTCTTTTGTCCTGAGGGGAAGGCTCAGCTCTGTTGTCCTTCAGTATCTGAAAGATTGAAAAACTTTATTAGGCTTTCAAATGTGAAACATTGTAAAGAATCAAATCATCCAACTGGCCATGAAAGAATCAGACCTTTACAGTTTGCTTGTTTGAACCATCGTTGAGATCACGGTGGGTTTGGGGACTAGCGCTCTTGTTGCTGTGAGAGCTGCTGTTGTTGATGTGTGTCCTTGGTGTTGTGTCATGCTGATTGTCTACTGATCTCTGCCTTCTCTTGAACCAGTCCTCTGGTGACGACTGGTTTTTATATGGAGCTCTGTTTTTATATGGAGCTCTGTGTAAAGATGCAATAAAGATAAAAACCAATAACCGATAAAAATCTAGTCAAAACTAGTACAGTTGTTGATTGTTGTTCTTTATTGGAAAATTGAAAGCAACTGATAAAATAGCTTTTAAAATTGAAGACAATAAGGATTGTGACACTTTTTTGCTGTCAAATGGTAGCAGAAAATATTCATAGTTAAGATGTAGTTCACCAAAAATGTTAAATTCTGTCATCATTATTTACCGTCATGTTGTTCCAAATCCATAAGACTTTGGTTAATCTTAGAAACATACATAAGGTAAAAATACCTTTAATGAAAAAGTATCAATGACTTTCAAGTAAAAAGGTTTCATAAAAGGTCACAAAGGAGCTGTAAGACAAGTCCAAACTTAATTAAGTGATTTAATCAAAGTCCTGTGTAGAGTTGTTTGCTTTATATAATGAACAGGTTTTATTTATTATTAGTTTCTTAATGATTAGCCAATATCCCATGGGACTGGACTGCAACAACATAAAGGTGAGAAAATTATGACTTTTTTTTTTGGTGAACTCTCTCTTTGATCTGATGAACTACAATTGTTTTACATTTTCAAAAAATGGTTCAGAAAAGTGGGTAATTGTAGCCACAATGTACTAATTCATTCCCTCTTTTTAATTATATATATATATATATATATATATATATATATATATATATATATATATATATATATATATATATATATATATTTTAGTTCAAATTACAAAATCAATTCAAAATCAAAATCAATGTTTCTTCGACCCTCAGGGTCATGTCCGGGTCTCCCTGGGGAAGTGAAGTTAGTTCTGAAAGTCTGTCACATCTGCAGAAAGCACTTGGTTTGATAGTTTATAGAATGCAAAGAAATTCATACATTTGAAGTATCCCAACACTTTTTGAGGCTTTCGCTGGAACACAAATCTAAATAAATTGATCAAACAATTCTCAATGCTGGCTGTCTCTGACTGGTAAATAAAGTCAAATAAATAAATAAAGTGGTAATAAAGATTCCACATCGTCAGTTATTTGTACCTTTTTAAATGATCCTCCATTTTGTCTTGCTGTGGAAGGCTATGAATCAAACGATTTCAGAGGATCCCAAACCCCAGCCTTCATCATCTGTGAGCACAGACAGGTTCAAAGCACAGGCTGGTGAGAAGACAACATGCTTGAGCTGAAATGAAGCTGAATAAATAAAACAATCCATCACTGTATGGAGTGCACAAATCTGCGTTTGAACAAACGATGCTGAAACTATGTGTAAATGACAAATAATGACGCAGCAACCAAATGAAAGACTCAACAGCGCTCAGTAGACAGTCTTATGTCATAATCCCCTACCAAAGTCACTTTCAGCACCAATGGTTCAAACACGGTTTAATATTATTTACACAAAGACGTTTATTATTTGAAGAGTTCGTGAGTAAATGTACATAAGTTCAGGCTTTTGCAGGACTGCTGTCGTAATGGAGATGATATTGGATCGGTTAGCAGCCAGCTACGATATCGTGCAAACTTCTCTGATTCAAACTGAAACATGTGAAATTAAACCTTACATGTTAAACAACATGACAGAGGGTCAGTGTGTCACATGTTTAGCCGTCGACAGCTTTCAGCACTTCCTATGTGTCGGGTTTACAAACCATATGGGATTTCTAGATAGCTCGTGAAAGACATCTGACCTAGTGTAAACACAGTTAATATGGTAAACTATGTAAAAAATAATAAAAAAGTAAAAGATATCATACCTTCTGGCCTACAGAAAACTCCATTTTAAAAATACTTATTCCGGTAGGTTGAGGTGTAAAACTGGTAGGCCAAATAATTAAAGATTAAGCTCAAAGTTGACAACCAGATCAGTTAGTGCAGGGACTTTTATTTTGAAGAGTGTTCTGATAGTAAGAACTCAACATACGGGTTACAGTGTGAGGTAAAATTTAGTTGACGATCTGCTTAAAATATTGAAGTGAAATTATATTTTATAATATTTAATGTTCTACGAAAAGATTTTTATTATTTTTTTATTATTAAACTTATTTAATTTTCTCAGCATCTAAAACAAACCTAGGAAAATGTTATCTTCAAGCAAATAATGTTTTGGGAGGTGATTCTGAAATGTAAATACATGAAATGTAAACAATTGTTTAGTGTCTTTAAGGTACTATTTCAATGTCAAAACATCTACACTGTAAAAATATATTTAAATAACACAGATTATTAGAGTACGTTTTACAATATTATTTCAGTGATACTTTTCTACAACTATATACAAAATACTAATAAATATAAAAAATTAAAATACTAATATAATTGCTTGTATATTTTTATTTCTTCTTGATATAAAATGACATAAATTATATTTTTTAAAAAAGAAATAAAACATTCTAGTTGACAGTCATCTTTATTTTTGTTTTAGAAATATGATTGAAAAGATACATTCAGTGCCCGCAATATATATGTGTGTTTATGCAGCAATATTAACCAAATATATAATCTCATTCTTATAAAACAGTAGCACAGACATTTGTATCTGTTGATGAAATGTTGTAAAAATACATTAATAAAATATTGTTTTACTATTTACAGTCTGTTGTTTTTTAACAGTGAAATAAACCATTTTCATGAGCACAAGTTCTTTTTATTATTATTTTCTTTCATTATAAACACTTTACTTAGAGGAACTTTCTTCAGTGGGCTTTAATGCTTTCAGAAAGGAAAAAGAGGTCTGGCCACTGATCTGTATGGAAAGTCTCTGTTATAGATCAGTGGGTCTGACCCTCTCAGGACACAAGAGTGAATCATAAAACTCAATCTCATTCCTCCTTCTCTCTCCTCAACCGACTCAGTAAAACCAGAGAGACTATAAAGAACGCCGAACTGATAATAAAACACAGTTCTGCTCTAGCTAACCAGTACACTGGAAAAAAAGTAAAGTAAAGTAAAATAATGTTATGATTTGCTGTAAATTGCAACAAAAACAGTACAGATTGATTTATAGTTACTATTAGTGTTGTTTACATAATTAATTGATTAATCATGTTAAGATACATACATATACATACTGTATATATACATATACACACACACACACACATTTATATAACTTTTTTTTTTTGACCTGAAGAAGCCACAATAGGGCCCAGTGCTTGAGCTAAAGATCCAAGACTCCGAGGGATTCCCATTACAGATCCTTTCTGACTGGCTGAGCCTAACAAACCAACATAGACATCAATACGACAAATACTGTGAGACAGACAGTTCACTGAAAAATACAAATTCTGTGATCATTTGGAATCGTTGCAGCATAGTAACCAAAACTAGTCATAACGCATACTTAAAAATATATTCTTTGTAAACCATTCGTCTAAAATCTACAAAATGGTTAAGCTTATGAAAATAAATCTTTCAAGAATTGAAACAAGACAAAAAAAATCCCACTGTGTCCAGACACTTTAAAATGTATGGAACAACAATAGCAGCAGCTGAATATATATATATATATATATATATATATATATATATATATATATATATATATATATATATATATATATCATCTGTCATCAATAAAAAATATTAATACACAAAAATAAAAGTAAATATTTATTTGGATGATGATAATATTATTAATAATAATAATAATAAGAAGAAGGAGAATGCATTTGTATACTGACAGAACATAAATATAAAAATAAGCCAGAATAGAGTAGTGTCAAATTCCATGCTATTCCAGTCAAGAGCTTGGGGAAGTTCTTTGATAGCTCCCTGAAGGACTCAGCTGCCATAAAACAAACCAAGTGCGACTTGACTACCTGGCTCACAGCGATTGACAGATCTGGCCTCACCGGAAAATTCAAAACCTGGATCTACCAGCATGGAGTCTTGCCAAGAATACTCTGGCCCCTGTTAGTCTACGAGGTACCACCATCAACAGTCAACAGTCGAGATTCTAGAGAAGTCTATCAGCCAGTTCCTCAGAAAATGGCTGGGGCTCCCTCGGTCCTTAAGCAGCATTGCCCTTTACAGTCATTCAACCAAACTGCATCTTCCTTTGAGTGGACTATCAGAGGAGTTCAAAGTCACCCGCTCCAGAGAGGTATTGATGTACAGGGACTCCAGAGACACAAAAGTCGCAGACCGGGTGAAAGTGGCAGGCGCAAGAATCCGTCACTAAAGCTGAGGCACGACTAAGGCACAAAACGCTGGTGGGCTCTGTGGCAATGGGACGAGCAGGTCTTGGTTGTTTTCCCAAGCCACTTTACGATCTGGCTTGTGGAAAAGAGAGGCGCAGACTGATTCAGGACGAGATACGAGCAGAGGTGGAGGAAGAACGCTACACCAAAATGGCCAGCATGTCCAAACAAGGAGCGTGGACCAGGTGGGAACATGCAGATCCACGCAGAATAACCTGGGCAGAGCTCTGGAAAGCAGAGCCATTTCGGATCAAGTTTCTTGTCCAATCCGTCTATGACGTCCTCCCAAGCCCAGCTAACCTGCACACCTGGGGCCTGGCAGACACTCCTGAGTGCAAGCTGTGCCAGAAGAGGGGCACACTGGAGCACATTTTGAGCAGCTGCTCAAGAGCACTAGGGGAAGGGCGGTACCGCTGGCGCCACGACCAGGTGCTAAAGGCTTTGGCGGACTCCATCTGCACAGCGATCCAGCTCAGCAAGACCCAGGTAGCCCCCAAACAAACAATCACCTTCATTAGAGCT
Organism: Carassius carassius; assembly: GCF_963082965.1. Taxonomy (NCBI): domain Eukaryota; kingdom Metazoa; phylum Chordata; class Actinopteri; order Cypriniformes; family Cyprinidae; genus Carassius; species Carassius carassius. The sequence goes on along the minus strand of NC_081759.1, from coordinate 20,587,007 downwards.
GGGCAGAAGGAACAATTCCACCGGCCTAGCTCTACAGGGGGGCTTCTCTCCACTGCTCGTGATTGGCAGCTTCAGGTTGACCTTTGAAGACAGCTTAAGTTCCCAGGCAACATCACAGTCACTTCTCTCCGCCCAGACATGGTGCTAACATCTGAGACTACCAAGCAAGTGGTTATCCTGGAACTAACTGTCCCCTGGGAAGACCGTATTGAAGAGGCCCACAAGCGCAAGAGGGCTAAGTACGCAGGGCTCAGCTCAGAGTGCCGGAACAACAGCTGGAAAACTCGCTGCGAGCCAGTCGAGGTCGGATGCTGAGGCTTCGCTGGCCACTCACTGCTGCGAACCCTCAAACTCCTTGGAGTGAAAGGACTGCAATTGAAAAAAGCCACAGCAAACATCTTAGAGGCCGCAGAGAGGGCCTCTCGGTCGCTGTGGATCCGTAGGGGGATCCGTGGAGCAACATGCCACTTGGACACAAGCCGGGGACTGATCACCCCCGGCTGGGTCGACCGGGTGAGGGTGTATGAAGATTAAAGACCCGAAACACCCTATGACCCCGGGTTTGAGCAAGAACGCTGGTATTAGCAGTGTTGGGGAGTAACTAGTTACATGTAACTTAATTACGTAATTTAATTACAAAATAAATGTAATTGTAATCAGTTACAGTTACTAAGAAAAAATGAGTAATTAAATTACAGTTACTTCTGAAAATTTTAAAGATTACAGTGGGGATTACATTTGAATATTTACACACATCCACATACAGATGTAATTGATTTCTTTCCCAAATTGAACTGACTATTCTGAGACGTACGGCCCTATAATTTCCGCGATGCAGAAACATAGTCTGGTTAGTAGAATCCAGTCATAAAAACGGGATTGCTATTGCCTAACACGGACGGAATATGCCACATTTTGGACAAATATATCAAAAGTACACTTGAATCAAAGCATATGCAAAGTTTTAATATTTGCTATAAATTCAGAGACAAAGGTTACTGTTGTTAAACCATGCCACAAATTTACATATTTATTTATTTAAAAATAAATACAAATGGTAATCCATTTGCAATAATAATAATAATTAAAAAAAACATGGTTACTGTACTTTTACGTAATAAAAGCAGTTAATTTTTGTGAGGGAAAAACATGACTCATGTTCAGTATTAGGATTTTATATTGTAGTGATGCACTCAATTTGACATGTAGGCAATTTAGAAAGTATAGTTTTGTTAAATCTTGAGTGTTAAAGTCATGAGGTAGATGGATAACAGGGCAAAATAAAGAGACTGAAAAGAAAAAAGAAATGAAGTGAAGGTGAAGTTCAGGAGAGAACTTTTAATTATTTTGCATGTCCCCAAACTAAAGATTTAAACCTTTCTTTATATCAGGTCCATACAAAAAATAGTGTTGTCCATGAATTTGTTTGCATGAGTTTGAGATTTCCCGGTCTGAAATTTTATCCCAGTCCGCCCCATGTGGAAATTAATGAAGCAGACATGCAGACATGTGTTCAAATTTGATCATCTTAATTCAAGTGATGAAGGATTGTAAAAGTCTGACAGTATTGAGCACTGCTGTAAGGTTAAACCTGAATGGTGTAAATGTTTGAAGATGATTAACAGTTGCAAATAAACATTTATTGGAGATTTTGAAAAGTAATCAAAAAGTAATCAAAAGTAATTAGTTACATTACTTTAATAAAGTAATTGAAAAAGTTACACTACTATTACATTTTAAATAGGGTAACTTGTAATCTGTAACCTATTACATTTCCAAAGTAACCTTCCCAACACTGGGTATTAGTGATATTATTGCCTGAAACACAAACATATGGAAACAAAAACGTAACAGGCCTTTGAGTAGTTAATCATAAACACCTTTCAGAGTTCCAAGAAAATTGCAAGAAAATGTGAATTGGCTCGTGATCCAGTAATGCATGAAAGAGTTTACCAGGCTAACAGTCTGGATCTGATGACCTGGTTTGATCCTGCAGGCAATATCCATCCTGGATCACTGCCATGGTAATGCCAATGAAAAAGAACATCTTCCCCTGCTCATGCTACGACGGAAGACAAGGGTTTCACTTGACTTCAACTTCAGGCAAGACCACAGGATTCAGCTGCTCTATGACACACACACACAATGATACCAGTATGTCACGTTTCTGATTAAGCAAAACACGTCTGTGCACGAGTGAATTGGTAAATTTAAATGGTATATTATACCAACCATTATCCTCTTTACCCCATTGTGATTGTTTATGCTATATAATAAATTATCCGAAAACGTCCTTGTTCCGAACGCCTAAATACTGTACATATACACCCACAAGCTGTTTTTTACAACTTCCTGAGTCACGTCTCATGGTTTAATTGGGACATTAACTCAAAATCGATTAGCTAGATTTCCCACAGAAAGTTTATCAGTTTTGCACTTTTGTTGCACTTTATCATGTTACAATTTGAAAACTGTTGTGTAAGCAGCTGACATGTAGAAGCAGTAACCACAGGTTTTTGTAGAGGTTGCTGGAAGTTGTGATGTTCAGAATTGACATGTTAACTAGAGATTCAGGCCTTACCTGAAAAATTGGAAGCGCTGATGTCAAGGGCGTAGATTTGGTTTGAACATTGGGGGGGTTGAACGTTGTATGCTGCCCGTTATTTTTTTTTTTCCAAAAATTTTTTTTTTATGTGTATTGTTATTGGATAATTTCTTTCTATCTATCTATCTATCTATCTATCTATCTATCTGGCAACATGCTTTAACTGATTACAAATTCAACATATACAAATATGAAAGAGACAACATTTAGACATTTATTTTAAGATTTTTACATTCCACCTTAATGCATTTTAATTTTTTTTTAAAGGGAAACACATCTTTAAAACATTAAAGGCATTAATGTATAGCCTAATTTTACAAAGCTGCTGTTTTTCTATACTGTTTCCTATTTTATTTTATTGATTAATCAATGGCATCTTCTTTACCTGATCACCTGCTCCTCCTCTCCCTCTGCTGACTTTTCTACCCTGCAGCTATATTTACATCGAATCTGTTATAAAAACATGTTAAGAGATTATAAACTTCATAACGTTATGAAATTTGTGTATAATCATCATTCATAAAATTCTAACATAGTAGAGATTATCAAAAGAAAGAAATTAAGTATTGAAACCGCCAGTAGGCGGCAGTGTTTCACTGTTTTAATGAGTTAGCCACTTCTATCGTTCATTCATCCAATTCGTTCAAAAGTCAGATTAATTTAGTAAGAAAATAAACACCGATGGGAATACTTTTGTCGTTGATAATTATAGACACTATTGAAAAATATATTAGCAAAACAGGCAGCTGCTTTGGTAACTTATAGTTAGTTATAGCTAAATACATTGCAATGGAGTGGTGTGAACTAACTATTACACAATATTCTCATACCTCATTCTCAGTACATGCCTTATTTATTTATTTTTTTTGCATCCCTCTCTGACCAGCAGTTAAATATAGTCCGCTGTGCAGCGCTTCTCTTCATTTTTGGCGCTAACATTAACCGTGTGCTCTCCCATTCAAACTCCTTCCAAACTCCTCCCATTCCACTCGCTTATTTTGGTGAAAGTGCGACTCATTGGTTGGGCGTTACCAATCGGTTCAATGGAGGGGGAGTATTTTTTGTCTGATTTATTATGACATACTCATATTTGATTAGGAGCAAAACTATTTTTACAAAATTAATGAATTTTATTTTTTCATATTATATTTTTCATTTGATCTACTGTGATTTTCATGTAGAAATATTGGGGGGGGGGGGGGGGGTTGTAACTGATGGATTTGAATATTGGGGGGGTTACCTCCCCCCCCCCATCCCCCCCATAAACTACGCCCCTGGCTGATGTGTCAGAAAACTCAAGTGAATTCCAACCCAGAGAACAGAAACAGATATGTGAAGTAAACCAATCCAAGCACCTTAAGATTTTGCATTTCTATTGTGGGTAAAAAGTCAAACAATAATCAACTTACTGCGACAGTTATCCATCCTGATCCAAGTGAACACTTTGAGCTTGGCTGAAAGTTTATGCACTCACTTTGTTCAGATGGTGGATTCTCTGTTCTTTTCACAGCAGTGAAACTGAAAAGTGCAACAGGGTGAAGAAGATCTCCAGATTGTTGAATGCCTGAAAACTCTGATATCCCCCCGAGTCATGAAAAACATTCATTACATTCATTATTTAAGACAATGCTGTAAACAATTACAACTAGTGCTGTCAAACGATTAATCGCGATTAATCGCATTCAGAATAAAAGTTTTTGTTTACATAATATATGAGTGCTTACTGTGTATATGTATAATGTATATATAAATACAAACACATGCATGTATATTTAACAATAACATGTTATGTTTATATATTAAATATATTTATACAAAATATACAAATATAATATAAATATAGAAATGTATATACATGTAAATATTTACAAAATATATACTGCATGTGTGTGTATTTATATTCATAAGAAATAAACACAGTACACACACATATGTATGTAAACAAAAACTTTTATTTTGAATGTGAGTAATTGTTTGACTATTAAGGTCTATTAAGGAAGTGATTATATTTAAAATCACAATGTGACTTTTTGTAAAGTTTTGCTGACCTTTTGTAAAGTTTCTGGCAGCATGAAGAAAATAAAAAGCAGGCTTGCTAAAGAAAAAAGGACAGCCAGCATGACATGGCCCTGATAAAACACCTCAGTGTCTTTGAATCTCAGAGCAAAGTATGCTCCCATTAATGGACCCAATGTGAACCCCGAGGAGAAAGCAACACCAATCATTGCCTGACAAAAGAAGAAAGTCAAACCCAGTGAATATTCAAATGATTCCAAAGATAAAAGCTTAACATGTCAAAATTGCCCTGAAAACATAAACTGCTGATAATGGTGAACATAACTCACCATTACCTTGTTTCTTGCTTCAGGGCAAGGCAGGTCCACAACAACAGAAGTACACAGGCTGACATTCCCTTTACAAATTCTTCCAACCACTCGACACAGCAGAAAAACGGTCAAACTGTGAGAGAAAGCCCAGATGCCAAGAAACCTACCTGCAAACCAAACACAATATAACTCAGATCTACAAAACATGAAAGCCTGTTTCAGCCATGGAATAAAAAAATAAAGACAATTGCGACTCTTCATCTCACAATTCAGACTTTGATTTGGAGTTTATACTTAACAGTTTGCAAGAAAAATGTCTGAATTGTGAGATGAATGTTGCAATGACGTGTTTATAATTTTTTTATTCTGTGGCAGAAATGAGTTTCCTTAAGTAACTGCATAGACATACATTAATGCTAATATGTTATAATTTCTATTTATATTAAGAAATACCCTATAAATGGGTTTCCCAAACCAGGATTCATTAAATCATAACAAATAAATAAATAATTATTATTTGTTTATATGCGTGCCATGCGTTATTGAAATATTAACTTAAAATCTCAGAGTGTACTCTGAGGTCAAAGGGGTTTGACTGTCAAAAAAGTTGGAATCCCTGCCCTGTATGATCTCATTTTGTCTATACTTATGATTGTTAACAGCAGCAGTGGTTTTCTTCCATAACCATCTGAAAGAGCCCCAGTAATGGGCGATGACAGAAACTGTAGCAAACAGTAGAGAGAGCATATCAGACCTAAGATAATCAATGTGCTGTCTTCAATACAAAAGTCAATTTGAATAATGTGCTGCATTTGAAAAAAAAAACCAACATCCATCAGAGTAATGAAGTTACCTCCAAAAAGAACACTGTTGTATTTCGTTTCCATAGGAACTCAAACCGCCCCTCTGAACCAGTCCACTACGCTCTGTAAAGACTGATACACACCGTCTTGAAGATGCAGAGATTACAACAGCAAAATTAGAAGTGAAAGCTATTTTTATATACACAGTAAAACAAAAGATTTTCTTTTTGTTGTTTTCCATTACAAATATATAGAAGTAAAAATACTTAAGACATTAGGTCTGAATCATAACTAAGTGAAATTATGCTGTCAGTGGGGTAAATTAAATGAGAAAGAACAGCTCTGAGCTTGAATGCTTTCCACAGACTTATCTCTTGGACCAAGCATATAGTATAAGTTCATTCAGTAGGTAATTGCTTAAGTCACTGCTGAGGTTTTTACAGGAAATGCTCTGTATATCCTTTCTTTAAGTAACATCATTTAGACAGCCATAAGCAGAGGAACATGTCATGACTGGAATATCGTAAATCATGCACTGTTGCACAATCTATAGTTGCATGCATGACAAATCTAGGTCAAATACAGCAGCATTTCTTGTTGATCAAACAGTCAGCCAAACAGCTTTTGTGTTTTTATAACTAAATATCCAAATTATAGGCCTGACCTTAAAAAAATTATCTTACCCCAGTTTGACTGTAGTGGTCCAGGATGGAGAGGAGCAGGGGAAGAATAAATGTGAAACCCAGCAAGTCAAGCAGCAGTGCCAAGAAAACCACCCTGATAACTCTGGAGGAGCGCACATCCTCAGATGTAGTGTTATCACCTGCCATTTCTCCACTCCAGTGACCCAGAGTTTTTCTTTACTGCGGAGGACTCTTAACACATTTCCTGTGGTCACTGAACTCAATCACTGAACAAAAACAAAACAGCAAAGTCAACAACAGTATAATTTTTTTTTCTGCTTTTTAAAACTCAAGTACAAAAGTACCAAAAGTGCACTGGTATGGTAAAGTTTTCTTGGTTATGGTACCATACTGTGTATTTGCACCATTGTATTCTTTACAGAATATTACAGTTTACATGAAACTGTACATTGAACACCTGGATTTTTATTAAACAATACATTTAAAAAGTAGGTTAACTTTAACAACAAATAGCCGACTTAGGGTTAAGATTTGGTTTACGGTTAGTGGCTTGTAATTATGCATAATTTACTGTTAACGTTACTTATATAGTAAGTACATGTCACATGTAAAATAAAACTGTTACCAAAAAGTATTGAATAAATATTTAAGTTTATTCTTAATGAATCAATAACTGATTAAAAAGCCACTTAACTATAGTTTAACTTAGTAAAATACCAAAACTCTTCACAATCATGCACAGGGTCAAGTAAACTCGCAACGCCGCTTCAATTTTTGAATCCAGTCTGCTTGAGAGTCACCTAGAAAACACACAAGGCAACTCTCAAATCAGCTCTAACAAATTCGAAGAGATTTGTACTTTTATAACTCATATTAGTCGAGTGTTTTCTTCGTTTACATTAAACAGTAGGCCTACAGTGACTTGATTTCCTACCTTGTGCTCGGAGAGTGCAAAGTTCCCAGAAGATGCTGCCACATCCCCACTCTCTCTCACACACACACACACACACACACACACACACACACACACACACACACGTTTGTTTTTGTGAAAAGTGGGGACATCCCATAGGCGTAATGGTTTTTATATTGTACACACTGTATATTCTATGGCCCTACACCAACCATACACCTAACCCTAACCCTCACAGGAAACTCATTCTGTATGATTTATAAGCGTTTCGAAAAATGGGGACATGGGTTATGTCCTCATAAGTTACCCTCTCCTTGTAATACCTGTGTCATACCCATGTCATTATAGAGAGTTGTGTCCTGATATGTCACAAAAACAAGAGCACACACACAAACACACACACACACACACACACACACACACACACACACACACACACACACCCATCATGAACACACACCAGGAAGCTTTTTTTTCTGCTTTTTTCATATGAGGGCTGGAAAGGTTACTTTTCAAATGTATTTCACTACAGATTACAAAATACATGCTTTAAAAAGTAATCAGTAACGTATTTCGTTAGATTACTCAGGTTTAGTAACTTCCCTTATAGCAATGTCTTCTGGACTGCACTGCCCCGTGTCACTGTTTAGAATGGGAATTTTCTCATAATTTACAAGTAGTTGAAAACATTAGAGATATTGTTAGTAATCAGCTGGACAAAATATATAACACTAGCCTAGTGGTTTTTGGATATTTTACTGCAAATATCTTACAAATTGTACCTTTAACTTTATGAAATGCCAAATGTATCTCCAATTATAGAATTAACCATATATTTATGTGTACTACATTATGACGTTAGAAGAAACAACAACAAATTTTCAAAATACATAAGGTATCAACCTCCATATTAGACTGCTGATTTCCTGCAGGGATGGGCAGTATTTCAAAAACGTGTATTTGATATACTATTTTGTATTTTAAATACCTTTGGAAAAAAAAATCTAATGTATTTATTCTGAGTAATTTTTAGTTTTTAGTATTTTTGTATACTTGTGGATACAGGAATTGAGCAGTCTAATAAAGAGGTTGATTGGCAAAAAGTGTTTTATGTATACTGTTGACTGTGATATTTCTGTACATGTAATCTTATACTGGAGCTTACAAATACTGAATATGATGAAAGAAAACATGTACAGTAGAATAAACGGAACCATTCGAAAAACAAACGTTTCAGGGGAACACGACGTCGTCGCACACAACGTAAAGGACTTCAAAATCGCTGTCATAGAGCGCTGTAAGTTCAATAGACATGAATGATTTACAAACGATTCAACGAAGAAAGAAGATTTAACATATTAGCAAAGCTTGTTGCTGCTTGCAACACCATTGATTAGTCAATAAGAGACATTTCATTGGCCATAGCCAAGTTTAAGTGTAACACAAGCAGCATAACATTGAATATCTATTAAAAATGTATTAAGTTTGACTAAACTTACAGAATACCGGCACACGGTATTACAAGAAAAAAAGCCTTATTCAGTAAACATGACATTTTCATGACTCGTCAGTAATCTGTATTGAATACTGTGTATTGTATCTCTGCTGTTTGTATTGTCAGGTTCATTGTTCCTGAAGAGCTCCCTCATCTGCACATGAATGCAAGGATACAATGAAGCGCCTCTCTACTTTGCTGTCATGACATCTCTAGCTAAAAGTTGGCCATGACAGCTCAACAGACAAGATGATGTCCACCAGACTGCTGGCACTGCTTCAGCCACATGCAGTGAGGAGTCTGCCACAGATCTGCTCTGCCCGTCTTTCAAGTCTCAGAAGGCAGCATGAAAACATCACCACAACCTTCTGTCAGCCCGGATCCTGCTTCAACAAAAGTGACGATCACAAACAGAGAACATGGCCTCCTTCACTGTCAGGTCACAGCTGTGGCAGAAGGTACTTCAGCCTCACTCCTGCTGGGATTGTGAACGCAGCCCCGGTGTCCGTTCAGCCGTACCTCCGATTAATGAGACTGGACAAACCCATAGGTGAGCTGAGCTCACGTGTCACGGTGTTGTTTTCCAGGATGTCCTTTTGGTTGCAAGCTGTTTTTTTTTTTAGTAAGATATGAATGGTTGTGTTCTTGTAGGAACGTGGCTGCTGTATCTGCCTTGTACATGGAGTATTGGGCTGGCAGCAGACCCGGGATGCCTTCCTGATCTGGGCATGCTTGTGCTCTTCGGGGTGGGTGCTTTGCTTATGAGAGGAGCAGGATGCACAATCAATGACATGTGGGATAAAGACTTCGACAAGAAAGTAAGAGTACATACATAGAAGTAAATTGATTGTTCCTTGAGTCATGTTCTTCATTTTGTCACAGAAAGTCAACTTTTTGCTTCATTATCTAAGAACATTCAACGGGGGTGGATATTTATTCCACTAGTGGTCTAAATTTCATCTTTGCCATCTTCTCATTTGGACCAAGCCTAACATATCTCCTGATCTTACCTAGGTCAGTGTGTCAAAGGACTTGGGCGATTTTGCTGTAACATTGGTCATAAACAATATCAGATAATAATAATAATTTTCTCACCCTCATGTCATTTCAAACCTGTATGATCTTATTTCTATAAAACAAAAGGAGATATTTAAAAAAAAGTTGATGGCAGTACATGCTTGGAAAAATATGGGGGTGAGTAAATGATGACAGACATTTCATTTCTTGGCGAACTCTCACTTTAAACTGATTTGATATAGAACTCAAGTGGAAGATTTTGGCATTTTTGTCAACATAGGAAGTTAACAGACCTTAGAGGCTTGCTTGACTTGTCAATTTATTATCATTAGCTTCATTTAGTACCATTGAAATAGTGTATACACATTATTATACAGGTGTATAATTCAAGCAGAATATTTAAGAAGTTGAAAATAATGTATGGTTTGTACTAAACTCGTACAAATAAAGGTTCCAAAAAGTTTTTTTTTCAACAATGTCATAAAAAACTATTTTGGGATCCCAAAAGAACCTCTCATTGAACAGTGCTTAAAGGGATAGTTCAATCCAAAAATCAACATTTTATCATCATTTACTCACTCTCATGTCATTCCAAACCTGATGTTGAACGTAGAAGAAGATATTTTGAAGACTGCTGGTAATGTAACAGTTGTTGTAGGTGATCTATTCCTTTAAAAGTACAGTTTCTAAAGACTCTCTTGTGCAATGAAAAGTTTCCATGAAAGTTAAATGTTCTCGATGGACCCATAGATGCCAATGAAGAACCTAAAGTTGGTATGGTGGGTTGTTGACGTTTTGTCAGTTTAATCAAGCTGAATCTTGAAAAGGTGGGTCAAATGATTGCTACAGCTAGACTGTTTAACAAGATTCAGGAAAGAAAACCACCTGGATTTGATCTTGGCTGCTGTTGGAATCTGATGTTGGGATGTGTCATTTCTTTGGTAGGTGTCAAGGACAGCCACTCGGCCCATTGCATCAGGGGAGATCACATCGTTTCAGGCTCTGGTTTTCCTCGGAGGCCAGCTGAGTTTAGCACTGGGGGTTCTCTTCTGCCTCAATTACTACAGGTGCTTTATATTTTACAGTATTTTTACACAATATTTTTGGTCACTTAGTTTAGGACCACTTCTCACCATTAACTATTATTTACGACTTTTGCCTCAAACTTCTAATTTGCTGCGTATTAATAGTATAGTTTTTAAGTTTAGATATGGGATAGAATTAAGGGATCTAAAATATGATCATGCAAAACAAGCCGTTAATATGTGCTTTCTAAGTACTAATTAGTAGCCAGTATGACAGTAATATGCATGCTAATAAGCAACAAGACAACATTTGAGACTAGAGTAAGATCGTAACTTTCAAGTTGAAATTATAGTAACATTTATTGTATTGATATCTTTAAATGTAGATGAAAAGATGACTGCAATTTGTTTCATGGCAACTTAAATTTGACTAACTAATGAACTGTGAATTCCCATCCGTCTCTAGCATAGCTCTTGGAGCCGCCTCTTTGTCACTGGTGGTCACATACCCTCTCATGAAGAGAATCACGTACTGGCCGCAGTTTGTTTTAGGTGTGTTGCCATTAATGTACTAAAGCACTCCCTCCATATTATTGCTGAATATTTGCTCATTTCTATTTCTAGGACTGAACATTGTGTACATTCGTTGCTCCATAGGTCTCACTTTTAATTGGGGTGCTCTTCTGGGCTGGTCTGCTGTGAAGGGATCATGTGATTGGTCTGTGTGTTTACCTCTCTATGTATCTGGTGTCATGTGGACATTGATTTATGACACAATCTATGCCCATCAGGTACAGTATGTGATTAGTTATCACACCCCGTCCTAAATTTGTGCCTCGTGAACACTTTGTGATCCATTTTCTCATCTGGAGTAGGACAGAGATGATGATTTAAAAGTGGGCGTGAAGTCTACAGCTCTGAGGTTTCAGGAGAACACCAAACTGTGGCTGAGAGGCTTCACTGGGGCAATGTTGTCTGGGCTGGTTCTAGCAGGAGCTAATGCTGACCAGACTTTGCCCTACTATTGTGCAGTGTCTGCAGTGGCCATTCATCTTGCTCATCAGGTGAGCAAGATATAGACAGTGGTTGGTAATAATAGCCTGCCTGGGGTTACAAGAAAACAAATAAATGAAGAAAAAACAAAAACTTTGGGTTATTAGTGGTTTAAAAATCTTACTGAACTTACATGATATGCCTTATCAAGTATATGAAAAGAGCTCTTAAATAAATAGAAGTTATATTGACAATCATTTATTTTGTGTTCCACAGATCTACGCTGTGGACATCAACAGACCTGAGGACTGCTGGAAAAAATTTGCTTCAAACCGAAACCTCGGGCTGCTTTTATTTTTAGGAATAGTGACTGGAAACTTATGGAAAAAGAGAAGCGATCATCAGTATGAAACGCAGCTAAACTCAAATTAGAACTCAAATTAGAACGCATGCTGGTTGTGTGACGTGGAATACCAACATTGATTTAGGAAACGTATGTAAACCAAAGTTCATTTTAAAATATTTATTAAATGGCTACAAACAGGCTCTATTCCTTAAATAATTAGAAAACATACATTACATCTATAAAATGAATGTTAACATTGAGAACAATGCCAGTAAGTTATGCCTACAAACAGACCAAAACACGGAATATTTTTTTATACAGTGAATAAAAATATAAAAAGAACAAATAAACGAACCCCTATACAGGTGGATTACAGTATCCGAATCAGATTTGGATTGTTTTAGTAGAGTAACAGAGGAGAGGCCAGCTATTTGTGCATTGTATACATTAGGAAATCTGAGGCACCATGAACGTACCGAAGAAACCGTAATCACAGGGAAGAATAAATGATCATATTTGATGGGAATGGTTCATTTGGATGAAGTAGCATTTCATTGAGTAATGAGGTCACGAAGAAGCCCGTTCCTCATATGGAGACTCATAGACGTCCATAGGTGGACAGGTGCAGACGAGATGTTGGTCTCCATAGAGGTCATCGATCCTTGAAATTGTGGGCCAGAACTTGGTCTCAGGTCTCACGAAAGGCTGAAATAACATTTGAAAACAGAATTAATAATGTTTATTTTAAGTAAGGTTTATGTATTTTTACATGAACGTAAGCTACACACCATGGGGAAAGCAGCATACTCTCTGGAGTAAGGTCTGTCCCATGTGGTAGAGGTAATACAGGCCAGTGAGTGAGGAGCCATCTTTGGAAAACACGTGAAAGACAAGTTAGATTCAATAAAATTTCAGCTCTAGAATTAATGGCACTAATAAAAGTCTATTGGGCAAAGACAGTCTGCAGGGTTTAAAAGCAGAAATGAGAAACATGTCTTTAAAAAAAAAAAGTGCTTATATTAATTCTTCTGGGCATAAAATGCGACGAGTACAAATAGTGCCATGCTCCATAAACTTCTAGTATTACTGTACACGATTAAAGCTGCACCGATGCTGGCGATATGGAATGTTCTGGATTAAAGTTGATCATTAAACTTTAAAACACTCACCTTGAGAGGATTAACCCTGGAGTCCATTCGGCCCTCTTCGATGTCTGCGATTTCCTGTCGGATGGCCAGCAGCGAGTCACAGAAGCGGTCGAGCTCAGCCTTGTCCTCAGACTCTGTGGGTTCGATCATCAGAGTTCCAGCCACAGGCCATGACATGGTCGGTGCATGAAATCCTGTCACAAAAGGTGCCAGAGAATCAGTCAATTATCAGACATATTTAAAGCCATTAATATTTACTTTACAGATGCTTTTCACTTGCCATAATCTTGGAGTCGTTTTGCTACGTCAACTGCCTCAATGTTAGCAGACTTTTTAAAAGGCCGCACATCCAAAATAAACTCATGAGCAACGAATCCTGGAAATGCAAAATGGTCAGTTAATAATTGAGGAAATTTTTAGATCGAAAATTAGATATTTTATTCAATAAAGCCAACCTTTAGTGCCCCTGAAAAGAATTTTGTAGTGGTTTTCCAGTCTTTTAGCCATGTAATTGGCATTAAGGATGGCCACCTCTGTAGCATGAACAAGACCCTTTGAACCCATCATCTGTTGAATGAAAAATAAATCAAATATTTTCAGATTAGGCTGATATACAGTACCATATCAGCAGATATTTATTTATTGGTATTTGGCTATATATTGGATATTTAATTGTGCTGCTCCTTGCATTTTTACATTAACATTACCTTTGCTTCCATCTAAAACTCACTAAAAGAAACTTTAAAATCTTTAAAAAGTTTAACAAATGCAATCCAAGCACATCTCAAAATAAATGTACATTGTTTATTCTGTACCCTTTAATGTTGCATAACCTACAGTTTGCTTCTAAGATTTAAAATGAGTGTCATTTATGCAAAATAGTACAGAAATTGATCTCAAATGATCAGAAAATAAATCGTATCGGTTAGAATGTTAATAATGGTGCATCCCTATTACTCAGACTAATGTATAACTCACCTTAATGTAAGCCCATGAGATGGGCAGGATGGCGCTGGAGCCCCAGGGAGCAGCACTGATGGTGCCCAAAGAACTTCCTGCATTATTGGATTGCATGTTCACCACTGGATGACAGGGCAGGAAGGGGGCAAGATGTTGTTTCCTGTTGGAAAAAGCCATATGGTTAACTGGAGTCAACAGATCAACTGTTCGGAGTAGGGAAGGTCTGCTCACTTCAAAACACTTACACTCCTATTGGTCCCATTCCAGGGCCACCACCACCGTGAGGAATGCAGAAGGTTTTATGCAGATTCAAGTGAGAAACATCCGAGCCATAGTCTCCTGGTCGACATAATCCAACCTGAATCAGAAGAACTTGAACGTTCAATGTAAAACCTACTGTGAATGAAGCGCTCTGTAACACTTCTACAACCTAGAGCATTTAATCAACAATCCTGGAATATAGTGCATGACTCATTCACAACATTTAAGTTATGATTAAAAAAAAAAAGTCCATATTGTATCTAATTGTAATGGTCACTACTGTATTGTAAAATGTTGCAGCATGTTCTTCGTCTGACCTGTGCATTCATGTTGGCACCATCCAGGTACACCTGTCCACCGTTCTGATGGATGAGCTCACACACTTCACTCACATTCTCCTCAAACACACCGTAAGTGGAGGGGTATGTGATCATAATGGCAGCCAAGTTGGCCTTATGTTTGTCCACCTGAAAAAAAAAAATGGGATTAAAATGTAGTTGACGGAGTAAAGTACATCTTTAGAAGGTTAAGCACGTCATTTTTTGCATGTTAAACACGTTCTCCTATCCAAAACCAAAGCTATTCATAGATTGGTTCCCTCCAAAATGTATAAACACTGAGCTTTCAAAACATTATTTGTTTGAGCATCATGACACAGCAGCAGCATGTGAGTTTGGAGTATTTGTTTGCTCAACCAATGGCAGTCAGGAGGTGTGTTCAGGAAACCTGAAACATTTTTGCAAATTTCATTTGGTGCGGCTAGCGGCGCAAGAACTACACACTTCACCTTTAACACTGACAAGGTAATGTAATCATAGACAAGTGTGTCAGTGTAAATAGCCAACAGAAGATAAAGGCTTCCTGTTGACAGGAAGGCAAACTTTGACACTAGATTACTTTACATACCATTGCTTTAAGGTGAGACACATCAATGTTGCCATCTTTATCCACCTCCACCACCTGAACCTTCATTCCTGCCATCTGAGCGCTGGCAGGGTTTGTTCCATGAGCGGATTTGGGAATCAGACAAACCTGAGAATTCATAACAGATTTGATGCATTAGATTAATGGACCAAAACAAACATTTATTTCTGGAACTAAGGAAACTTAAAGTTTAAGTTTAGATGGTCTTTCAATGTTCTCTTAACCCCGTTTGTTGTTTACTGACTATTATAGGCATGCCATTAATGCTTTTATGACTCAAAAAAAAAAAAAAAAAACGTTAAGTCTCCCACGGCACCATAAAAACATTCAACGTGGTCCACTGAGATCCATCAATCACTTTCCAGCTCAACCAATAGTGAGAGTTTGGGGTGTGGCTACCGTAACAGGCTGAGCCAGGGGGTTTTTAGCTAGAGCAGTGGTTCTCAACCTTTTCTCCCACCGGGCCGCACTATGGTCCAAGTGCAAGTCTCACGGGCCACACGCATATCATTTACATATAAGTCACAAATACAAACCAACCTGATTTATAATATTATAGCCTAAATATTACGATATCTAATCGATTACAAATAAATTAATATTATATATTAATAATTATTCTACTCCCCATAAATAAAACACCTGCTGCTGTTAGGAACTGACACATTTTGTGAAATTCGGCTCGAAAGGAGTAACAGCACAATGAACTTGCGAATGTAAGATGCAGTCTGTAAGACGCGCACGAGAGCATGACTTGACGCGCGACATTGCAGAAAATGTGCGTTCACAAATGTAGCTTATGTTGATCCAAATATGGAAAGCACTTTCAAATTTAATAATATGAGGTTCTATCCAGAGATGTTTCGTTACATTTCTTCAATTAAGGATGATTGCTGTGTAGTATGGGTGTTTCCATTAACCTGAACTTCAATTAAGTTGCGGGGCAAACTGATACTGTGACTATTCTTGTTTGTATGCGTTCATTCGCTGGCATTTTTTTTTCTCCCTTAAACAAATTTGTTCATTCTGATGCTCAATTTTACTGAACTAATAGCTGTTGATGACTATTTTAATTGACTTCTGCTTAAGTGCGCGCTTGTGTTCATTAAATGCGTAACATTATAGGAGTAGGTCTGCTCATGTTTGAAAATAATATATGAAAAACTAAATTTTACAAAAACATTAGACTAGTTTTTTTTTTTTTTTACTAAAATTAAATGTAAAAGTGTTTTTTTTTGTTTTGTTTTTTTTAAATTGTGTTCAGCATGGTGGGCCACATTTGAATTCGTGATTGGGCACATGCGGCCCACGGGCTGCGGGGTTGAGAACCGCTGAGCTAGACTATAGCCATGTTTCCATCCAAAGATTCGATATTATGGAATCATGCATAAAACATATGCGAATAAAGCACTGTTTCCATCCAACGAGTCAAAGAAAACAAAATCATCACTTCCTGGTAAAATGTGGCACTAAATATCACGAAGAATATAGGAGAAGCCACTGAATATAATCATTTTCATATAGGAGAAAAATTACTTGCGTGTAAGACAATTTAAATTATACAGAAATACTTTAATGACAGACTTTGCTCAGGCATATCAGAATGACCATAACATATAGATGCTGTGAACGAGGTCAGTCTGCTGCTAGTCAGGTTATCCGGTCTCCTAGCGCAAAGTCACTTGACTTTTTCGATGCTCATGGATACATTTATTCAGTAAATGTGTTTCAATCATAATTTATGTGCATTTTTTCTTATAAAATAAAAAGTTTATCCTACTCAAGTGTGTGCATAAGTTTTTTTTAATGCACATTTTTTTAATTTATATATTCTAAAATGTGCATAAAATATGCGGATGGAAATGCAGTTTATGGCGGACATATGGCATGGGAAAATAAATTAAATTTCAGTTACAGAAGTACAAGCCAAAATTTAAAGACTTACTAAAATATGCAGAGTCAGACAACAGGGTAAAACAAAGGTGAAAACTGGCAATGCTTTTAGATGGAGAAGTGGAATGAGAGGTTCATGTTTGAATAGCTTTAAAGCCACAATAAGCCCATGGAGCAAACTTGCCAATCCATCTTGATGAATGACACAGAGGAACGTAGACAGGTGAACTCTGACCGGTTAAGAGGACAGCTATCCTCACATGTGACTTACATAAACACAGTTGGGTATGCTTTGCAATGTTGCCTTGTGAAAGCAAACCAGACCAAGAAGAAAAATGAACATTGTTCTGAAACCGAAATGGGGTCTTAATTTGTTACAAAGCAAACGTTCTACAGGCCTGAAAATGCCCTAAGGAGCATCTGCAATGGTTATTGCTTATGCAGAAACTGCATACTTCAACTTTAACGGTTGTTTAACATACATGGAATCCAATTTTTTTGTTGCCTTATTTAAACACTTAATGTAAAACAGACTTCCAACACTAAGCTTGCCAAGGTGTGATACCACATTTAAAGGGTTAGTTCACCCAAAAATGAACGTTTTGTCATTAATCACTTACACTTACCCCCCGTCGTTCCAAACCAGTAAAAGCTCTGTTTGTCTTCGAAACAAAATGAACTAACCCTTTAAAATGACTTCTGTCAAAAATTTCAGTCTGTTCCCCACAAAGCCATTGTAGCTCATTTCCCCAAAATATGAAAATTTAAGCATTTAGACCACGGTGTCCTTAGTTCTGAATTATTGATTTAAAAGAAACAAATTATTTGATTTGTTTTACTCACCCTCAATTGAAATGTCTGTGGAAAACAAAAGGATTCATAATGAAAATAGACCTAGACTAGTGGCTTTATAAAAGACATTTCAATTGAGGGTGAGTAAAACAAAATCAAATAATTTGTTTCTTTTAAATCAATAATTCAGAACTAAGGACACCGTGGTCTAAATGCTTAACATGCAATTTTCAATTGGTCACCATGGACAAACTAATCGTCCAAGGACTGCATGTCTTAAAAAAGCTCCAAATATGGAATCTTGCACTGAAGTTGATTCCGGTAACGGGTGGTTGTTTTCTATGGATATTTACTCAACCATGGCAGTTTGAACCTTGGCTGGTTTAAGAGCTGCATCCGCTATCTAAGATCTGCTTATTAGGAAAATGATAAAAACAAAAGGCCAGATTACAAAACACTGCAATGACTTGACTAAACTTTCTTATCGCTGACCTTCTTTCCACTCCCCACTAACAATTCACCACTTTTTCAGCAATTTTCTCTCAGGTTCAAAACACTTTTCACGTTAAATTTTTCACTTTTCAAGGTGGACAGAATTTAACCGATTGTTTAACTTTCAAGCAGCAATTCTACTTCTGTCAGGGGTTAAATCACCTATGGGTGATTTTTTTTTATTGAAACTTTCATAAATGTTCATATTTTTGGGAAAATATTATAAGAAACAAAAGTATCTGTATATATTATATTGTATATAATGATTGCATCTATATACAAATATAATAAAATATTACTAACTATAATAATAAAAATTATGTAATACTAAATTATAATTTTATATAATATGTATTTGGCCTACTTTTAACTTTTTTTTCTTTAAACGGAGGACATTACGTGTTTTATCAGATTGCCATTCTGCTTACAATCAGTTTTCACAAGATTAGGAAAAGTCATGAAGGGTCAACCTGATACTTAAATGGCCCTGAGGTAACACACAAGGCTTGAGGTTAAATCAGAGGAGACTTTGCTACGGAGCGTTTCACTGCAGGGTGATACTCACTGTTCTGTGAGATTCTCCTTTGGAATTTAGATAGGCTTTGATTGCAGCCAAGCCGGCATATTCCCCCTGCGCGCCACTGTGGGACAAAGGAAAATCAATAGCATCATGTATATGTAAACGTACTGTCTCAGCACAGATCAAAGTTTGCTTCAAAAGGCTCTTGCCCAAGAGTACAGTATGCTAATGATACTGTTAAAGTGTCAACTAAGCAGAACATATAGATACCTACACACCCCCAAAACTTATCAGCACCAGAAACCTAAACGAAACTGAATGTGCCATGTTGACATTTGCTTTGTCAACTACAAGACCACTGTTTACTAAAATTAAAATAAATCATGACTTTGATACCGTAACAACAATATCAGGCAGGACACTTGCCTATTTGGTTGAAAGGAGATCTTATCATATCCTGTAATCTCACAAAGGTCTCTCTCTAGCTGTCTGAAGAGCTGCTGATAACCTTCGGCCTGATCCAGTGGCACGAAAGGGTGGATGTTTGCAAATTCTCTCCAGGTGATTGGCTGTTGTGAAAAGGTTACAGTGAGTCAGTGAATAGATCAGACTGGTTAAAATGAACCAATATACAGTAAAAAGGAGGGCTGATATTAAAGAGCAGATTAATATGGACTCACCATGAGCTCTGAGGAACTGTTCAGCTTCATTGTGCATGAACCCTGGATTCAACAGCAGAGTTTTAATGTGACGCTTGCACGTAAAAACATTAGTGAATAAATACCATTGTAATGGTAACCAATTCTTTACTTACCAAAGGAATCATACTGTGTACGAGGGAAATATCCTTATTTTCCAGGCGCTTCATGTAACGTACAATATTGGTCTCTGAGTGGTAACTGAATTTGAATGCAATGTATACAAATGATTACTATACAGAAATAGCCCAACCATATATTTAGACAAGATTTTATCAAGTTTCATTGATTTGTTAGAAACAACAACTAGCATTAAAACAAACCTGTTAAACACTTGATGGGTAAGAAACTTGCTAGTCCTCTTGAAAGGGCTTGCCATCAGTCCTTTTGTTCGCTCACTCATTTTCTCAGCAATAAGCTCCTGAAATGTCAAAAGGAAGAGACATCATTGGGGCAAAGAGAATTTTTTATTTAGCAATAATATTTATTTTTTAGCAATAATTTAAATATAGAATCAGGTGAGAACTTACAGCTGAGGACTCACAACCGAAGATCCAGAGCAGATCATCTAAGTCTCTCTCAGTGACCGTTTCATCCAGAGACACTCCGAGCTAAAAATCACAATCAATAAACTACATTAAAAGCATTAAATATTAAATTTTTATAAAAAAGTAAATTTTTTTCTAAATAAAAACAAGTAGCAGCATTGCCTATTTGTGGGTTTATTTTTAACATTTTCGCAGGTCTCACCAGTCCATCACTGTACACCCGCAGGTTGATCTCCCGCTGCATAGCTTTTTCCAAAATGTCCTTGCCGGCCACACCACAGTTGATCTTCAGCGTGTCAAAGAAGTTCTCATGTTGGAGTTTGTGCCCAGCTCTTTTTAGTCCTTTTACAACAATGAAAATAACATTCAGTGCCATAACATTTCTTATTAAAAAAAAAAAAACAAAGAAAAAAAAAAAAAAAAAAACAGGATTCAAAAAAGTAAACTTGCCCTCAGAGAGAATCAACGTTGCATTGTGGGTTCTCTCTGCAATGTGCCTCAATCCTTGTGGACCATGATACAACGCAAACATGGAGGCCATGTTTGCAAGAAGAGCCTGAGTGGAGACATTAAAACTGAGTACAGACAAATATACACATACACACACTGTATTTTTCAGATTTGTGAAGCTGTACCTGGGCAGTGCAGATGTTGCTGGTGGCTTTGTCCCTGCGGATGTGCTGCTCTCTTGTCTGGAGAGCCAGACGATAAACCTCTTTACCAGCCGCATCTCTGTAACAGGAAACATTTGACAGTTGATACCAACACTGATGAGGGAAAAATACACAGAATCCTATAAATGACAGACTTACCTGGTCACTCCAACCATCCTTCCTGGCATCATCCGAACCAGATTTTCTTTGACTGCAAAGAATGCAGCATGAGGCCCACCATAGCAAAGAGGTACTCCGAAGCGCTGTGAGCTGCCCAAGGCGATGTCAACGCCAAACTCACCCGGAGGACGCAACATGCAGAGCGCCAGCAAGTCTGTGGCACAGCAAGCCAGTGCCTTTGATAAAAATGGACCAAAAATCTAATTAAATCTGGCGCTTTTGAACATGTCATTTTCTGTAATAGACCTGTGCACAACTGCAACAACAAGAATCTGTTTGTTTTTAAGTACCTATTGGGTAGGTCACCCCAAAATTACAATACTCATTGCCCTCATGTCAGTCCAAACTTGTATGAATGTTTTTTTTTTCTTTTTTTAAACGGATCACGGATGGAATTTTTTATAAAACACTCAAATCTCACTTCCATATATTCATGGCCATGAAGCTAGGCCACACCAGGTTTCACATCAATGTTTGACAGCTCTAAACTATTTAGTAGTATGGAAAAAACAATGTGCTCTTCGAAATTTCCCCATAAGAAAACACAAGTCAAACTCGGACCAGCATGAGGGTGAATAAATCAGTTTAGTGAATGGATCAAGTTAAACCTAATATGCAAAATGTGAATTTTATAAATGACATCTGAAGGTGAGATGTACATACACCACCCTTGTGTGCCCGATCAACAAGTGCAGTGAAATCTTCCACTCTGCCTTCAGTGTCTGGATACTGGAAGAGCGCACCGCTAACATCCTTCCCACTGAAGTCCATCTCATGAGGAAGCTTGAGAACAGTCTTCACACCAATGTAACTAAAGGATACAAACTTGTCATCAATACAGACAGACAAAGACAGATGGGTAGAGAGACAAAGAGACGGAAAGACAGACTGTTAGAAGGATAGAGAGAGAAAGATAAACAGGTAAGGACAGATAGATAGATAGATAGATAGATAGATAGATAGATAGATAGATAGATAGATAGATAGATAGATAGATAGATAGATAGATAGATAGATAGATAGATAGATAGATAGATAGATAGATAGATAGATAGATAGATAGATAGATAGATAGATAGATAGATAGATAGATAGATAGATAGATAGATAGATAGATAGATAGATAGATAGATAGATAGATAGATAGATAGATAGATAGATAGATAGATAGATAGATAGATAGATAGATAGATAGATAGATAGATAGATAGATAGATAGATAGATAGATTTCTTTATTCTATATGTTGATGCCCTTCCTTACTTGGCTCTGGTTTGCACAACTGCAATAGTCTGTGGATGGCAGCGTGGGTCAATGTAGAAAATTCTTCTTTTGCTTTGCCTTTGAAAAGGAACAGGTAGTTTTAATTATCACTCCCAGCCCTGGGGAAACACCATTCTGCATGCCAAAGACTTAAATGAGCAGGTTCAGGTGTTGGCTAACAGACTAAAGCGCTCTTGATAAACAGAATCATGCCCTTCTCAGAAGTTTCCAGCAGTGAGCATACTAACCTGTTGCAGAGCTGCATGGCTTCAGCAGCAGCAGTGCCCTCATCCAGCAGTGATGCATTAGCTACTGCCATTCCCGTGATGTCACAGACCATGGTCTGATAATTCAGCAGGCTCTCCAGACGCCCCTGAGAGACCTCAGGCTGGTAGGGGGTGTACTGGGTCAACCTGCAGAGAACACAAAAAAAATCAAAAACTTAAATCCCTAAAGAGTCACAAGATTTATCTTGCATAATAAAAATCATCAAAATGCAATTTGCTTTTTGACTAGAACTGTACTGACCATGATACACTACTGAACAAGGTGTTCCAGCATGTGGCTGTAAATTTTAAGTCCCATGACTGAAACAAACTTTTGCTCCACCAGAAGCTGAAATATACAGTATGCTGCAAACAACAAGAAACACATACCATCCCGAATTCTCAAGCAGATTTCTTTGTATGACTGGTGGGACCGAGCAGTTATAATAACCCATTCCAATATAGGACCTCCACATCTTGTTCCTCGATGCAATCTTTTGAAGCGAATCAAGAATTTCATTCTCACCTGTAGTGATGAAGCACAAAGATAAGAACGATTTGAAAATCTGTGGTTACTGTTAAAACACAGTCAGTATGTAAAACACTCTAGATTAATAAAACAGTTCTCACATGCTTACATGGTTTCGCTTTTATTGGGAGTCATTAATATAGCCATTAAAAATCGGTTTGATCGGACAGTAAAATAGAGGATTAAGACCTATGGTTTGTGTTGCATCAAATTAAATCCAACTTCTGTTTCACAAGTGGATATTTTTGGAAGCTTCTCACATGACTCATAAGTACAAAGCAATTGCTTTTACACACATCACCAAATACACCTAGTATTTAAACTACCCACCTACAAAAACATCACATGGCATGATCTGATGAATAATACAAGAGCACACGATCTCACTGTGATTAATATATGCATTAAGCATGTTTGAAATTCATAATGTAGCAGCAAAAAGTTAGATAAAGCGCATATGGGCCATTTCCTGATGGCTAGGTAACTAGTTTAGTGGTTGTAGCTTGAGGGCACTGGAGCCGGTTCATACAGACACACACAAATTCTCAAGGCATTGTGCTACCGCTTAGCAACACAGCAACTGATCGGGGCAAAGATAATGCTGTAGTAAAAACAGCAAGAGAGGGGGGGGGGGGGGGGGGGGATACACATTACTGACCTCCTCAACACTTAAATCTGTGGGATGTTCATTTAGTCAAGTTTAACACAGGATATTTGTGCAACAATGAGGCACCCAGCCTGTTTAATGTCTTAATCTAGTGTTTATTGGTGTAAAATTCTGTAAAAGGTATTCTATTTTTAACATAACTATATTGAGACATAAAAATATATTCATAAAACCACAAAAGGGAAAGTTTAGTGAGCCCATTATTGTTGAGCAGTGAATTTCTCGCAGGATTTGCAGATCAAGCTCTGTGCAGCTGAACCAGCAGAATCCAGTATAGCCCCCCCCCCCCCATCAGCTTCAGCATGGCTTGCTTCATTACAGACACGCACAACAGATGAGAAAACTGACTCCTGCCATATGTCAAACCTCAGATTAACTATGTTTAATGACAATATTCCTTTTATAACCCTCATTTGGTCATTTATACAATAGTTTGGGGAGGGGGAGAACAGTCTAGTGACTTGAGAAAGGTTTGGCGCAATGTTTTTCAGAACCATCTCTTAAAACGAGACGTTACTTTACACTTTATATCTGCATTTACATACGCCTTTTTACATTTTACGAGTCATGCTGGCAGCAAAAATGTAAGAAAAAACGTGTTTATTCCCACTTCAGTGTAGTGTACTATGTAATTATGTATAAACCATCCGTTTTCCTAGCATATATGTTTTTGAAATAATTATTAGACTTTATGATTGCAAATGCAACCAAAGCTATGCATGCTGTTTAGCGTTAATGCCGATAAATGGTCCATTATTACGCAAAGTTGTATGTTGAGCGGTGCACGCGTGATGTAATGCTACAGCTAACCAGATCAAACTGGCCGAGTGACGCTGAACTTTACACTCTAATTGTCATCCTATTGGCATCGGCTGAGGGCGTCAGGAGATTGGTGCTGCTCGCCGGGCTCCGCAAAAACAACTCCAAATATGTTCAAAGGAAGACTTAACGGAGAAAAACACTCCAGTAAGGACTACTGGCACACAAAGGGCGTGTAACCTACATTCCTCGCTCAGATGGACTCCTTTGTCCGAGTCTGGTTCGATAGAAAACCTTAATTCGAAATATTTCGAAATAAAACTCTAACTTAGATTTGTTAAAAAGGCTTAACGGAACGACTAGTTCCGCTGCTCTAAAATCTGACACAAGACAGAGTTTTCAGATACCGCAGGAAGGAAATTTAACCTTGCAGTTTGCCTTAGAGACCGTCCGTGTAAATAAATGATGAATTCACAACAACAAACGACACGTGTTTCCTATGTCTGTCTGTCTGCTGAGAGCAGTGCGAACCACTTACACACAGGATCGTCCATTTTCAAACTTCTTCCCAGGCTGATGGATGCGGGAACTGTGCTTTCGATAAGCTGAGCGACTGACTGAAATCAAAAGAAAACTTATTAACTATTATTATAAAAACTATTATTATTTTTTATCATCACCATCAACACAAACTGAGAATATTGTTGCAGTTTGGTTGCAAAATTGATTTAAGTTTAAGTGCGAGTAAAATGCTGACATAAAGCGTTTAAACAGATTCGCAATCTAGCATATTAGAACATAAACATTACGTTTAATAAAAAAAATTAATAGGTTTTACCTCAAGTCCAAGGGTATTGAGCATCTCTCTTTTCTCTTTGTCACCCGGTCCAATGTGTCTTTCTGAAAAATCATCATGTCTCGGCAAAATTCGTTCTATCTTCCTAGACCACAAAACTTGTGAGGTTCCCATACAGCGCACATTTGCAGACACATCTGCGTTTAAAACTTGAAGTTTATTAAAAACATCCCCTTTATTGCTGATATTTCTGTAAGGCGCGCGAGCGTTGATCGACCTGCTGATGACAACACGCCAGGATTTAGCGCAGCTCTGCATGCTCTTCACTTGAGATTGACTAAAAATTGTACGGAAGAATCTTTCAGTCCACCTCCAAGCCGTGTAACCCACTAAATGTCTGTGAAATTCCTTAAAAGTGTCTATTTTATACGCCTCCTCGTTGCACAAGGAGCAGCCAATCGATAAGGGATTTCTCTCTGACGCAAAGACAAGCCCCGCTCGACCAGGTTCCGCCGAAATAACTTACAGAGCTGTGAGGAGTTGAAACGAGGCGGTTTACATCTGTATTACTCACACACTCGGTATCTGCTCTTTATATGGATTCCATGTTTTTACATGTTTTGTAGTCACGTGCTTGAACGCCCAATTAAACGATACAACTGTGGAGCAATCATACAATGGAGATAAAGCTGGTTTGTGAAATGAACGGGTTCCTCTCGACACCTGAGGAATCAAATGCAGAAATGGCTTTTAAAAAGGACAGTTCTCTGGGGAACTTTTAAGATGAAGCCAAGTTCTCGTCAAGGGTTACTCCATAAGGAAAAGGCTTTGAAATGGGCAAGTTCCCCCATATAAAATATGACAACTGGGGCACATTCTATGAAGATGGATGGAGATTCTTTTGAGTGATTTATGAGTATCTATCTATCTATCTATCTATCTATCTATCTATCTATCTATCTATCTATCTATCTATCTATCTATCTATCTATCTATCTATCTATCTATCTATCTATACTCTAAAAAATGCTGGGTTAAATACAACCCAGCTCTGGGAAAAATATGGACAAACCAAGCAATGGGGTTAAATGTTTAACCCAACCTTCTGGGCAGTAACCCAACCGCTGGGTCTGTCCATATTTGACCCAGCGCTGAGTTGTATTTAACCCAGAATTTTTTTTATCTCTCCATCTAGCAAAACTAAAGAAGACTGTTCTAAATTGACCCATGCCTTCCACTGACTGTTGCAGTTGTGCAAACCAGAGGCAAGTGTACCACTTTGTAGAATAAAACAATATATTTAAGTCTATTTCTGTCTTTCTATGCCTCTGTCTGTCGTTTCCATTCTTTATCTGTTTGAGAGGATTGTTTACTAACCTACATAACTTGGTTGGCGCTCTTTCAGATTCTATTTAGGAAATAAGTACACTGTGATTTACTGAGTGTCTGTCTATGTGCACGTTTGGAATCCAGAAACACATTTTGTTCTGAAGATCAGATAGAAGGGTAGTCAGCCATACTTTACTTATTTATCATATCATCTCTCTTCTTATCACGCACATTACTCGAGTAGTTCTGTGTTAGTAGCGGATCTCGTTAGGCTATTTTGTGTTGGAAACCCACAGCTGTTTTACCAGTTTGTGAACATTCCATTTCTGTTTTATTTTTTAGCCAGGCAAGGACATCTCTCCGTAATCAAGGTACAGTACAGTATGACAACATAAACCATTCTGTTGCTTATGCTATTTTGATAAATGCATCCTTTCTCTTAGATCATCGGTGAAATGAAATTTGTCTCCTGTTGTAAGGTATGTCTATGTGACACCGGGATGATTCATCCTTGCTATCGTAGCAATGGGTCAAGCTTATTGCTGTTCTTCAGTGCCATACTTCTCCTGCTGCTGATCCGCTGTCTACACCCAATGCATATTCATTATTGGACATTAGGACTGCAGATGTGTTGGAAACCTGCTGGCACTTGTACATCCAGTACCAGTTATACTGTCTACAAGAGACTCCAGCCTTCAGGTATTTCTCAAAAAAAAAAAAAAAAAAAAATTAACTATATGAAAACATCCAATCTGACTCTATTGTGAGCTCTTGTTTTATTTCTAACTGGCTCTTACTGGCCACATCTGCTGTCATGTTGATGACCGAGAGGGTTTCTTCTGTAGCACTTGATCTGCAGGAGGGAACAGTCACTAGTCCCTTTCAAAACAGTAGTTGGGGTCTATCTGTCTTTATACCATTTCTAAGCTATTCGCTTAATTTTCCTGCTCTCCTTGGGGGACCACTTTGCAGTTTCAACACTTTTGTGGAGTCTGTTCACCGTTGGTTTCATATTTAGGGAGGCTTACATCAAAGATGTTGCAAGTTGTAGTTTTAGTGTGGATTAAATATAAAATCAATCACATTCACAGTAAACAACCCTTGCGTTTGTCAAAACATAATTTGGATCTGGGTCCTGTCGCTGCTACTTAAGATGAACTATTATGCACTCTGGAAGGTCTGCGAGTGTCAATGCTGCAGGCATGGGATTCCATGGGTACAGTCACGGTGGAAAATCATAATGGGATGGGTTTTCTAATGGCAGTCCAAGGGTGCCTGAAGCGTCAGGCCGTTCTTCAGTGTTTGTGCCCCAGTGGAACAGAACCACAGTGGCGTGGCTTTGAAGAATGATCTTCAAAACGTCCAACAGATCTCCACTGTTTATGACCTTTGGGTTCTCAGCGTTCTTACAATGTCTTTATGAACTTTTTGATGGGTAAAATGTTTGGTTTCATGGGCTTTCAATGGATGGACAAAAATGATGAGAGAATATAAAAAAATAAGTATAAGCAGTGGTGGATGAAGTACAAAAATCAAGTACTTGAGTAAAAGTACAGATACGTTTTATAAAATATTACTCCAGTAAAAGTAAAAGTGCTCCTTTTTCAATTTTACTTGAGTGAAAGTACAAAAGTACTTGATTTTTTTATGTACTTAAGTAAAAAGTTACTGATCGATAGATTTATTTGCAATTTTATATAGGCTATGTAATTTAATTTTATATTAGCACATATTTTTTTTATAATCCTACTGTACAAAATACCCAGGATTTTCCCAAATAACCACTATATGGAGTCAAGATATATTTTTGTTGTTGGTATGGAGTACGCTGACAAGAGTGTTGTAGTAATGGTTACTGTGAAACTGCGATGTACCTGAGAGAAAACAGAGTTGACCATCTGATCTTCACCAGATCAGAAGATCAGATCACCAGATCTTCAACCGAAGTTAGGAAGAACATTTAAAGGAAAATATAATTATATTTTCATAATGATTTTTTTCCTTCTCAAACCTTGTCTGTGGTCTTAACACCCCTGGCCAAATGCCCCCAGAGGGCATCACTTCACACTTTTTGATAATTACTGTAGTTACCATGTTCTGAAGATCACATCCTTTCTTTTCCCCCCAGATGTAATCTATCTAGGTGGTTGTTACATCCCTAGGATGTATGTTTTCCCCACCCTTTGGGTGTGTGTGTGTGTGTGCTCTCTCTTTTTTTATCTTTCTCACTCTCTGTCTGATTTATTGGCAGTTTCAAATTGCCCACAGGTGGTGCTCATCAGAGAGTGTGCTGCAGATGGTGCTGCTACAAAAGAGCAGAGTGAACACTGCTTGAGGAGGCTCACTTCTCCCCTGCTCCAGACCTGAGTTGTGTTCCTTGTTGGTGGTGCAGAGTTCTGTTTACCGGTAGTGTGTTGAAACCACAGATTGTATCACTAATTTATTTTCATTTCATTTGTTAAGGTATTAAAAGCTACAGTCATTTACTTTATTTGATTTATGGTTAGTTTTGGAAGCTGTAGGGCGAGGTTACCATATATTTATATTTTTTTTGTACGCATGTTTGTCCCCATTTTTGGTTAGTGAGGGAGTTGATTTCTTTTATTTTACTTGCATCGATTTAGTACTCCTCCTGTTAGTCAGCTGCTGTTTTGTTTGTTGTTTTGGCCTGG
Source organism: Carassius carassius (assembly GCF_963082965.1). Lineage (NCBI taxonomy): Eukaryota > Metazoa > Chordata > Actinopteri > Cypriniformes > Cyprinidae > Carassius > Carassius carassius. Next base: position 20,557,490 of record NC_081759.1, on the reverse strand, counting down.
CCCTCTCCTTAAGACACTTATTGCTTCCCATCATGCTTTTCTAAATAAATTCTTTAAGTGGTCAAACTAAGTGGTGGTTGCATTTTCTGGAGCAGAGGACTGGGGTTAATTTATTTTTTCTTTTTCTTTCAGTTAACCTGTTACTCCCACTCCCAACCCTAGACTGGGAAAAGGGATCAACATGGTTGAATAAAATTATATTTGAACTTTATATCTAAAATGACCTCAACTTAGCACCAGCAAGCTTGTGAGTTGGCATCAGCTAACAATATTTACTTATTTTCAGTATGGTTATGAAGAAACATTCATATCCGCCTACTCGGCCAGTTAATCCAAGCAATATGAAAATTCATACTGTTGATAAACAATATAAAAACAGACGTCACACAGGGCTAAATGCATACCATTTTAATAAAACTGTTAATGTTATGGCAGCAAGTAATTTGAACGTTCATGAGTTATTTTATTTAATCTGTGTTATTTTAAGGGTGTCCTTTTTCTTTTCTTTTTTACCTAAAACACTGATGCTGATGTCGTATTCAAGCATTTCAGTGGGCTTAAATAATCACCCTTTACAGCAGATTTTATTAAGTAAATATTGAATAAATGCATTTTATTGGTAATCAATCTCAGTCAATCTCGTTTCAATCTCAAATATTAATGCATGGAATTTACGGAGAAGCTCAACTAAATAACTGCGCTAATAAGAGAGAGGCGTGGTGACTTTGGCGATCAGCGCTCATCAATCTACTTCACAGCCAATCACGGCCCCCCTCCCGATGGTTAATACGGCCCTGCTGCCATCTAGTGATGAGAGAGAGAGAGAGAGAGAGAGAGAGAGAGTTGAGTAGCAGCAGCAACAAGAAGATGAGCTCCTGATTATTTAACTTTTAATGTTATTTTAAAACAAGACAGACATTCGGTTCTGACAAATTTTAAACAAGAAAAAACAACCGAAGACAATCATGAGAGCAACTCAAAGGGGTACACGACTGCCACAGAAGAGCTCTCAAACTCAGTGACGCTTCCAGACCAAGACATGGATGAAGTTATCCACGGACTGAACCCTCAGAGAAATAAAGGAGAATATCAGATATCAAACAGAAACAAATAAGGAAGAGTCCTTGAAAGTAAGGAAAGGACAATTTTTGAAACAATCAGTAATTTAATTTAATTTACTTCAGGAAGAATATTTGGGATGTTTTTTGGCAGCGTCAGTGAGGATGGTCATTTTGGTCTTGTACTGTTCATGCACATATTTCTATCAATATTTTATAATGTGGACATTTTTATCAATATTCGTATATAGTTTACAGAAAAACTCTCAAAAACAAAGAGACCGTTATTTCAGTTATTTGTTTACATTCAAAAATCAGTAATGGCGCTGCAGCATTGTTTGCTGACTATGAGCGCTGTTCAATGACCAACCTGCTCTTCTACACGGAGAACAGCTCCTTATGGCATATGGCTTTCTGCCAATACTTCACCTTCACCACGAAAAGAGGCATCTGCAAAGGCAGACAGATCCTGGTATTTGAAGATGCTGAAGGAAATGAGGAATCAAGACTTTTATCTCTAAGCATATATATGATCCAAGGCTCAGAGCCTGCCGTCCAAGCATTTTCAGCTGACTTTATTCAAATTAAACAGCAGGCAGATCTTAATACAAGTCTTATACAAGATCATGGAGATATAAATACACTTCTCTTCAAAAAACTCTTCTCCCGTAAAATACATCCAAAAGAGGATAACTACAACAGCCTTAATTCAATCTCCCATGTCAAAAACGAAGGAGACATTTTCACTTCTGGAAACAGATATGGTGGAAATAAGAGAATTAATAATGTCCCATTTGAAAGACAACAGCGACTTGGAGTAGCTTACAAAGGACATGATGAATTTAAAACAAGAGACTGAATATCTGCTGAGAAACAAAGAACAGATGTCAAAGGAACTTCACCAAGCCACAGAAGAGCTGAAGGAATTCAAATCAACTTTCAGAAGACAAATCACAGAAATTAAAACAGAAATTGTTGAAATCAGAACTTCGAAAGAAAGATGAACTTATAAATAGCATGAAGGAACAACTGCTTCATGATTTATCTTCCAAAGGATCTCATGCTAAGCACTTAACCTGTCTAGAGACCGCAACTGACGATCACCAATCACCTGCAGTGGACGAGCCTCACTCTTCATCAGTTCCTCACAGCACCGCTCCACACAACTCCACCCAAGCAGAAGCTCCAATGGAAAATATGTAAACGAGAAACCCGTTTCCAAAAATGACAGCACAAAAAATGTGGTGCCCGAACACTAGCAAGGCTCTTCAGATCTTATCTGATAAAAATCTGAATGAAACATACAAGCACATCATAATCCACACAGGGGCAATTGATTTACGAGCAGTGAAGGGTAACGTGGCTCAGAGAGCACAGGAGCTTCCCAGAAGCTCAGAAAACTCTGTCCACGTTACCCCCAACGTTTTGGCGACATTGTGTCTCAGTCAACAACACCAGTCATTACTCCGAGAGCCAGCTGTGATAATGTAATCAACAAAGCTTTGTAAAGGTCTATGGCTGTACATCATAAATGGCAGAACCAGGGGAGATTCTTTTGGTAGATTTACTTACTGCTCCAAATTAGGAGCCAGCGTAGTCGATTATTCAATTACAGACGTTGACCCATATTTTATTAACACCTTTACAGTTAGACCTCAACTTCCCATTTCTGACCACTCCCAAACAGGCCTTTCCCCCTCAAACATGAAAAACTGTTCCCACTTAAAACCAAAACTCAACTGGAACCAATCCAACGCTGAACAATTCAAAGAAAACAGGAGCAGCTCTGCAATACTAAAAATACTGGACGACTTTATGTCCACAAATTTCACTCCAGATAATAATGGAATAAACTCAGCAACATCTAATCTTAATTATATATTTCAAACTTTTGCCACTATATCTAACATTAAACAACCAAACAAACATTAAACAAACCAAAAATAAAAAATAATATGTGGTTTGATAATGAATGCAAATGTCTCAGAAAATAACTTTGACAACTTGCTAAAAAAACTAAAGAACCGGCCAATCAGACGCTACACCTTGCCTACTCCAGCTGCTTGAAAAATTATAAAAATCTTATTTGTAACAAAAGAGATCAATATTATGAAGCTAAAATTGATTAAATCGATCAATCAATAGACCAACACAATTTCTGGGAATCTATAAAAAAAATTTGAAAGCCCCAAATCAGACACATTCCTCCAGAGCCACACAGTCTGGAGATCTTACTTTAAAACTCTTTATCAAACACTAGAACCAGACCTCAACCAGCCCCAAATTAAAACACAGAGAAAACCAGAGGATATGAAGAAAACTATCAAAAATGACCAAAACCCATTGGATAGGATTACAACAACATCAGAAATATCAGAGCAGATTAAAAATCTCAAATTAAAGAAGGCTTGTGGACAAGACAACATCAGTAATGAGATGCTCAAACTCAGCAGCCCTTCCATAACTCAAGCTCTGGCTAAATTATTCAATCTGATCTTATCTGGTATCTGGTGACTTCCCTGAGACATGGTCTGAAGGACTGATCACACCGAAATATAGAAAAAAGGAGATAAACTGGATCCCAGTAATTACTGTCTGTGTGGGCAGTAACCTAGCAAAACTTTTGTGCAATATAATAAACAGCCGAACAGTGACATTCCTCACAAGAAACAACATCCTAAATAAATCACAAATTGGCTTTTTACCAAAACAAGGTACATCCGACCACATCTATTCTCTCCACACTCTAATTAAAAAAATCTAAAGGACAAACAAAGAAATATATGTACATGTTTTATTGATTTAAAAAAGCTTTCGACTCTTGTTTGGCACAAAGGTTTACTATACAAATGATTACAAATTGGCATTGGTGGAAAAATATTCGATGTTATCCAATCCATGTATAAAAACAGTAAATGTGCGGTCAAGATTGGGAATCTCAGAACAGCGTTCTTCCAGCAGGGTCGTGGAGCGAGGCAGGGATGCAGTCTGAGCCCAACACTGTTTAAGATCTACATCAACGAGGGCATTTTATGCCATAAAAGCACGGTTTGGCCAATTAAAACTACCAATTAGAACATGGATTAAATTATATCATGCAACCATCAAACCAATCCTACTGTACGGGAGTGAAATCTGGGGACCAATATTCAAATTTGAAAACTGGGAAAAAAGTTTAATAGAAAGAACACAACTGGAATTTGCCAAAAACATCCTAAGGGTAAGCAGAAGCACTTCTACATGCCTGCAGGGTTCAACTGGGCTTATACCCATTACACATTGAAATGAGAGAAAGAGCTGTTCAATTCTATCATCACCTGACTCAATCTGACACTGAATCTGTTCAATATAAAGCCCTCCTCGCCAATGAATCCCCCCCACAGTGTCTCATCCTCTAAATACACTCGTGCTTCAACTAATGAAGGAAACTCAAACTGAGTCGGACTCCAATCACAACCCCAAAATTCATAAACAAACTGACAAAAATCTGAAATATAATTATGAGGGAAAATTACAAAATGAATTTGACCTCCAAACCAAACTCCAGTGATATTCGGCCCTAAATAGAACCACAAAATTGGCAAATTACTTATCAATCAAGCAATTAAAAGAAAGACAAATCCTTTCAAAATATCGACTCCGTGATCATGATTTGGAAATAGAGATAGGTAGACATGAAATATCCTGGATAGCGAGAGAACAGAGACTATGCAAACACTGTGAGTGTCCTTCTTGTCTGCCACAAATACAGCACTACAACAGAAACATTCTTCCCACAATTTGAAGCATTGAATCGTTCATTCTTGTCTCTATATGACTCGAGAAACTACACTATATACTTGGAGAGAATGAGATGGCAGTCAAACTAGCTGCAAAGTATTTATACACCATAAACACCATACAAAATGGATAATTTATTGTATTAAACAACATTATTTGATATTCTTAATTGTATATAATAATTACTAATATTAATATTAGAAATATCTGCTGTTATTTTATTTTTTTTGTATTGTATTGTTTTGATCTATTTTTCTCTCATTCATTACTCATGGTCTCCTTTTATTTTGATGTAATCATATTTTCTATTTTATTCTGTATTTAAATGCTTTGACAATGCTGTAAGTCAAATGTCATGCCAATAAAGCAACTTAAACTTGAACTTGATCTTGATCTCTGAGTATCCTCCCCTTACGCATGTGGGGGATTCTGTGATTGCAGGTACATTTGGTGTCCGGCGTCATTATTATTAATATTATTATTATTATTATTATGTTTTCCCCACCCTTTGGGTGTGTGTGTGTGTGCTCTCTCTTTTTTTATCTTTCTCACTCTCTGTCTGATTTATTGGCAGTTTCAAATTGCCCACAGGTGGTGCTCATCAGAGAGTGTGCTGCAGATGGTGCTGCTACAAAAGAGCAGAGTGAACACTGCTTGAGGAGGCTCACTTCTCCCCTGCTCCAGACCTGAGTTGTGTTCCTTGTTGGTGGTGCAGAGTTCTGTTTACCGGTAGTGTGTTGAAACCACAGATTGTATCACTAATTTATTTTCATTTCATTTGTTAAGGTATTAAAAGCTACAGTCATTTACTTTATTTGATTTATGGTTAGTTTTGGAAGCTGTAGGGCGAGGTTACCATATATTTATATTTTTTTTGTACGCATGTTTATCCCCATTTTTGGTTAGTGAGGGAGTTGATTTCTTTTATTTTACTTGCATCGATTTAGTACTCCTCCTGTTAGTCAGCTGCTGTTTTGTTTGTTGTTTTGGCCTGGCCCTCTCCTTAAGACACTTATTGCTTCCCATCATGCTTTTCTAAATAAATTCTTTAAGTGGTCAAACTAAGTGGTGGTTGCATTTTCTGGAGCAGAGGACTGGGGTTAATTTATTTTTTCTTTTTCTTTCAGTTAACCTGTTACTCCCACTCCCAACCCTAGACTGGGAAAAGGGATCAACATGGTTGAATAAAATTATATTTGAACTTTATATCTAAAATGACCTCAACTTAGCACCAGCAAGCTTGTGAGTTGGCATCAGCTAACAATATTTACTTATTTTCAGTATGGTTATGAAGAAACATTCATATCCGCCTACTCGGCCAGTTAATCCAAGCAATATGAAAATTCATACTGTTGATAAACAATATAAAAACAGACGTCACACAGGGCTAAATGCATACCATTTTAATAAAACTGTTAATGTTATGGCAGCAAGTAATTTGAACGTTCATGAGTTATTTTATTTAATCTGTGTTATTTTAAGGGTGTCCTTTTTCTTTTCTTTTTTACCTAAAACACTGATGCTGATGTCGTATTCAAGCATTTCAGTGGGCTTAAATAATCACCCTTTACAGCAGATTTTATTAAGTAAATATTGAATAAATGCATTTTATTGGTAATCAATCTCAATCAATCTCGTTTCAATCTCAAATATTAATGCATGGAATTTACGGAGAAGCTCAACTAAATAACTGCGCTAATAAGAGAGAGGCGTGGTGACTTTGGCGATCAGCGCTCATCAATCTACTTCACAGCCAATCACGGCCCCCCTCCCGATGGTTAATACGGCCCTGCTGCCATCTAGTGATGAGAGAGAGAGAGAGAGAGAGAGTTGAGTAGCAGCAGCAACAAGAAGATGAGCTCCTGATTATTTAACTTTTAATGTTATTTTAAAACAAGACAGACATTCGGTTCTGACAAATTTTAAACAAGAAAAAACAACCGAAGACAATCATGAGAGCAACTCAAAGGGGTACACGACTGCCACAGAAGAGCTCTCAAACTCAGTGACGCTTCCAGACCAAGACATGGATGAAGTTATCCACGGACTGAACCCTCAGAGAAATAAAGGAGAATATCAGATATCAAACAGAAACAAATAAGGAAGAGTCCTTGAAAGTAAGGAAAGGACAATTTTTGAAACAATCAGTAATTTAATTTAATTTACTTCAGGAAGAATATTTGGGATGTTTTTTGGCAGCGTCAGTGAGGATGGTCATTTTGGTCTTGTACTGTTCATGCACATATTTCTATCAATATTTTATAATGTGGACATTTTTATCAATATTCGTATATAGTTTACAGAAAAACTCTCAAAAACAAAGAGACCGTTATTTCAGTTATTTGTTTACATTCAAAAATCAGTAATGGCGCTGCAGCATTGTTTGCTGACTATGAGCGCTGTTCAATGACCAACCTGCTCTTCTACACGGAGAACAGCTCCTTATGGCATATGGCTTTCTGCCAATACTTCACCTTCACCACGAAAAGAGGCATCTGCAAAGGCAGACAGATCCTGGTATTTGAAGATGCTGAAGGAAATGAGGAATCAAGACTTTTATCTCTAAGCATATATATGATCCAAGGCTCAGAGCCTGCCGTCCAAGCATTTTCAGCTGACTTTATTCAAATTAAACAGCAGGCAGATCTTAATACAAGTCTTATACAAGATCATGGAGATATAAATACACTTCTCTTCAAAAAACTCTTCTCCCGTAAAATACATCCAAAAGAGGATAACTACAACAGCCTTAATTCAATCTCCCATGTCAAAAACGAAGGAGACATTTTCACTTCTGGAAACAGATATGGTGGAAATAAGAGAATTAATAATGTCCCATTTGAAAGACAACAGCGACTTGGAGTAGCTTACAAAGGACATGATGAATTTAAAACAAGAGACTGAATATCTGCTGAGAAACAAAGAACAGATGTCAAAGGAACTTCACCAAGCCACAGAAGAGCTGAAGGAATTCAAATCAACTTTCAGAAGACAAATCACAGAAATTAAAACAGAAATTGTTGAAATCAGAACTTCGAAAGAAAGATGAACTTATAAATAGCATGAAGGAACAACTGCTTCATGATTTATCTTCCAAAGGATCTCATGCTAAGCACTTAACCTGTCTAGAGACCGCAACTGACGATCACCAATCACCTGCAGTGGACGAGCCTCACTCTTCATCAGTTCCTCACAGCACCGCTCCACACAACTCCACCCAAGCAGAAGCTCCAATGGAAAATATGTAAACGAGAAACCCGTTTCCAAAAATGACAGCACAAAAAATGTGGTGCCCGAACACTAGCAAGGCTCTTCAGATCTTATCTGATAAAAATCTGAATGAAACATACAAGCACATCATAATCCACACAGGGGCAATTGATTTACGAGCAGTGAAGGGTAACGTGGCTCAGAGAGCACAGGAGCTTCCCAGAAGCTCAGAAAACTCTGTCCACGTTACCCCCAACGTTTTGGCGACATTGTGTCTCAGTCAACAACACCAGTCATTACTCCGAGAGCCAGCTGTGATAATGTAATCAACAAAGCTTTGTAAAGGTCTATGGCTGTACATCATAAATGGCAGAACCAGGGGAGATTCTTTTGGTAGATTTACTTACTGCTCCAAATTAGGAGCCAGCGTAGTCGATTATTCAATTACAGACGTTGACCCATATTTTATTAACACCTTTACAGTTAGACCTCAACTTCCCATTTCTGACCACTCCCAAACAGGCCTTTCCCCCTCAAACATGAAAAACTGTTCCCACTTAAAACCAAAACTCAACTGGAACCAATCCAACGCTGAACAATTCAAAGAAAACAGGAGCAGCTCTGCAATACTAAAAATACTGGACGACTTTATGTCCACAAATTTCACTCCAGATAATAATGGAATAAACTCAGCAACATCTAATCTTAATTATATATTTCAAACTTTTGCCACTATATCTAACATTAAACAACCAAACAAACATTAAACAAATCAAAAATAAAAAATAATATGTGGTTTGATAATGAATGCAAATGTCTCAGAAAATAACTTTGACAACTTGCTAAAAAAACTAAAGAACCGGCCAATCAGACGCTACACCTTGCCTACTCCAGCTGCTTGAAAAATTATAAAAATCTTATTTGTAACAAAAGAGATCAATATTATGAAGCTAAAATTGATTAAATCGATCAATCAATAGACCAACACAATTTCTGGGAATCTATAAAAAAAATTTGAAAGCCCCAAATCAGACACATTCCTCCAGAGCCACACAGTCTGGAGATCTTACTTTAAAACTCTTTATCAAACACTAGAACCAGACCTCAACCAGCCCCAAATTAAAACACAGAGAAAACCAGAGGATATGAAGAAAACTATCAAAAATGACCAAAACCCATTGGATAGGATTACAACAACATCAGAAATATCAGAGCAGATTAAAAATCTCAAATTAAAGAAGGCTTGTGGACAAGACAACATCAGTAATGAGATGCTCAAACTCAGCAGCCCTTCCATAACTCAAGCTCTGGCTAAATTATTCAATCTGATCTTATCTGGTATCTGGTGACTTCCCTGAGACATGGTCTGAAGGACTGATCACACCGAAATATAGAAAAAAGGAGATAAACTGGATCCCAGTAATTACTGTCTGTGTGGGCAGTAACCTAGCAAAACTTTTGTGCAATATAATAAACAGCCGAACAGTGACATTCCTCACAAGAAACAACATCCTAAATAAATCACAAATTGGCTTTTTACCAAAACAAGGTACATCCGACCACATCTATTCTCTCCACACTCTAATTAAAAAAATCTAAAGGACAAACAAAGAAATATATGTACATGTTTTATTGATTTAAAAAAGCTTTCGACTCTTGTTTGGCACAAAGGTTTACTATACAAATGATTACAAATTGGCATTGGTGGAAAAATATTCGATGTTATCCAATCCATGTATAAAAACAGTAAATGTGCGGTCAAGATTGGGAATCTCAGAACAGCGTTCTTCCAGCAGGGTCGTGGAGCGAGGCAGGGATGCAGTCTGAGCCCAACACTGTTTAAGATCTACATCAACGAGGGCATTTTATGCCATAAAAGCACGGTTTGGCCAATTAAAACTACCAATTAGAACATGGATTAAATTATATCATGCAACCATCAAACCAATCCTACTGTACGGGAGTGAAATCTGGGGACCAATATTCAAATTTGAAAACTGGGAAAAAAGTTTAATAGAAAGAACACAACTGGAATTTGCCAAAAACATCCTAAGGGTAAGCAGAAGCACTTCTACATGCCTGCAGGGTTCAACTGGGCTTATACCCATTACACATTGAAATGAGAGAAAGAGCTGTTCAATTCTATCATCACCTGACTCAATCTGACACTGAATCTGTTCAATATAAAGCCCTCCTCGCCAATGAATCCCCCCCACAGTGTCTCATCCTCTAAATACACTCGTGCTTCAACTAATGAAGGAAACTCAAACTGAGTCGGACTCCAATCACAACCCCAAAATTCATAAACAAACTGACAAAAATCTGAAATATAATTATGAGGGAAAATTACAAAATGAATTTGACCTCCAAACCAAACTCCAGTGATATTCGGCCCTAAATAGAACCACAAAATTGGCAAATTACTTATCAATCAAGCAATTAAAAGAAAGACAAATCCTTTCAAAATATCGACTCCGTGATCATGATTTGGAAATAGAGATAGGTAGACATGAAATATCCTGGATAGCGAGAGAACAGAGACTATGCAAACACTGTGAGTGTCCTTCTTGTCTGCCACAAATACAGCACTACAACAGAAACATTCTTCCCACAATTTGAAGCATTGAATCGTTCATTCTTGTCTCTATATGACTCGAGAAACTACACTATATACTTGGAGAGAATGAGATGGCAGTCAAACTAGCTGCAAAGTATTTATACACCATAAACACCATACAAAATGGATAATTTATTGTATTAAACAACATTATTTGATATTCTTAATTGTATATAATAATTACTAATATTAATATTAGAAATATCTGCTGTTATTTTATTTTTTTTGTATTGTATTGTTTTGATCTATTTTTCTCTCATTCATTACTCATGGTCTCCTTTTATTTTGATGTAATCATATTTTCTATTTTATTCTGTATTTAAATGCTTTGACAATGCTGTAAGTCAAATGTCATGCCAATAAAGCAACTTAAACTTGAACTTGATCTTGATCTCTGAGTATCCTCCCCTTACGCATGTGGGGGATTCTGTGATTGCAGGTACATTTGGTGTCCGGCGTCATTATTATTATTATTATTTTTCAAAAAGTTATATTTTTAATCATTTTAATTATTTGTTACTTATTGTTTATGAATTACATGATGTTAAAGTCAAAAACAATAATATAAAAATATATAAAAAGTGTCTTAAATAGCTCAAAATCATGATTTCTTGTTGTCCGAATTAGTCATTTTTTCCATCACATATCATTGTGTAATCAAAATATTTTACTGTACTTTTTGTAATATTTCATTCATTTTATTATAAAAGCCCTATATACTTTTAATTCTTAAAAAAACATTAAATTGTTTAAAAATAACTTTTTTACCTCTTATAAAAATGTTATCTCCCACAACTAAGATACAGGAAATGATGTCACTTTCCCTCACTGCTAAGATCGGAAGCACTAAAAAGTCTGTGTGCTTTCTCTGTGAAAAAATCTAAAAAGTGTTATTTTGAAGAACATCAACACTGTTACCACAATATCAAAAGGAAAACAAAGTGTAATACTGATCACACATTGGGTTATTTAAAGGTCTTTTAATCATGATTTCATTAGTGCCATGTGCTTTTAACATTTATGCTAGCAAGTGGAGGTTTTGGCCAAAATAAAATAAATTACCATCAAACTCTGTTACCAAGGTTACAATGCTGCGTAACAATGCTGACAATAGTGTAACAGAATTGACAGTCCAGAGGATAACTCTGTCAGTTCTGTTTCTTTACAATTCTGTTACCTAAAGGGGCAACTCTTTTTATGAACTATTTTCACGAAAAACAACAACAACTATGGTATTGTTGTTTAAAATCTCATAAACATTACTGAGATTTTATACACTCCTAAAGTATTTCAAAAACATTTTTTTTTTACTAAATATTGTATATAATACATTTTCAGATTAAAAATATCTGCTCCAAGCAAACTATTGTGAAGAGATAAGTATTTTTATTTATATAGGTGAAATATAATCTCAGTTCCAAATGTTGCAAACTTATGATACAAGAAGGATTTTTACTTTTATGATTTATTGTTATTTCTACACTGCCTAATTTGTCCGGAACAGAGTTGACAAACAATACCATAAAGACATCTTTTTATTTTATTTTATTAAAAGTAAAAAAAAAAAAAGGAAGTAACTTGTGTTTGGCAGGCACTGAATCATTAAAATTGAATATGTTTTCAATAAGATACTGGAAATAATTTATTTTAGTGGACAGTTTTTTTCTTAACTCTATGAAATGCCGAATGTATCTCCAGTTATAGAATCACCAATGTAAAATAAAATTTGATGATAATCACTTGATTCACAAATTATTTTTCACAATTCTCAGTGTAAACGTCCACTGTTTGTTTTCGGAGTGCTTCGCTTGACTAGATTATAGATAATATGCCAGTGTTTGGAGGTGCTTACTAGACTATAATTTTTTTATTTTACAGGAAAATGTTTCACAGATGTGAAAAGAGATATTTTAAATACCTCAAATAGGCCTCAAAAACAATGCTGTCAACAATATAATTCTTGCATGTAATTAAAGTTCTGAACAAATGTCTGAACCAATGACCTTTATTCCACTCACAGATCCTCTTAAACCCTGCCATTCAGAAATAAATCTCATCTGATTGACCTAAAAATTATTTTTATATTGCTAATAAATTTATTGCAACTCATAGGGAACATTCAAATAAATAGTAGTTCCCTGATTGTCGCTTGCAATTAAGGCAGTCTTGTCATCCCCACAAATTCAGACACAGCGCACATAAACAGGCAAATCCATCCCCGCAAACTATGACATGACTTACACAATAAACCACAGTAAAACACTGCTGTTTATCTTAGATACATGCATTTGGGGAAGTTCTAACATACTGAAATGCTATTACATTAACAGGATTCCACCATATATGGCACATTTATATCAGAAACTAACTGTTTGACAATATAAGTAAACTAATAAAATCGTCCGATGTGATATAAACAGTAATAGTGTGTCTGTGTGTGTTTTTTATAAACCTGAACATTGAACAGAATTCTGGAACAAGAGTTCAGTGCACACAATTATTTGTCTGGCTGTCATTTTGAGGTTCAAGGTGGCAAATTCTTTGAAAACGCATTTGCCCATATAAGCACATTTCTTAATTTCTAAGGCATCTTTGTGATTCCAAAGCTGTGTGTGTGCACGCGTTTACACCACACATACAGAGTAGACAGGAACTGCTCGAGAAACTCACAGAAATGTGGTATTACGAAATGAAAAACAAGACTCATTTAAACAGTGAGAAATTTATCAGCACCTGATTAAAACCATTAACTAATCTCATGGCTTTGTTCTTTGTGGGTTTCTGAAACAAAACAGTAGCCAAAAAAAGTATTTGGACACTAATGAATGTAAATGCATCAGTTAAGTGTATGAAAACAAATTAAATGTATTTTAATACAGTACAAGTACACTTCACAGAAAGAAGTTTGTAACATTTTAATGCTACAATGGTGTCACAGTGTTAAAGGGTTAGTTCACCCAAAAATAAAATGAGCCTGTGTTTTACTCATCACCCCTGAGGCATCCTAGGTGTATCTGACTTTCTTTTTTCAGACCAGTGTTGGGTGTAACGCATTACTGTAACTAAATTACTTATGCACTGAAAAAGGAAAGTAAGGGATTACTGCTCATTTTTAGGTAATTTAATTACAGTTACTTATAAAGTCCTTGCATTACATACGCTAAATCATTTCAACAGTTCTAAAATCAATATTGAATTTGAAATCTAAATTTACCGTCTAAAGATAAAATTGAATGCAGTGTTTAACCCTCTGCGTGGCAGCTCAGTCACTTTTTCCTGATTCACAGAGAAACTTTAAATACTCGGATACAGATAAGACTAAAATCAATCGAATCTAAAAAGAGACTCATTTTATTTGTGAATACTGACAATAACAACAAAACATTGTGCTTTTGCAAAAACAAAACAAGCAGGGTGCACTTTCTGCCATGAGCAACTTTCTACACATCACAAACTCAGAGAAAATTTGACACCGAGACATGAGAAATAAAGCTTGTGTCTACTTTTAAAAATGAACAAATTAAAATCGAAAACTAATATTCTCTGATTCTCTGATTATGTAATCCGTATGAAACTAAGGCAAGGCAGTCTTTCCTATATCTGAGCTCATTATATGCAGTCACCTGCGCACAAACACGGATAAAAAAAATATATGATAAAATAAAATAAAAATCAAAGATTTTGTCTAATTTTCATCGTTTTTGAAAGAAGTCCTACTATGAGGAATTTACTTCAGAAGAACAGCACCATCTGACACGGCTTTATTTATGCAATTTATTCTTACCTACATTAATTGACGTGTTATTTTTACATAAACCTGTAAGGATTTTACTAGTTGGGCTTTTCCTGAACATCTTGCCAAACAGAACTGTACTAAACTCACGAGACCAGCATATCTCAGAGGCGCGCTGTGCATATGTCCTACGTCATCCACCAAGAATGGCTTCAGTGTACGACAGATTCCAGGAGTGAGAGAAACGTGTTTATTACATTTGAAATATTGTTATATGAAATATAACCTTATGAAATATGTTTTTTCTAACAAAAATGCATTGATTCGATACAGGAGGCCTTTTATTCATGCTACGGTGCCATGTGAGGCAAGTTTTATTATGGATGTGTGCTCTTTATTTGACGTCTTGTGGACTGTTGAACAAAAACACCCACCACAATAACACTTAGAATAGCACAATTTTTTATATAATTCCGATTGGATTCGTCTGAAAGAAGAAAGTCATACACCTAGGATGCCTCGAAGGAGAGTAAAGATTTTCATTTTTGGGTTAACTAACCTTTTAACGAACATCTCTCTGTCTGGAAGTTATAGGGTGAGAGGTTGAGATAACAAAATGCCTATTGCTTTTTTGAAAAGTAATAATATGGCTTTAAATAAACAACAGTTCATGATATAACAAAAGTAAAACGCTGGAATATTATCTTGTGTGGCCTTTAAACATCTGCACCGTCCACTTTGAGTATTGGATGATCTGTAGTCTCAGTGCATGAATCTGGTAGTTTGAGTTTTTTCTTCTTCACCAGCCTGTCAACAAGCACCACGAAAACCCCAGACAGGACAAGGCAGAGGCCAGAGAAGTAGAAACTAGCACCGAAGTCATGAGTCCAGTCCACCAGCCAGCCTGTGACACAGATACACAAAAGAAACATGAGACGGGTGACACAGACAAAGACAACACCTGTTAGCTGTGTCTGTATCCTCCCCACTAAAACTCCATCATAACAGTCTTTTAGGAATAAAAGAACTCAAAATAATAATAAATAATAATAAAAATAATTAAAAAAAACCTTTTTCTACAGCCCCAAAAAAGTGCTCAGTTTTACTGTTCAGGAGAAACAAGGGACTCATGAACAACCATCACAAAACTAAAAACAGTTGTAGATCATCCATGTAACCACACAGTATTAAAAACCATTATTATTATTATATTATAGTATTATATAACCGTTATTTTAATGATTTCAGCTATTTTTGTACACTATATGTGAACACCGTTCATGTAAAATATCTTACTCGGGACAGTACTAAAAAAATAAAATAACATGCATTTTGTATGTTAAACTTTTCACAGATTCTGCAAGGGGTTCACAAACTTTCACATATATATTTATATACATTTAAACAGAAACATGCAGACTGTGCTTATTTACAGAATGTTATCGTCCATTGCTGTGGACACTAATATATTTGTTGTTATAGCTTTTATCTTTATAGTTAGCGCTCTTGGAGTGAACACACCTTTAGTCTGACATGACAGTTAATAACACACACTGACCTGCAGCAGGTGGACCAACAAATCCTCCAGAGCTCCGTAACAGCATGAAGAGCCCTAGAGCGCTGTCAAAGCCCTCCAGTCCAACAATATCTACAATAGTCGTCACATGAATGGCCACCACGCAGCCGAACAGGAAGCCATAGAGTGAAGCAAAGACCAGGATACTCCAGTAGCACTGTGCAATGGGAAGCAGAAGCAGCACCACCCCCAGAGCAGTGACCACCATGGTCAGCAGCTGCAGGTTTCTCACCAGCCGCAGGTTAGCCAGCCACCCGCATGCTAGTCTGCCGAGCAGATCTGCCAATGCCAGCACTGACAGAATCGAGGCCGCCCAGTACTGTGCCATGCCCAAACTGCTGGCATAGGGCACCAGAAAAAGAGGTGGGATGAAGAAACCTGCCGCCGCTAAGATGGCAAACACAATATATAGCAGCAACTCAGGCCTCTGTAGAAGGGACCACTGGAAAGTGCCTTTATTTGATGTTCTGCTTTCTTTAAACACAGGTTTGTCTTGGATAGAGGTTTTTGCAGCTGGGAGGGGTTTCATCAGAGCACCACACACACAGAGATTCAGCTGAAGACCACCAATGATGAGTAGAGTCCCCTGCCAAGAATAGCTGTCGATAAGCCACTGGAACAATGGGCTGAATCCCATGGCAAAGACACACTCTCCAGAACTAGCGATTGCATAGGCAATGGGACGCCAGCGTCTGAAATAATGGCTGACCATGCTGTTAGCTGGTATCCAAGCAAATGAGACGCCAAGTCCTAGATCACAAAAAATAAAACACACTGAGGTCAAATCATCACTAGACAAACAGGGAGAACTAGGAGTGCCACCAAATTAAGGAATCAATAATCAAAGTATTAATTAAAAACCAAAAATGCGCACTACCAATAAAAAGTTTGGAGCTGGTGTGATTTTTAATGTTTTTGAAAGAAGTCTCATATGATCACCAAGGCTGCATTTATTTGATCAAAATACAGTAATACAATAATACAATTTTTTTTGTAATACATTATGTAATATGTAATATATTTTTAAATAATTTATTCCTGTGCTGCAATAGTTTAATTTTAAGCAACTACAGTTGTCTGTGTCAAGTGACTGTAGCAGTCAAAAGTTTTTGAACAGTAAGATTCTTAATGTTTTTTTTTTTTTTAAAGAAGTCTCTTCTGCTCACAAGCCTGCAGTTATTTGATACAAAGTAC
The DNA here is from genome assembly GCF_963082965.1 of Carassius carassius. Classification (NCBI taxonomy): domain Eukaryota; kingdom Metazoa; phylum Chordata; class Actinopteri; order Cypriniformes; family Cyprinidae; genus Carassius; species Carassius carassius. The sequence continues at coordinate 20,540,322 of NC_081759.1, read as the reverse complement.
AACAAAAACAGTAAAATGTTGAAATATTTTTTTCTATTTAAAAAAAACTGATTTCTATTTGGATATGTAATTTATTTCTGATTTCAAAGCTGAAATTTTAGCATCATCTCTCCAGTCACATGATCCTTCAGAAATCATTTTAATATTCTGATTGGCTGATCAACAAAACATTTATTATTATTGAGTTATGCTAATTAGAATTTTTTCAGATTTCTTTGATGGATAGAAAGTTCAGAAGAACAGCATTTATCTAAAATAGATGTCTTTTATAACATTATAAACGTCTTTATCATCCCTCTCGATTAATTTAAAGCATCCTTGCAAAATAAAGTATTAATTTCTATAATCTCTTTCCCACAAAAAAAAAAAAGATAAAAACCCTAAATCCAAGCTTTTGAATGGTATATTGTATAATGTTACAAAAGCTTTTTATTTCAGATAAATGCTGATCTTTGGATCTTTCTATTCATCAAAGAATCCTGATGTATTCAACGATTTTAAATATTGAAAATCATAATAATAAATGTCTTTTGAACAGCAATTTGGCATATTCGAATGATTTCTGAAGGATGTGACACTGAAGATTTGAGTAATGATGCTGAAAATGTAGTTTTGGTCACAGGAATTAATTACAATTTGAAATACATTCAAATAAAAAAGCAATTATTTTAAATATCACAAATATTTCACAATATTACTGCTTTGCAGTATTTTGGATCAAATAAATGCAGGCTTGGTGAGCAGAGAAGAGACTTCTTTAAAAAACATAAAAAAAAATCATACTGTTCCCAAACTTTTGACTTGTACCTTATAGAAATAAATAAATAAATAAATAAATGTATATAAAAACACAACAAATTAATATAACAATAAGATACCATGTTACTTTTAACACAGTATAAGATTTTCATGCCCATGTATTACCAAAAAAATCTTGTATTAGTTAAAAAAAAGCATTGTGTTCTGCACTTCAGTATTGCATAATTATTGAAAACTAAACTTACCTTGGAGTACACCAATAGACAGATACATCCAAGGCAGGCTGAGGTCCAAAGAGGCGATAATCATTCCTGAGGTAGCCAGAAGCCCTCCGACCACGATAACCGCGCGCTGGGACAGATGCATACTGAGAGCACTGGCCAGAGGAGCTAAACAGATGAGAAAAACATGTCTCACTATGCAGGTCTGCTGTCAGTTATCGGTTCTGGAAGTATTCATATAATTTCTGTTGATAACAATATGGAAAAGTACATAAAAGCATTCCTCACCTCCCAAATGAAACACAGCAATAGTGGTTGAGGTCACCCATGAGGTAGTACTGTTAAGGACATCATAGTGACTTTGGATTTCAAGGAAAAACAGACCAAAGTTTTTAAAAACAGCAGCGGTGAGGCCCATGATGAAGAAGGCTGAGGTGACCACGACCCAGCCATAGCCACCATCCGGCGGGTCGCTCAAGTACCTCTCCATGCTCTCACCTTCTGTAAAATATCATCACAGATTTTCAGCATTAGGGTATGTGACCTTTTACCAGTCTTATTTTAGTATCATTTAAGTGCTGCTATAGTGTTTATTCATATTTTGAATGAGCTTTTATTTATATATTTCTGTTTCATTTTACAGTTTTAATAATCTTTTTTTGGTAGAAACTTTGATACATTTTTGTTTTTTGGAATTATTTGATGACTAGAAAAGCATTTAAATATTTTGTAACATTACACATTTCTGTACCATCAGTTTAAAACAATTTAATGCATCCTTGCTGAAAACAACAACAACTTTCTTCTTTTTTATATATATATATATATATATATATATATATGAATTGTACTGATCCCAAACTTTGGGATGTGTGGTTATGTATATACACAATATTGTATCTAAAATGTTTCAACAAAATAATACTGAAATTATATATATTTTTTAGAATGTTATAATTATTATATATTTTTTGTACCTTCGGAAGTTGAAATCAACATGAAAAACCATTTGCAATGCATCCGCGTCAGCACCTTTTCAGCCTGTTTCACACCTTACTATGCAAATTAGCATGTTGTGACAAAAAACAACAACAAAGTCCCACATTTGAAGATTGCATAAAAACAGTTTTCAGTAACCAAAAAAATTCTAGCTGCTAAACTTTTACTCAAAACTTATTAGCTCTTTGAAACAGCACTAAGAAACACAAGCCTTAACCAAGAAGACAGATCTAACAGGAACCACTGCTGACAATGGAAATATGTAGCAAGTGCCAGAAATAATAAGATCTTGTGCGTCAACAGCATGACCCACAAAGCCTGCTCCATTGCCCAGCCCTGCCTGATGTGATCATGGACTAAGCCAGTCTTTCACTGCCACTGACTTTACGCCATTAGCAGCAGACAAACATACTCATGTCTCAGCATAGTTCATGACAGCTTTGTCCTTGACTTGTTTTCTCACCCATAATACATATTGATGTATTAAAGAAGTTATCAAACTGTCAGCAGCCTCCAAACACATATAGAACCATGTGATGTCCAAATAAAAGGTTACTTAATATCATTCAGTTTAATCAATTCATGAGGTAGGAATGTGACCATTTTCACCTTTCCAAACAACTTTCTTCCCTGCTGACAGAATCGGAGTCTTATCTTTTAATCCACTCAGTTCTATTACTGTATGGATATGTGTTAATCAGAGGTGGGTAGAGTACCCAAAAACTGTACTCAAGTAAAAGTAAAAGTACTTCTAGAAATATTTACTCAAGTAAAAGTAAAAGTACTAGTCTTGAATAGTTACTTGAGTAAGAGTAAAAGAGTATCGGGAAAAAAATCTACTCAAGTAGTTAGTTACTAGTTACTTTGGGTCATATATACTGAGCCTATTTTTATTTAGATATATAGATAAAATGTATGTAATGTATGTGTGTGTATAAATGTATATATTTCATCAGCCTTTACTCCAATTTATGTAATTAGTGGTGCTTGCCGGAGGCAAGGCATCACTATTACTATTCGCCTTGACAAAACTTTGGCGCGCTACTCCTCCCGCATTTTTTGTCACATACCCATGAATGAGATGTCAAAACGTGCGGCTTATTGAGGAGAGGTGTGCTATGACTTTTCTAAGCAATCTGACATACGATATTCGTACAGCGGACGAAGAAAATGTGTAAAAATATCCCATAGACTTAACATTGGAAAAATTATCTGACCTTATTTCTTTGGATCAGAAAGACATAGAGGCTTGGGAGTGGGCTCATTTGACTCGGCCTATCAAGCAATCCATATGTAGTGACCTAACAACTTAATATCCATGCCCTAGCAACCACTTTTAGCACCCTAGCAACTGTTTAGCTACATTTAAAAGCTATATATCAGCAAAATAACAATACAGAAACACTGACTCTGGCTTTTTGGATTCAGGCTGGCCAATAGTCTTTAAATAACACCCCATAAACTATATAGCCACACCATAGCAACCATATAGAGCACCCTAGCAACCATATAGCAATATAAAGTACTTATATCATGGCTCCACATCATCACACAGGCATCATGGGTGGCTACAGGGCGCCGAGTTTTGCCACTGCAAGCACCACTCACATTTTCTTCAGGAAATGTACATTCTAGTTTATTATAAAACCCTGTCTGTTTACTTAAGTAACAGATATAGGTGTCATGCCATAACATATTTTTAATACGACTGACTTTATATTAAATGTGAATTTAACATTGAAAGTTAATGTGATATAAATATTGCTACTAATCTTTCATTGTTCAGAAAGAGAGCAAATAACATTTACATTATTAAAGATCATTTTCACTAACAGTTTAGAGTTCAATCACTTTCAGAAACTCCCAATAAAATCACTGAAACTGTTAACACTGTGAAATCAATATCTTAATTAAAGATTCATACACACATCTGCACTTTGTTGTTTCTGACGAGAGAATTCGCCAGAAAGAGGTCTCCAGTCAGTGAGCGAGTTAAGGAAGCACCGGCATTTTAGCGATGACTCATCTGAACACCTCTGATTGGCCAATGCTTTAATAAGCTCAAAAGAATCATGTGTGATTTGTTATAATGCGCAGTGCTGTAAAAACACATCTATCTCTTGACTCCCCTCTGTTATAAGCCACACACGTACAACAAACTAATGTCACAGTGGTATCGTGTACTGTAATCGAATGTAGCCCAAGTTATTACCCGTTAAACAGTAGACAGCACACGCGGTGTTCATCTAATAAGGATCTCCATCGCAAGCAATGGCCTTTGCAGATTTGCTTTCAATTCAGTGCAGTTCCATAGCCACGTTTTCAACGCTGCTGATGTTAAATGTTACAACTCTGAGTGAACCACTTCAGACGCTCAGCGCGTGCGGCAGTGAACTGAACGACTCATTCAAACTGATTCATGAACCAATTCACTCGTTTGCCAATTGGTTTGATCAAGCCTTTGAACAGAATTGACTCAAAAGAATGAATCATTCGCGAATGGGCATCGCTCATCACCCAGAGAAAAGTAGACGGCGCGTTTGGAATAAACTGAAGCATTTATAACATTTATTGCATTAAGATAAAGTAACGAGAGGAGCGTCGCCCACAGTAACGAAGTAAAAGTACAGATTTTTCCCCAAAAATTTACTCAAGTAAGAGTATAAAGTTCCCATCTTTAAATATACTCCGAAAAGTATTAGTTACCCCAAAAAATTACTCAAGTAAATGTAACGAAGTAAATGTAACTCGTTACTACCCACCTCTGGTGTTAATGCAGACTCTGACAGTATCTATAGGTTTGGGTGTAAGAGTAAATACAGGCACTTCTGAGGTTTAAAGGGAAAAGTTCCATGTTTCATCATGTATCTGTTCTGCACTATTGTTGCATACATCCAGCATGCCAGGAACCTGTCTGCATCAGCATCTAGTTGTTGCATGCTGAATCACTGTCTTCAAATACAGACTCATAAAACTAGTGTTGTGTTCATCAATTCCATTGTTTACAAAGAACAATTACATAACATTGAAAAAATTATATTTGTATTAATTAAACCATGCAATAAACAGTTTAATTAGTCTATGTTTAATAAAATGCAGTAATTTTCAGTTTAGAGAATAACTGCCATTTTTCATTGTCAAGTCAATCATTTTGTATTTACAAGTGAACAGGAATTACACAGCACTGTCGAAAATCACAGGAAATATCTAATCTTATGTTCTATTAAATATTACAGGACGCAAAGTTAACTTCATTCAAAATGGCAATAATTTTATATTTTTAGTAAACAAGTGGGTACAATAAAACTACACTGACATATATGGTCTCATTTTGGTCTTACATCCATATAGTTTATATACATTTTTATTTCAGTTTTAGTTTGAACTATTTTAGTACATCAAGGTAAACTATGAAACATGATTCCTTGGCAAATAATCAAAAATGATCAATAGAATCTTTATAAGTATTTTATATATTATTTCAAACTAAAATGTTTCGTTTTTATGGTTTACTTTTAGCTATATTAACCCTGACTAAGACTCATCTCTATGATGAAGGTAGATTTTATCTGAAAGACTTAATGTTGTTCTCAGGACAGGTATTCTTCAGGAATATCAAGTATGTACTGGTGTACTATTATGCATAAATGGTCTTTTAAAAATAAACCCAAATATTCATTGGACTAAAATGTTTGGCAACAAACCCGGTTCCTTATACATTCTGCATAGTTTACTACATTGTTTATCATATGCCAGTGTTTGTGAATTGTTAATCGTTTTTCTGCTGCTTTTCTGCTAGATAATTCTCTATCAAGGATTAATGATGCACGTGCTTTCGGTGTCTTAAAATAAAATCCTGCTCTACATCTATGTAACGGAAATTACTTACGCCAGAGGTGCGACCAGGCTGTTCTCTTGTTCTGTCCTCCCTCGGTCAGGTCCTCCTAATGTTGTTCATCGCGGGACACAGCACAACATTTGCAGCAGTGTGACGAGGCCGCTGATGAAAGCTCCATTTGTAAACTCGCAAGACGCTGGCCACACCCCTTCCGACCTCCTGGCCAACGCGCTTCCAGATGGCAAGCCGGATTTACATTCATTCCTTTAACGCTATGCTTCTATAAGTGAGTGTATGGTAGTCTCAAGTCTCACTCGATGCGATTCATAAAATATTAATCACAGTCAGGCCTTGCTATAGAGATTAAGTTTGCTACTGAGATTAAGTTATGATTTATAGTAGCATTAAAGCACTCCATGAGTGTATTAGCACTGTATATTGTTTGCTTTTGGAATCTGATAAAGTGCTTGGACCAAGAAATGGTGGACTTAACAAGCAGATTAAGAAGCAACAAATCAGTTAATTCCCCATGGACAAGCCCATCTCCATCTAATCATTCTTTTTGTTTGCACACTTCTGGTAGTTTTCAGCTTTTGCTTTCTGCAAATTGTACAGTTGTGTACAGTGATATGACCCAGCACCCAAAATGCTATCAAAACCCTCTAACGCAGTCTCCATTCTTCACGAAAGATGGATAAAAAGGTGCACACGAAACATAAACCTTGAAAAAATTATATACGACCATAGCAAGTCCTGGCCAAATCACAGATATGGCGATTTGCATGGCACTGGTAGTTCATTTCTGGGGAATTTTTATTTGACAAATTACAGACATGGCTGATTCACATGGGATTTAGATCATAGACAACCTCTGCATTTATTACAAATGACTAGAGGTCACCAGGTACCGTATTTTTCGGACTATAAGTCGCACCTGAGTATAAGTCGCATCAGTCCAAAAATACGTCATGACGAGGAAAAAAACATATATAAGTCGCACTGGACTATAAGTCGCATTTATTTAGAACCAAGCACCAAGAGAAAACATTACCGTCTCCAGCCGCGAGAGGGCGCTCTGTGTTTTCAGTGTAGACTACAGGAGCAATGAGCAGCATAGAGCGCCCTCTCGCGGCTGTAGATGGCAATGTTTTTTCTTGGTTCATTTCTCTCGGTTCATGTCAAATTAATTTTGATAAATAAGTCGCACCTGACTATAAGTCGCAGGACCAGCCAAACTATGAAAAAAGTGTGACTTATAGTCCGGAAAATACGGTAATACTAATCACATGCGAACAGGTCTTAAGACAGATTTCTCCAATCTCCATTAAATTTTGTTTTCTGTGACCCGTTCTGGATTAAATCCAAAGATTACTGTTTTTGTCTTGGTATCTCTGTTTGCTATTATATTCACTGCCTTTACTTTGTCCCTTTAATGGCCATAAACATGGCAGATGAGTGGAAAAGTCTTGTGACTGTAAAAGATCAATACTAGGCTATTGATTTTATTTAAGCAGTAAAAGGCTTGCCATATTTCATTCTCTCAGGTATATTTTTCTTCTGACTGATTTCACTGATGTTTATGCAACAATTTCTAATGACACTACAGCCACTTAAAGGTAGGGTGTAAAAGAAAACTGAATTTTTGCATTAAACATCCCTTTGTCTATTCCTTAATACAGTATAATGGAATATCCTTCAAGTCACACATCTTATTAATACAGAAAAGGATGATGGATGTTCATCGAACCATCCTAACCTAATCAATAAATCCTTTCAATAATGTTGTAATATAAATTCCACACCCATTTCTTTAAAACATCAGCTGGTTGTGTAAGAGATTCAAACCATGAATCAACTTCCTGCCAGATTTCAGTCATTTAAACATATAACGTGTTACAATCTCTAGCTGTATATTGCACAAATGTGCAATTATGAATAAGCTGAAAGGAATTTAAACAATAAAAGACCAAATAATTACAGTACATCAGTACATAAAATTGTCTGTACTGTTCTGAACTGCATTAGACTGGTTGAACTGTCAGCATATAAAACGTAGGATGCTGCTTATGTTCCACAAACCAAAAAACTGTACTATACAAGACAGTTAGTGATAGCCTAATCTGAGCTAGTTTTAAGTTCAAACTATGGGTGTTTAATAGTAACTGGCATTATAATTCAACTCAAGTTTTTGTATTTTATTAGCAAAGCTAATTATGAGGTGCAAATGCGTTCACATATGAGTCATTCTATATCGAAGTGATTCAAAATGGGACAATGTGAATGCCAAAATTGTGGGAAATGTCTGGTACATACATAATGATTGGAGAATGTGTGACATACCAGCTCATTATGTATTTTTAAAAACAAGCTTTAATTGTCACAAACTAGTTATGTGTGCGATACTCTGACCATTTTCATTTCAGAAACTGGTGCAAGAACATGCTGCCAGTTTATAGGGTCAGTCGGTGTGGTGGAAACTGGTACCAGCCAGAGGAAAGTGGATAATGTCAAGTCTATGTTTGACACCCACACTGTTGCCATTCCACAGCTCCGGGGGACTGACAGATCAGAATACATACACTGCAAGTCCTTTCACAGCAACATAGGAAATGCTTTCCTTTTTAACCTGTGCAAATACAAATCATAGGCTCTAATTTGTAAACAAAAAAGTTTGAGGCCAAAAAAATGGAAAACAGAAATTCAACATCCGATCCACATAATCCCTCAAAGATTTATGTGAACATAAGACCAGTTTGAAAGATTATGTGGCGCTGAAAAGCAATACATTAGCACATATACCACACTCCCATCATCTAACAAAGAGGTCAATAAGGGTAACGCCACTGGGAAATGGCTCATTAATAGCTATTTTGGGATGCAACATTGACTGAAACACATTAGCATTTTTATTCAAAGAAAACAGACTTACAATTGCAAGAACTTAAATCCTTCCAATCGGACACCTCCTGCATTACAATAAACCTATCTTTTTTGAACTCTTAATTTACATGACACTGCTTCCGAACAGTTCATTTCATCTTTATAAAATTATAAAATCATCTTTATATATGTACATACAAACACATCGATGCAAAAATACACAGCTCTTGCATTTAAGAAAACGATTCAGTCATATCATCGCCGATAAAGGGGCGCATGCCAGCACTGCTAGCAAAAGAGAAACCGATTCTTGATATAAATGACCTTAATTGTTCTGTAATAAGATGAGGGGATCAAGTCCTGGGTGAGATCTGCCATAACTGGCACAAAGAAACAAATTAGGGCCATAGGACAGGCTCAGGGCTGGGTATCTGCGTGGCAGCGGTGAGCAAGTGAAGCTTCTTTCTTAAAACGCAGGCACTTAGGTATATCGGTCTGAATCGCTGCTGTCCCGTATCAGGTCTACACGGAGAGCGAGCTCCTTGAAGTGTGGCCGAAGACTAGGATCGTTGTCCCAGCATTCCTGCATGATCTCGCACATCTAAAGGAATTCAAAAAGGGAATATTTAGCAATTCTGCCCATAATTGCTGATTTGAAATTGACACTTAAGATTACCATTAGCATTTTTGCAGTATACATTTGCTTATTGTATGTGAATAAGTCTTATGACAACTGTACATTAGAAGTCAGGATCATAATCTGATTAAGTTTATGTGAATAATTGTGTTGTGAGATGTAGTACCTCTGAAGGACAGCCCATTGGCTGGGGTAAACGGTTTCCTGTTTTCAAGAGCTCTATGAGATGATAGACTATTGTTTGTCCCTGCTTGTCACCTCCCATCATACTCAGAAATACCTGAACACAACAAAACAAAACAGAGATTCTCATTGCACAGTTACTCTGTGAGGTACATTTCCACAATTTCAGGAGGAGTCGTTAACCTGCCCCGTATTATTTATATAGCCATAGCAAAACCAGCAACTATTAAAGTATGTGCAAGGGAATCACATATGCAGAAACACAAAACAAAACAAGAAACCACAAAGAGTGGCTGTGATCCTTACTGTAGGTGGGCTACAGAGCTTGTCGCTGTAAGTAAAGAGTTCATACAGAACCACACCAAAGCTCCAGATGTCTGACGCTACTGAGAACTTGCTCTCAGTTAGAGACTCGGGTGCATACCTGTCACAACGAACAACAATTCAACTACCTAACAAACAAGCACATCATTTCATGTCAATCAAAATTGCATGACTAACTATCTTCCATGAATCCTTCTGCTGAACAAGTCAATGAAAACAAACAAAATAAAACATACCAGAATATTGGACTCTCTCCAGGTTCTTTAACCTTGTAGTACTCTTTGCCCTGAGGTAAAACCTTGGTCAAGCCAAAGTCACCAATCTTCACCTTGAACTCACTTTCCACTAGAATGTTCCGTGTGGCCAGGTCTCTGTGAATGTACCGCTTAGTCGCAAGGTATTCCATGCCCTGTTGAGACAAGACAGCAAACATGACAATTTCAGGAGACTCAATACTGATGTGAAAGAAGAAAATGCAAAAACAGGGATGACATGGAAGTTAGGACACTAAAAATACATGTTTAAAATAAAGAGATAGAAAGGCTTAGAGACCAAAATGAGTACTATGAGAGTTGTTCTGATCCTCTCAACCTCAGACCACAACAACATTCAAATCACTTTTGTAGCTGTTTGCGATTTACTGGATTATGATTAAAAGTATTTCGATCCGATAAAATACTTTAGAGCTTGGCATAATTCAAAAAATATATTTTTTATCATAACAGTGGCCATTAAACCTTTTCCAGGTTTAGAAATCATGCTTTTAAAACGCTTTCATTTTTCCAAGATAGTGGGAATGCTGGTTCTTCCAAGAAAAAAAAAAAGAAACCACTTAACATAAAAAAAATACCTGGAATTTAAATTGTTTTATCTTATTTCAAACTTTTGTCTTCTGAGGTCCTGGATTGAGAACCATGGATATAAAAGGTAAGCTCCTCATTACCTTGCATATTTGAGCTGCATAATGCAGAAGTTTCTTGTGGTCGATCCTGTCTTTGTTCTTGTTGAGATAGTCCCGCAGACTGCCGTGAGGCAGGTACTCCATAATCAATCGTAAGTTTCTCCTTCCTAAGAGAACAGGAAAACATGCTAAAGCTTAATATGAGCCAAAAATTAAGACAAAAGCAGGAATCTTCTGCATTTCTTAAAAAAGATAAAGGAAAAAAAAGGGTAAAAATCAGTCAAGAAAAAATAGAGAACTCTTTGACTAGATGCACCACATTTATACTAGAACTTCTGCTGTGGACCGAGGTTAATGCGAATTGTGGAAGTCAACCATTCATATGCAATGCAGGATGTGAACAGGCAATGAGCATTATCAAGGTGATCGGCATCCTTTAACGATGGAATGCTTTTCACTTAGCAAGACTGCACTGAGCACTACGTTTTGAAAATGATCATCGAACCAATTTCAGACAGATGGGAGATGCTTTAAGATATGTTTGCGATGAAATGCAAGTAGCGACATATCCTTTATTCTTTAATATGATGTACATCTGAGTTGAATGGATCATCCAAACAAATACATTTTCTTTTTGTAATTACAATTGTAATTAAACTGCAGTCCTTTATAAATGCAATTATTGTTCTGGTCATTTTAGAGACTGATGATAAGGGTCTCACAACACCATAACTTTATCTTAACTAGAGGAATATTAATATGAATCAAAATATGGCCTTTACTGTATAATGCCTAATATCATTGGCATTTAAAGAAATGTAAATTTGGTCAATGTCGAAAAAATGAGTGGAAATTGGAATATTCTGGTTTGATTATAGGTGGTATATGTCCTGAATACCACTGGTATGTGGCTGTCGAAAACAGCCTTAAAGGCCTTGTTGCAGGTTAACCACCACTTTCGATTAATGGGAACATAAATCACTGAAGATATGTACACTAAGTAGACATCCAAAAGGCCCTTTTTACCGCCACACGCGGCGGCGGTATAAAGTGCATTTGCAGCCTTTGACCGCTGAGTGGCGCTTTAACCACAAGTTATCAAACAAGCGCATCAAAGCACATTATCGCTAATAGACGTCAGTTTTGCCTCACTGATGTGTTAGATTTGATGGCTTCAGTCAGGGAAAATGAAAGAAAAACACTGTAGTTAAAATATTTAATATTTAATATCCACAGATGAAAGTTTGGTACTTATGAAGTTATGTGCATTTCTTAGAACGAATTCAAGCAGGATGTTAAGCCTGTGCTTGAACCTGTGATTATATTTTCTCTAATCTACATGGTATTAAACCATATTTTAGATTTGACACATTTAAAAGGTGTACAGTATTATTTATATTATATTATGCGTTATATTATTCAAAATAAATTTTGGTTTACTTTGCATTGGAGCATTAAAAGTGGTAGCCTATTTTAGGGGGGTTGGCTACATGGATTAATATGCAAAATGTCAATATAAGGATTACTTTATCACAGAATATCTGTTCTCGGCGGCACTTGTTTAGTTTAAAAGTAGACATGTCAAGCTTTCTATAGATATCTCTCTCATGTATTTTCGTTGAGTATTCACGGAGTTACAGTTCATTTTAATGACGTGTTTGTAAATGAAGATCGGCGCAGACAAAGGCTGCAGACAGCACACCTTGTTTTTTATCTTTATTTTATAAGTGCACAAAGTTTTGTTGTTATTATGTCTGTATCCAAAAAAAAGTAGACCCTTTACAGATTCAATTGATGTATTGCTCTTATCTGTACGATTAAAACTGAAAGTGTAATTTAAGTTCTTTTCGGGGTTATCAGGAGAAAATGACTCATAACGCGTATCCGCGTTAATCGACTCCAGACAACATGCATTTTTGTTATTTGTTACCTGTCCTTGTAACTTATTGGGAAAAAGACATTTGTCCGTAAACTGATTAAGAAATTGTTGCATGTTTAAATGTGAAGCACTGTATAATGTCGTTCCCATTATTTAGGCCTAATTTGCCTAAAACAAGAAACGAATAAAATTAAACCGGCACGATTAAATCTTTGAAACTCTAAAGAATTAATAAAACGTCCTCACAATTAAACTCAAGTTCTCTCATTATAATCAACAACATTCACACGATGTAAAAAAAAAAAGCTTTAGTAATTGACAACTAAAGTAATTTTAAAAGGAACCTTCTTTACTTGTTTTTAAAGTAGGGTAATATCATATAGCCTAAAAAAAATCCCTGTTTTTTTTTATTTTAGAAAAAAAATCTGATTTATGATTTAAACCGATTTTTAAATCAATATTCAAATGACGAAGAAATTTTACAAAACAAGTTTTAATATAGTTCTTTATCATTCATTTAGCAGTCAAATTTATAACTGCAACAAGATGATAAAAAAAACAGTACTGTTAATACCTTAATGCTGGAAAGATGCTATTTTTTTTAATACTAGCCCATCATGCATCTAACCATCCACTCAGCTTTAAGAGCTGTTCAGATTAAAACTGCAGCTCCGCAGTGAGTCAGGGTGTACTCACACTAGGCACGGTTGCCATGAACCGGGCCCGAGTACGATTGTCCCCCCTCCCCACTCCCCCTCTGGCCTGCACTCACATAGGGTTTCAGCATTCGTGCCGGAGCACGCTTACGTCATTATGGTGCGCGACGGTTTCGGGATAAACAGGAAGAGCGGCGCTCTCTGAACACACTGGAGTACATCGCTCGGTTTTCTTTGTGGATAATTTTGTGTCCTTTGGTCCACGGTGGTCCACAGGCCTCTCACAGCCTGTTGTTAAACAGATGTGTCGCCTTAGTGGCGCGAAAATTTTCACGTAATCGTGCTGCTCGTATGAGGAGGTTTGCAAGGTACCAGCTGAGCTTTTGGAGCGTCGCAAAACCGTGACGCCACCCGTCCTGTTCCGTGCTCCAGCACGGTTAGCGCTCACACTGCATGCGAACTGCACCCGAGTCCAACTGAACCGTGCTCTGGCCCACCTCTTCCAAGCAGGCCAGGGCCGGCCAATCGAGCCGCGCCCGGGCACGGTACGGAGCACTCACACTAGTCAAACGAACCGCGCTTTGGTGGTCAAACGCACTCGGGCACGGTTCAAACTGGCTAGTGTGAGTACACCCTCAGTGTCATGGACGGAGGACCTGTTAATATTTTTTTTAGTTTATATTTCCATCTCGTTATGCCACTGGTTTAGATTTTTTATTTTTATTTTTTTTTTCTTATAGAACTTATTTGTAAATAGAGCAGTCACTGTCTGTGTCTACACCGGACGCGAAAGTTGTCATCTGTGCCCCACAGCGAAAAGTGTGTCTAAACTTGATGACATCACACTATAGTGTCAAATCATCTGAACACAGTGTCAGAACATGTCATCATAAACAGAACGAGCATCAGTTCACTGATGGGGATCGAGTCCAGTGTGTCCATCACTGGGTTCTGTTGTCTTTTGTTGGATCGCTCCACTTGTGTCCGGTGTAGACCTGGCATGCGTTTTTTATTGTTTTATTTTAAAGCCATGCTTGTCTTAATGTTTTTATTAAATATCTGTATTGACTGCATGGTCATATTATCTACCTACAAAAGTAAAGCTCGGCGAGAAGATGAACGAGCATTGCTGCAGGTTGATTTTCGGCGGATGTGCTGTGCTTGTGCAGCCGCGGTCGTCTTCATTTTGTCGGGTGAAACGTCTCTCTCACTCGCAGCAGAGTCTGTGAGAAGCAACAACTTCCCCTCCACGCGCTCTGATACCAGAAACATAACATAGCATATAAAATAATAATAATAATAAAAAAAATAACTGGAGAGTTTCAAAGTGGCTTAAGCTATTTTGTGTTAACTTTTTTCCCTACAGCCTATCACATGCCAAACTAATAACATTGTAAGCATTACATCTTTAATTGCTGCTTTCTGCTGTGAAAATGTTTTTGTGATGAAAATAACAGTATATTTTGTCAGTTTTTTTTTATCTAAACAGATCGATTAACTTCAAGATTTAAAAATCAGATAGCATGCTGATAATGTAGCACTGTAAGATTACATTTGTTTGAACGCATTATTGCGAAAGCGATTGAGTGTGAATCTGTTTATATCATGCTGTAACCCGAAAATAATCAGTAAAAGAAACAGACAAACTCTTAACATCCCGCTGTACTCTTGCAGTCAACCTTCTGATCAAGCTAAATATGTTGGCTGTTGGCATGAATTTTACTCGTGATAAGAAGCTCGATCATATTCAAGTGTTTGTGCAAAAATTATTAATGTGCATTAATGACAGGGAGGCGCCGTCTCATCACTTTAATTTTTCATGATAATGTATAATTTTTTAATTAACATAATATCGTGGTGTCTCACATAGGTACATTAAAAATATATCTACTGAAAGCTTGAAATGTTTTTAGACGAAAAGGAATAGTGTAATGTGTGAATGTTGCATTTCTCTCGTTTGGAGAGAGCCAGCACTGTGAATATAGCCAAAACAACAGTCGTATATAAACCGGTTCAGCAAGTGGAAGCCTCTGTCCATATGAAAGAGCAATTCACACTTTTATCTCGACCCGCACAACCATGAATAACTACCCAAAACCCAACCCCCTCCAGCTGAACAGAATTCGGTCTGTGTTTTGGCTCTGAGGAACGGTGTGTTACTGGGCTGAAACATGCTTTCACTCAGAAGTACTCTTTGTATTCATAATTTTCTCGCAGCCCATATTATTATTTTCACAAGACCATAATGATAATAACAAATCATCAATTAATAATTAATCATTATTTTACGAAAATCATTGTTATTTGTGATCGTGGATGTTTGCGGGAGGCTTTAAGACCAAGCGGAATCCTCTGTTCCCGCCTCACAGCGCACGGGTCTCGAGGCTTCACTGTCTGCGGTTTGACTTTACTGAATCAGATTGAGGCCAATACAACTTATTGATCATGAGCCCAGGGCCAGCGCAAGCTCAGATGCCGCTATAGGCAGAGCACGATCGTGCCGCCCCCCTCACATTCACAATTAGGGATCCTTAAGATGCATGTAAACAATTTTTTTTTTAATCTATGAAATTACACTAAAATAAAAACGTGCAAGCATGTTTTCAGAGTTTTTAATTTTTTCATTCTGCTAAAAGGTGAAAAGGGTAGCCTACACAATGCAACAGCTAAGTATAAATTCTGTTTTATAGGCTAATAGATAGTGTACATAAAACTAAACATGTGCACTCAACTTTTTAGCTCACAAAACTGGAGTTTTCGATTGTTTTCTTGACTGATACACACATTCACACACCTACATTTCAGAAGCGTGCGCGTCGGGCTTTCGCAGCGACAAACGCTTTGATTGCGTCCTCGAGTTTAACTTGTACTTCAGAGATCATTTTTATCAGTTTAAGCTTTGAGAAACTGCGTTCTCCATAGCTCACAGTGACAGGGAGAGTGGGAAGCACTCTCAATGCTACAAAAACATTTGGAAAATTGTTTTCCATCCCTTTTTCCACAGATGAATTTAAGCGCATCCAGAGGTTTAGATCCAGCAACCAGGCGTCTGCCCAAAGCAGTCAGCTCTTCAAACAATTCATGCCCATCAACATTCTATAATGGTCAAAATTACTCAGGCCAATGGTATTTTTTAATGACATTATTTTATTATATTTATTATTATTATTATTATTATTTGAATAATTGTAGCTTACATAAATAGGTAAAGCAAAACAAATATTCGGATTGTCCCTTATTTTTTCCCTTGTTTTCCTAAAGAATAAACACGTTTTTTTTTTACAAGAACAAACATGATAACATATTATTAATTAATAAAAAATAAATTAAGCAATTAAAACCTTTTTTAAACTTGAATTTAAATACTATTAAACTAACTTTAAATTCTCAAGGAGTTTATAAGTAAAAAAAAGTTCTAAATGAACTTGTGTTAACAAATTAGAACTTACAATGTAATTCGATTTTTTAAAATGAATAATTCCTGTATAAAATGGGACAGCAACCTTTATATCAGTGGTTCTCAACCTTTTTTTCCAGCGGGCCGCACTATGGTCTAAGTGCAAGTCTACGCATATAATTTAAATATTACATCAGCAACACAAGCCAACCTGATTTATAATATTATAGCCTAACTATTATGATATATAATCTATCACATTCATTGAAATAAACAATTCTACTCCCCATAAATAAAACACCTGATGCTGTCGGGAGCTGACCAATTTTGTGAGATTCAGCTTGAAAGCAATAACACAAAGAAGTTGCGATTGTAACGCCTGTGTTATACTTTCCGCATGAGCAATCCGGATGCAGACACGGCCAGCGCGGACGCAGACTTCTTCAATTTATACTTCTGAATGCGCAGGCTGATGGTCCGCTCTGCAATTGCCCATAATTATTGCACATCTGACTGTCTTTATATATTCTTTTACTGACGGATTGCACAGGTTCGAGTAGCAATGAGCTTCTTCACTCTGCCTGCACATGTGCAATTTTGCTTTTGAAGCCTACTGACCACGCGCACCTGTCCGCGCGGTTGTCTGCTCATGAGCCTCATCACACACTCTCCAATGACGATAAGGATTGTTACATAGTGTATGGTGTTTCCATTTATCTGAACTTCTTCAAGTGAGTTGCGGGGCAAAACAAAAACAAACGAAAATCCAGCACTTCTCCTTCAATACTGATACTGCGACTATTCACAGTTTGTACTACATGTTCAATCGCTGGCATTTTTTGAATTTCTTTTTTTTCTCCCTTAAAAAACAAATGTGTCCATTCTGATGCGCAATTTTACCTTAAAGGCAATTTACCTAATGGCTGTTGATGACTATTTGAATTGAATTCTGCCAAAGTGCGCGCTTGTATGTGTTCGTTAAATGCTTATGCCAGTGCTCATGTCTGAAAATAATATATGAAAAAAAAACATTAGGATAGCCTATAGCTTATATTTCATTAGTAGCATAATTTTTTTTTAATTGATGTAAATAATAAAATTTTAGAAAATTAAAAAAAAAAACCTTTTTATTCAGCATGTGGTTCGGGCCTCATTTGAATTCGTCACGGGCTACGGGTAGAGAACCACTGCTTTATTTCAAACATTTTTAAATCGTCCACAGCTGAGTTTTGCGGGAGGCTGATCTGCGCCAGATCCCGTGAAGTGAATGTAGCTAATGAACAAAGTCATTTTCAGATGCAATGGAAAAAAAAAAAAACCATGGATAACCTACACTGTAACAAATTTCTGTAGTTTTCACAGCATTATTACTGTAAAACGGGCAAATGCTTACTGTAAAACCTGTATACAGCATGTTACTGTAGATCTGCAAAGCATCATGGTCAATTTTCAATGGCGGGAAAATTCTACAGTAAAAATATTTTTTCTGTGAATCACAATACAGCAATTTAGAGGATTTTTTTTCCAGCCATGGAAAGCTGAAAAGATTCCACACTTTCATTGGAATTTTAACTTCAGAAAGGTAACTTTGCTGATTTATTTCCACAGTTTACTCTAGTCAAGTTAACTATTTGTTCAACTAATTCATTATTTATTATTATTTGTTCAAGAGTGCACTGAGAGAGAGAGAGAGAGAGAGAGAGAGAGAGAGAGAGAGAGAGAGAGAGAGAGAGAGAGAGAGAGAGGTAAAATAGCGGGACACTTCCTAGTAAACTCGTGTCTTGTGTGCATTTTATTACAAAAAAAAAAAAGTGCATAATTTTGATCGATTTTCTAATCTGGCAACATTCGATAACGTCATCAGTTTAGAGAAGGATAGCATTGTTGAATAAAAATTTAATTGGAATTGTGTATGTGATGTGTCTGTTGGTGCACTAGCCGGATTTTTCTCTAGCCAGCTAACGTCAACTGTCACCGCCGACACCGCGTGCGTGCGCGTGCGCGTGAAGCCAAGCCAGCCGGCTCCAGAGTCCAGACTCGACAGAAAACGCAGTTAGAGGTAAGACTTTAGACATTTTTCATAGGTTCATCATTTTTCTGAACTTCATTGAAAGTCAAACCGCAGAATCAAGATTGTTGATAGTCTAATTTGAAGTGCCATTCCCGACATGTGGGAGCATATACTGTATAAAGATTTGTCTTCTCTGGCAACATTAACGTACATTTATAATGTCTTCAGTTTGATTAAAGACTAACGTTTAGCATTGTTGAATAACATTAATTAGAAATTGTGTATTTGATCTATGTGGTGACCATAGACTGTATAAAAACAGGTGGTGACACGTAGCCGTTTGAATAATCTCACTCCTTTTTTTTATTTTAATTTTTTTTGCTTGCCAACGTTGGCGCCTGAAGAATCAGACATTTAAGCGGGCCGATTCGAAAGTTTTATTCATTCGAGAGTTTTATTCATGACACGTGGAAGCATAATAATATACTCGCACTGTATTAAGATTTTTCGAGATCTTAACTTACTCGTATTTTTATTTACCATTTGGTTCATTTCTTGCAGCAAAGAGGCCTTAACAATCAATCCAGGTACATAAATTACATGAACTAGCATGTATACAATGTTTTTCAAATGCAAACAATGTTGTTTCTCTTCAGACACAATCCCTAGAAAGTGCACATAAAACGTGCAACATTAAGACATTTTGTGCGTTGTAAACACATATGTACCGATATTACTCAAAACCTAAACCAGCTAACGTTAGATCTCAAAAGTGTGTATTGCCACACACTTTCTCTTATGAATATTGTACTTGTGATTTCTAAAAGTGTTTTTTCTGTATATTTTGTGTTACAGGAAACTTCCACCCAAGCAGACGTTGAGGCCCAGATTTCCCTGCCAAGCACTCTTAAGACTCATCATGCTCGGTAAGATCCCAGCACTACACATACACAATAGATCCCAATTTTAAGTATTTATGTATATTAAGTGTTAAGTATATTTGTATCGATTCACTGTGTGTAAACAAGGTTTTACGTCATTTTGCACTTAGATTCCAAAAATCTCTAGTTGTCACTGATCCAATAGAAAAAATGAGGTCAATGCATGTATAAAGGCAAAATGCTTTCAAAATGTCCAGTATTCTGTTATATGATCAGGACTTTACAGACACCCAGATTTGTACTAAATTAAGTGCACAAATTCTGCACTGTGCATACATGTGCATACATGTGCAGCTTCACTACCTGGCTGTGCATTAGAGGATGTTATGGAAGTGAACTGTGTAGCAAAGTTTTTTTGCCAAACAGTAAACCATATCAGATTGAATGCTCTGCAATCTCAACTTAATTTTTTTAGGAGAGTCCATTCTGGGGGCAAATAGGTGGATGCTTTCCATCGAGGGCAGAGTTCTCCAACCAAATCCAACTGAGTGACCGTTCCAAATTCACTTCTGCTCTGGCTGTGCTTTTTGCATCATACTATATATTTAACATTGAATATCCTGCGGAGGCAACCACTACATTAGAATTTATCCAGAGGTAAGCACTTATTTGTTGTTGATATATTTTTGACTAGGAATGGGAACAAATATTTGAGTACTCATTCTTGAACCACCTACCTGATTAGTAAAATACTTCTCAAAGTGTTTATTTGGGTTTATATGGACTGTTGTGTAATTTTTAAACATCAAACTTTTATTTTAACTCACCATGCACATAAAGTACTTGGTTTTTAGAGTACTTGACTTCTAAATTACTCAAAATTCCCATCTCTACTCTTCACACTTCTATTATTGTGCTCACTGTAATGAGCATATAAAATATCAAAACTTAAAATATTTATTTAAAAGACCATTTGTGAAGCTGTTTCATGACTAACGTCTATGAATGTTGCGATATGATTTTGTCAAAGTTTAGTAGACAGACAAATTGAAAGGTCGCGATGACCGAGATCACAGTCTTTGAAGATGAATCGTGCAGCTCTCTTGTATAATCTCTCTCTCAGCATCTAAGCAGGGCAAAGGCTTTTCAGTGTGTTCAGTCTCATGTCTCTTCTACATGTCCACTCTGGATGTTACGACACTTTAATACTCATAGATAACGACACATTTCATCCTCTCTTGGAACGAAAGTGGCTAACTTCTGTCAACCTCATCTACAAGCAAGGACATAGATTTTAGATTCTGTAATAAAAAAAATTAAAAAACGATTTTAGAATCTATGCAATAGCTAGGTGAATCGATTTTTCTCTCCAGGCCCTAATATGTGTGTTTTAAGTAAGAGTTTTGGTTTATAGAGAAGTGGACATTGTATTACGTTGTATTACACGTTGATTGGCTAAATCAATTGATCCAATCAAACTTTTATATATTGTCATCAACCCATCTGTCTTGCTTATAAACCTTTCCATTAATAATTAATTTCTTCCACTGCAGGGTAGAAGACTCCAGCCCAGGAAATTGACTAATTCAGGCCCGTTTCTGAAGAAAAATACAGTTCTGGGAGAAAAACAACATTCAGGGACCAAATTCTACTGTTTGAAATCCTGCTGTTTTTAAATAATTTCATTTGCCTTTTATACATTCTAATTTTAACCGAACATTTTAATACATTTGAACAGGATTGATTTGTATGTTCAGAAAAGTGTTGTTGTATACAAAACGAAATGAAATGTTAACAAAAAAATATGTTTACCTATTGAAGATTTTTTTTTGCCATGCTATTTTTATTTTATGAATTTAGAAATTAAAAGTGTGAAAAGTTATAAATAAATGGCATTTTTGTGGCAAAAACAGTATCTTCATTTTACAGTACACAAAATTAATGCTGTAATCCTTATTACAGTAGTAAAATATATGAGGCGATGAAACACAGTACTGTGATTATTACTGTAAAAAAGTTACTGCAATTAAGTTTACAGTAAGCATACTGTGAAATGAACTACAGCAACTTACTAGCTAATTGCTGCCAGCAAGTTTCTGTAAATTTCACAGTATTCTTTTTACAGTGTAGATTAGTCCCAGGCTCTGTAAAATAATTATAATTACTGTTAACCAAGAGTTTTTAACATTTTTAACACATTTTAACGGATTAATCGCCTATTTTCATTTGCTGAATGTTTTCTTTATTTTTTATTTTTTAAACACGCCAAAAATTAAATAAAGTTTGTCAGAGGAAAAAAAATATATAATTGGTGTATAGGTTTCATTTTAACGGATCAATCACCTATTTTCGTTGGCTGCATGTTTTTTTTTAAACACGCTAAAAAATAAATCAGAGTTTGTGAGAGGAAAAAAATAGGCTATAAGAAAATATTTTACAACAAATCCTTTAAATTTAACAAATTTATCAGAACAAAACAATAATTAAAAATATATAATTCTAATGGATAAATATAATTGCAGTATATAATAATATAGGCTTAGTAATAAAACAAAAAAAAAACAAAATAATAATAATTTAAAGCTAAGCATAAGGTAAGGTTTGGCTTTCTCAATCGGGAGAAATCAAACGTTTCCATATTTGTGATGTTGCCCATTTGAAGCTTAACTATTATTCATGAGGTAAATAGGCTGTGTGCGTTTCAGTATCGAGCAAAATAAAAAATCATAATTAACAATGTCAAAGTGCTCGCGCCGAATGTCTGGTGAACAACTGCTGTTTCCAGTGAATATGTGCGCGAGGCACCAGCACGCTCAAACAGCTGAAACAAATAATATTTAATTTTTGGTCACACATAAGGCATAATTCAAAAATGCTGGTAGTTTGAAAAATCAAGAATAATAACAGAGTTAATACTAATTATTGCTAAATGCTGGACCGTTCCTATTTCGCTCTGCATATGGAACCTGAAGATTTTTTTAAACCAAGAATGAACCGAAATGAAAATGAAATTAAAACATTTAGCTTATATATATATATATATATATATATATATATATATATATATATATATATATATATATATATATATATATATATATATAGGCCTTATATTTATTTACTGTTTAATAAAAATAGCATGCATATGATCCTTTGTGTTAAGGTCTTCTTTTAATTTTTGTTTAGTAGACTGTAGCCTAAGACTATCCTACATTTTAAAAATTAACAAATTGTAAAAAGAATTATGTTTTTTTTTTTAATTTTACAATGTTATATCATAATGTTATTGTTGTTTTACTTCCCTCTATTATCTCGGCGGTACACGCGGCGGTAAGGCCCAGATAGGATGGCCACCTACTGTATATCATTTTTTAAATGTCTCAAAAATGGTCTTAAAGACCAGTTTTTTAAGTTTTTGGTATTAACTGGGTTTTTTTACGCAACTTGGTGATGACGTCACGTTGGGGAGAATTGGAGGAAAGGTAGCCTCAGCCTAGTATGATGCCGAGTTCCAGGCAACCTGTAACACGTGTATTTCCAACCTTAAACCCGTGAAAGTGCACTGGAACGGCAGTCAAACCAATGACTTCCCACCCGTGAACTCGTACTAGATCGATGTACTCCGAGTTCTGACGTCACACAGCACGCGAAACAACGATGGCAGCCCCTACGAATAATACTGCCTACGGATGCAGTGTTTATGCAAGTGGTACACATTGAAAAAATGATTTTAGGTCAATGTAACGTTGCAATAAAATAAATAATCTAGCTACAATTCCTTGCGCTCAGAAAGTTTGGCGTAACTTGCCTGGAATGGTACAAAGTCGTTAGTCGTGGTATGAAATAGTTATTACGAGCTCAAAAACCTGCCTGGAACACAGCATCAGAACTATGGCGACTGACTGGGATGAGTTGGCAAGAGCCAATATGTATGATGGCCCGCAGCCGTGTAATTTCAAACCAGCCAGACGTGAGAAGGCAAATGAGGAATTGCCAAGAACTGATGTCCGTCAAAGCCAATTAAATGCATGGTCCGAGGAGAATGAGTGGAGAGTTGGTGAAGTGTCCTGGTGAGTTGCTATCATTTAGCAACGCAGCAATGAGCACTGGAACTAGTCTACGTCAGCAGTGCACAATAACGACACATATTTTTTACTGTCATTGAATAGCACCAAGTGAAAAATCTACGTTTCTTTATATCTAGTGGCAGTGATCATGACGTTAATTCAGATAAGTACCGGTAACCTTTGTCATAGTGTCGTAGTACCGGTTAACTTTGTCATCTAGAAAAAGAAGGCATCATGCTAGCTATATGGACGTTTCTAAGCGTTTATCTCTTCCTCCGGACGAAAATGTTGTTGCAAACGTAACCGCGTGTCTGTCGCTGTGTTTGGCAGGTGCTGTCCCATGGTAGTGTGTTTTGGTCGCTGTTGGTCGATATCTATCTGTCTTTCTGTCTGTCTATCTATCTATATATCTAGTCTATCTATCTATATATATCTATGTATTTATCTATAATCTCCGCTCTCGTCTACTACTCGTCTCTCTAGTCACTCTCAATGCTCTCAAGGCGGGCTTTAATAAATTCTCTCCCCAACGTGACGTAATGCAATGCATTGTGGGGGAAAGGAGACCGCTGTAAGATAGTACCTACTTTTTTGTATTATATTCCGTTTTGTGATACCCAACAACATAAAATACAATGGATAACGATTTAAATGTTTATTATCAACAAGCAAATTGCACAAATTCATTGAAAAATTAACCCTGCAACACGACTTCATAATCATAACCACCAAAAATATCAGTTTAGCCAAGTATATCAAAAATATCTACATTTACTGGAAGCTCAGAAATGCAACACCGAAGTGTATGAAAAAAAGTTGGCTGCCGTTCAAGTTCTGAGGAAATGTGTGGGCATAATGATGACACAAATTACCAAAAGGTTTCTCAACACAACTTCTGATCCCATACCTGCACTGTAGCACACGCCTTTGTATTTCACAATGTTTTCATGCTGAAGAGATTTGAGGATCTCGATTTCCCGCTCAAAGTCACGGATGTGCTCAGTAGTGCTGTGTTGCAATTTTTTCACTGCCACAACCTCACCGGTGTTGTCCTGCAGGGGGTCGTACCTGCACATTTCCACACTGCCAAAATTCCCCTGAAACAGAGAGGATAATAACAGTGATTAGCACACCTCTATTGATTCTTTGTTTTTTACCATTTTCCACATACTTAATAAAGTAAAATAATTAACTGTGGTAACAGAAATGGTCATGAACACTATTTTTTAGAGCTTAACTTCTTGCTCTTCTTAATGCATTAAAGAAATATTAAGCAAATCGACAATACATAGTATATACACAACCGTTCAAAAGTTGCACACCAAGGATTTACTTTTAAATTAATAAGCAGTAATATTGTGAAATATTAATACAATTGAAAAAAGAAAAAACGTTTTCTATTTTCATACACTGTAAAATGTAATTTATTCTCGTGATGGCTGCTGAAATTTTGGCTTTGCCATTACTGCAGTATTCTTGGTGCTCAAGAAACATTATTATTAACAATGTAGAGATCACTGATGCTGCTTAATATTTTTGTAGAAACTGTCACAGGAATTTTTTTTATAAATTATAACTAATAGTAACATTCTGTAATGTCTGAACAATTTAATGCATCCTTGCTGAATAATTTTTTTTATTTCTGTCAAGAAATAAACAGTCATAGAAACTATACAGTGTAGTTTATATACAAAACAAAAAGTGATCCCACATAGACGCTGATGTCTACCTTGCCAAGCTGCTGCAGGAAAATGAGATGCCTCTCCTCGAACTGCACTAGATCCTCATTCTGAAACGCTCCAGTAATTAATCCAAATGCTCCTGCTCTGCTGGGTAAAATGTCACTCTCCTTCACGATCTCATAATCTGAGAACACGTCACAGCGATTACAAGAATGAGAAACAACACAATTAAACTGTGACAGTGGGATTGTGTGTGCCTGTACTGACCTGGGCAGAAGAGACTGTTGAGGTCTCGTAAGATGGCTCTGAATGAAGGTCTGAATGTTGGCTCGTAGTCCATGCAGCTGTTGATCAGGTTAGCAAGCTCCGTCCACTTGGGAGCAGGTAGTTGGTGACGGTTTTCATAGAACAAGTGTTTCTTAAAAGAGGAATACAAGGACATTGTTCTTAAACAGGTCCAGATTATTCTTCTGGCATTTCTTACTACAAACAGGTTTTTCTGATTTATATTTATAGTGGTAGTGTAACACTATTGTGGTAGTATTGCATTACCTTGGAACTGTCCATGTTGGCAAGTGGCTTTTCTCCTCCGCTGCAAATCTCCCATAAAGTTGTACCAAAGCTCCATTTGTCTGAGGCAAGACTCAGGTTTTTAGGGTCTAATATGCATTCAGGGGGCACCCAGGGGATTCGCTCCACCAGAACTACAAAAAAAAAACATTGCAATTAATTTAAAAATAAACTTTCAATGCAAACATTTTAGTCAAATGTGGCCATTCAACATCTATTACCTCATAAGACCAGTTATCTACTTGGGGAGAATAAATTCTCCCATTTGGCCTTTTTTCATTTGCTCAAATTTGAAAAAAAAAAATGTTAAACAAAGGTTTTATATATATATATATATATATAAACAGTGCTACTGACACTCTTTGCTCCACTCTAACTTCTTGCTCGCCGCTCGCATCAAATTTAAGGTACTGATGCTTGCCTACAATACGACCACTGGCACGGCACCAACATACCTAAACCCACTGGTTACATCTTATGTGCCCTCCAGAAGTTTGCGCTCTGCAAGTGAACAACGCCTTGTGGTGCCATCCCAAAGAAGTTCAAAATCACTCTCACAGACCTTTTCCTGGACTGTGCCGAGCTGGTGGAATGACCCCCCAATCTCTATTCGTACAGCTGAGTCTTTACTCATTTTCAAGAAACATCTAAAGACTCATCTTTTTCGCCTGCACTTAACCAACTAATACTAGCACTTACCTTTTCTTTTCTTGTCTATTATTAAAAAAAAAAAAAAACAACAAAAACAACCTGGCTACGTGTTCTGTACTAGACTGAGACTTGTCATGGCACTTTTATACTGTTGTTGTTCTCTTGTTGACCCGACTGCTTCTATTGTTCTCATTTGTAAGTCACTTTGGATAAAAGTGTCTGCTAAATGATTAAATGTAAATGTAAAGTAAATATAATTTAGTAAAACAATTTACTGATTATATTTACATGCAATTTGCATGTAATAAGCTGTGGTGATATAAAGGTTGCACTGGACACCCACATCGGTTGATCACTACATGTGTTACAACACATCTTTTTTACCATATTAAAAAAAAAAATCTTACAGGGATAACTTCTGTTGATTATTTTTTTGGGGGGTTCAATGTTGTTTGGGCCTCACTGATTGAAAAAAAAATATATTTTGGGATTTAAATAGTGCAAAATATTTTTACTCCTCTTTCATAAAAGACAAACAAACTTGGAGCAACAAGTGGATGGACAGTAAATGACAACAAAATTGTCATGTTTGGGTGAAACCACACCTTTAACAATTTACTGCAAACAGGAACAATTATTTGAAAATATGCCCTATACTGGTTAGTCTGAAAATATGTTTATGATAAGATAGTTCTAGAATTGACAATCTACCCGGAATTTTTTTTTTTGTCTAGTTTGTTTTTAAGTCCATTGTGCTTTTTCATAAACTACATTAAAGTCTGAGGTAATACAAATTATTTTTAATGATGCTATGATTGAGACTCTGATTTTTAGATTAAAAACCTTTATTTAAATTCTACAATTTTTATGTTTTTTTTCATTACACACACACACACACACACACACACACATACACACACACAACTATGGACAGTAGCACAGGAGTTGCATGAAGTTTCGTTCATATGTACATGCAGAGTTTTCGGATCTGATTTGAGCTTCGGATATTCTGATATGCATTTTCGTGGGTAAACTGCATTTTAACTGCCAGACTGGATAAGATGCATTCAAAACTGAGAATTTTCAAGATTTTTCCCATTCAAATATTATTCTTCAAACACTTTTTCTGTAAGCGAGTGATTATGAACAATTACAATGAAAGTAATTTTTTTTATTTTGATTAGCCTTTGACAATTGACAATGTTTTTCTTTCAGATATATTGGCAGCGACAGTTGTTTAGAGTGGATATACACAAACACTTCATAATACCGAATAAGTGGAGAGTCGAGGTGCATCACGACTGCTTTGAAAGTTCAGTGCGACTGCCACTAGGACGGCGAAATGCGATAATCGCATGCAAATGTTGGAGACAGTGAAAAGGCAGCTACAGATTCACACATTTTCTCTCAAGAACTTTCACACTGTTGACTCACTCTCTCTGGGCAGCACTGTGATGCTGATTCCAGGGTCACTTAGTTTGATGAATGGAGGGTTTCCCGATGTCCTGTCCTCCTCTCTGATCAAAAGGATGTTTTTTGCACACACATTCCCATGAGCCAGATTCTTCTCCTCCTGTGTGTGAAACAAAAAGCATTAGTCCATTCTGGCTCACAAACCCACGTGGATTATTCCTGAATTGTTAAGTGTTTCTCACCAAAAAGAGCATAGCCCAGGCGAGCTGCTTAGCCACTTCCAGCTTCCACAGGATATTAACTGATACTGAGTTCTTGTTTTTCTTCAGGTATGTGTCCAAGGAACCAAACTTCACATATTCCTGCACCATGATGTCTTTAAGACAAAAAAAACCCACACACTCAAGTATGCAGCAGTAAATAATTTAGGTCACATGTGAGCAGCATGAACACTTACTCTCCTCTCCGCACACACAGATACCGTAGGTCAACACCAGATGCTTGTGGGTGAGCTGGCTCATCATGCTGGCTGCCTCAAAAAAAGACTTGGAGGAAGAAATAAAAAAAAGACAAACTGAAGAAACCACACATCAGTTAAACAAGCACAAACAAGCTTGTTTCCTGCAGTAGACTGAGATGTGTTAACTCTTGTTATACATTTTGATATTAAAGGGATCATTTAGTGGGAAAAGGACAGTTGGACTTGGAATATGTGGTGTCTACTGTAACCTCATAGTTTTTCAATTCAGGAAGTCACAATTCAATTACAAAATGATTCTAGACTCATCTTACCTCAGAGTAATTTCTATGGGCTTTGTCTAAGACTTTGACAATGACTTCAGTCTTATGGGTTTCTCCGTAGTCTCCCTGCTCTTTCCGAATCCCTTTGAAGATCTTAGTGAAAGTCCCCTGACCTTGACTCTCACCCTGGAAACAACGTTGCACAAATAATTATATGAAACTTGACAGTTATACTACTGTTGAAAATATGGGGTCAGTAAGATATTTTAATGAAGTCTGTTATGCTCACTAAGGGCATTTATTTGGTAAGAAACAAGAAAGTGAAATATTATTACATTTTAAACTAAATGTCTTCTATTTTAATATATTTAAAAATGTAATTTATTCCTATGATGGCAAAGGTGAATTTTCAGCAGTCATTACTCCACTCTAAAGTGTCACATGATCATTCTAATATGCTGATTTGATGCTCAAGAAACATTTTATTATTATCATCAATGTTGATAACAGCTGAAACATTTAAACAATATTTCTTTGGATTTTTTTCAGTATCCTTTGAATTTTTTTTTTTAACATTCTAAATGTTTGTACTTTCACATTTTAAATTTAATGCGGCCTGGCTGAATAAAACTATTAATTTCATTAAAAACAAACAAAGAAAAATGTTACTGAGCCCAAACTTTTAAATGGTAGAGTAACATACAATCACTGTTCACATAACAGAATGCTTACAAGTTCAAGGTCTTCTTTCTTGATTTTATGAAACACCATCTGACTGATGTTGTGTCTCTGCAGAGAGGAGGTCAGGGAAACCTCTGAACCCCGATCACTCCGGCACACCAACAAACTTGACTTCTCTATGTACATCAAAAACGCAAAACGATGTCAGGACGATAATTTGATGGTAAAAAGGGATAAACAGAATACATTTTACAATGTAAAAGGACTGTTGTTTTCCAGAAGATGACATTGTACATTTGTAAATTTGTGGTACTTATATATTAAGAACACATAGGGCTCTGGGGCTATAGCAAACCCAAAGGCCCCACTTCATAGTAGCCATAGTATCTTGGTGCTACAGGAAAAATTTGATAAAAAAAAAAAAAAAATCTTCAACACAGAGATACAATGAGCATGCATACTAGATATTCTAGGCTACAACACAATAAATGAATAAATACATGAAAGCCGCTGAAGCGAAACTAGGAGCAGCGGAGCTTTTATTATGCCACAGTTGACCGTTTCGGTTCTTTCCGGTCGTGCGCATGTCGGAAAAAAGCAGCCCTGTTTTATCACACTAGATTAATTTGAAAGATCTGTTATAATGCTACTCTGTGCAGTCGTCATTTGTCTATTAAACTGCACAACATATTAAAGCGTCTTTGATGTTTCCGAAAATCGAGGGGATGGTCCATGTCACTAGTTAAAATTGCTCATTCTCTGGATTCAAACATTCATCAAAACATTTGGGATAATGTAAGTACACATGTCTGCAAAATATATAACACTGTTCTAATGGTTTTTGGATATTTTAATAAATAAATACAAATCTCACATATGATTTTAAATGGTCCTTTGCAGTTGCCCTAATGAAAACCTACTGTAATTCTTGTATACAGATTTAACTGTATAGTGTTAGGAAACATGACTTATTTACTTTTTTGTTTTTTGTTTTTTTACCCAATATTCGATTTAGGCTATGTAGCCTATAATTTTTATGACATTAATATTAAATATCATTATTTATATTTCACAGTATCAGCAACTGCATGGTAAATGGGTGTGATGCTGTGGAATAAATTGCTTATTTACAGTTTGTACAGATTGCTTTCAACACTTTTACATGATCAGAGCTATTCAATCTGGTTTTTGCTAGCTTTATCACAGACTGTGGTGACAGAAGTGGTACAACTGTCACAGAATGTTACAAGTGTCGCGTGTTGAATTCAGATTTGCACTGGTTATTATCATTCAACAGCGGCGAAGGCGTCAAACTACAGTCATTGTCAGCAATGTGTGGGAGACCAACCGGGGCTGGTGTTTCCATATGGCAGAGTATGGCAATTGTGAAAAAAATTATCCAACCTTCATATATCTATTATATTTCGTTATTATTATCATTTTAAATCAGAGGGTTTTACAAATATTTAACCAGTGATAAGCATTAAAAAGAGCTTGTCAGTAAAACTTTGTAATGCCATTAGATACTCAAATTGTCTGCGAAACCTTGTAACTTCACCCCACCTCCATTCAGATTGACAGCACACAGCCTGGAGGAGACAGATCTCCGCTTTTTTGCAATGCAAGGGAAAATAAATAAGTGATGTTTGAATAGTTCAGCATTTTCTTTACTCAAAAACTATGGGCCCTATTTTAACAAATCTAAGCACATGGTCTAAAGCGAACATCGTAATTGCCCTTGTGTGTCCGAATCCACTTTTACTAGTTTAAGGATGGGAAAAATGGTTGAGGCCTGGCACATGGTCTAAAAGGGTAGTCCCTATTCTCTTAATGAGTAATGGGTGTGTTTGGGTATAACCTGCCATAAATCAATCAGAGTCTCATCTCTCGTTCACTTTAAAAGCAAGTTGTGCTCGCACCATGGCAGGTTTGCTATTTACTAGGGCTGGTAAGCGATTACATTTTTTTATCTAATTAATTACATAATGTGGTGATTAATCTAATTTGGAGAAATTACTCTGAAATTATCATTTAAAATCATTGTAGTGCAAAGCATCAAACAGAGATTACAAAAAGTAGGTTCAGCATCAAATATTTTGTTTGATAATTTATTAAAATGTATTGGGTGAACTATAACTTTAATAAATGTATTTTCTTAATTTTATTATTATTACTGTTACAATATTAAATTATTTATTTAATGAAATAATACTCTAAATGATAAACTAAAACTGCCGGTAGGTGGTGGTAAATGTCTTAAAGTCATCGAGTGATGACAATTAATTCGTTTGATTTGTTCATATGGCTGATTCATTTAGGAGTGAAGTAAATGGTTCTTTATGAATGGTTCATTGAATCATTAGGCTTGTTCGACTTGAAGCGGGTCATCACCATCAGACCGATCGGTGTGTGACATCAAAGAAGAACCGAAGAGCTTTAGAGAGACTCCTTGTGCTTTTGAATCGCTCTCGCTGTACTGTGATGTCATACACTGATCGGTCTGTGCAGCGCCACTTCTAAGCCAACGCGACTAAACCCAATGGTTCAACTCACCAAATGGTTCACCAAATTCATTCAAAACTTGGATTAAGAAATTAAATGCCGCTGTGGGTTGCTCGGGGATGAACAGTTCTGATTTGTCTTTATATTTTGATTGGCAAAATTGAGTAAAACAGACAACACTGTTTCTAAAATAACACAATATTAAGGTGTAAGGTGAGTATTATATTTGCACTCATGTGATATTGCACTTAGCCTACAGCTCGTGTGATATTTCTTAACTATGTGATGTAAATATGAGACAAAATTTCAAAAAAGGGATTTATGCTCCATATCTTGAATTTTAGGGACATTTTCTAGGCTCCATCACGCAGTAAGTTGTTGCTCTGCCTCATATTAGTCATCAATCGACTGTATGAAATGGGGCAAGTGCGTTAATAATTTTAACACGTTATTTTTCTCCATAATTGATTAATATAATTAATTTGTTAAATTACCAGCCCTACTTTTTACATAGCAGAATTACATTTTTCATTTTTTAAAATGTTTGTCTACTGCTGCGCATCCTTGTGTGTGTAATAAACAAAGTGTGCCTATAGGCACATTTTACTAACACACTCTTTAAATAACAGAGAAAACATTGCGCCAGACATGCAATCCATCTGCGATTATGAACGTGATTTTGCCTAGTTGTCAGTGAACTACTGCTCTGTTTACTGAATGCGCTCAATCTGAAAGCAGGTGATGAAGATTTACTACTAATCATGGGACCGGCTTTACTGACGAGATGCGCACGACAGCTGCATTTGATTAATTGCACAGCCCTATCACCGGGTGTATGATAGGGCCCCATGTCTGTAAAGGCTAATGTTTTTTGAGTTTGAAGAGCAGAGAAGAATTAAGCTATTTGCTGTCTAGTTGTAGCCAATATACTTTTGTATGTTCTAAATATCCTGTGCATATAGCGCTTCATCGTTTATATCATGAGATTTAGCCCCCTCCCACCCCCATACCCTATGGTTTTGTGTAATGTCTTTACCACACCAGTCCGTGACAGCTGTTCTCTCGCGTTCTGAGGTTTAATCAGGTAGCACAGTTTCATCACTTGACTTGTTTCACATGTGCTTTACAGCAAACCGAGGTGATCAAAAAGAAAACTGGCCAGTGATGAATCTTTATAGTGCACTCATGTCGAGAGCTAATGTACATGCAAGATATATATATATATATTTTTTTGGGGGGGGGGGGGTTATAGCAGCACTTAATATGTGGGAAAATGGTGGGATTTCTGTGATCACTCACTGGGAAAAGATTGGGTGCTCCCGATGGCCAATCAATCTAGGTCTACTTTTCCTTTCATTAACAGCTTATCACAGGCCCCCTCCATCCGCGGTCCTGGGGGTTCAGCACAGCCTAGCCCTTGTTAATCCAGCCCTGGTTATATACCATATAATCATGATGAGAATATCAGGTGCTTTACTGACCTTTGGCCTTTGGCGAACAGCACCTGCTGAACAGTAAGATGACACCGTCTGATTTCACGGTTTCCTTCTGGTAACATTTGAGCAGCTCCTTTAATGTTCTAAAATTCCTCTTGGTTCCACTAAGATTGTAGTCACCATTTTCAGACCTGATGATCAGACAGTGCTTGTACTCTACATCCTCATATGCCTAATTGAAAGAAAAGATGATGTAAAGAAATGAACCATTCAAAGGTTTGGGATAAGTAAAATGTTGGGGTAAGTAAATTTTTTTTAACCGCATTTTGGATCAAATAAATGCAGCTTTGGTGATCACAAGAGATTTTCAAAACCATTAAAAAAAATCCTATAATATTCAATATTCAGTCTTAAGCAGAAATTGCTAAACTGACAATTTATTATGTTTTGTAATAAGCACTTAGCAAACACGCACCCCGACAGCAAGTGTCAGGAAGTATTTGTTGAAGTCTTTGGGGCTGCACCGAAGCACGAATAGTCCTCTCTGGTTCCCTGACTTCCGTAGTTTACTGATTGCAAACTCCATTCTGTCAACACAGGCAGTGAAAACAATGATAATGCTTACAAATGATGTTTGAATGCAAATCTTCAGAGAATTTGATGAATCAATTTACTGGAGTCTTAATAATCCAAATATAAAACAGGGCCAAAATTGTGCTCTGAATGAATTCTTTCATAAGTATTCCCTTTATTGCTTACGATATTGGCCCATGGCAGTAGCTCTCAATGGCCTCCAGCAGATGGGGTGGAATGACATCCTTGCAGAGGTAGTGATGGGCATCCGTGGTCAGTCTGTAGTAACCATCAATTAAAGATGTAAAAGACAATGCCTCCATTGAGGAGGAGAACACCAGCTCCTGTTTAAAAAAATAAAATAAAATAATTTAGTGCAAGATCTTTAAATATTCTCACCGATAAGAGCAGGAAGTCATCCAAAAAAATTCAAAGGTAGTGTGAACCCCTCTAACATGGTGTAAAAATCAAAAGATATCCCAGTGAACAATGCAGCAGAGTTTCTCTTCTACAATAGACTTACTAGAGTTTTTCCATCCTGTCTGTTGACGGAAACTATGCGGTTTATGTTGGTACCCTCTTTGCTGGCTTGTCTGATACTGATATCGACAACTTCCCCAAAATCACAATACGTCTGCAGGTCCTTGTGAGAAAGTACATTAGTGTTATGAAATTTCACTTGCAGAAAAAGTAACCTCCCTTTATATTTTGGCACGAGTACAGAAATATGAATAAACACAACAAGATTGGTATTTCCTTCTGGATATGCTAGAGCATTCAAGGCTGCAAATTAATTCTTTCAAAGTTCCAGGTAGGTTTAGATTAGGTTTCATGACATGTAGCATGTGTCTTGCTTTCTGCCCATAGTACATAAGACGCAGTGCAAAGGTAAAGGCTCTAAATTCTTAAAGAGATGAAAGAAACAAAATCATAATTGTAGACAAATCACAACTCCAGTAGAAGACCAATTGCAACAATAAAAAATTGAAAAAAAAAAAGTAAAAAAAAGACTTGATTAAAGAACATTTACTCATATCACTAAAATATATTTGTGACCATATGAACTTCAATCACACCAGTTTAAAACTTGTTTTGTGCATCAGCACAGCCAAAGGGTAAATTTTATTTTCAAGTACACGTGAATTTTGGTGAACATTTAAAATCAGTTACCTCAGACTGTGTCTCTTTGTGTCGTTCTCTGCACCACTGGATGCCATTGTCTGCGGAGATGATGATAGTGACCTGATCGCCCGAGTGCTCTTTGACCTGGAAGTGTTCAGTGTAGAAGCCAGAGTCCAGAGACTCCAGGCTGATCAGATATTTGAGCTTTAGGTCGCGTGCGGAGGCTCGGCACTGGCTGAGTTGCTGCACGACTTTCCGAAAGCGATAGCGGATACGCTTTCTTGTGATGAAATGGTAGTCTTGGATTTGCTCCCTCATGTCTTTAGGAAGGAAGAACTTGTAACTGTGAACAAAGCAGATAATAAGAGTTTGTATCAAATAGATCTTTTTTTAAGGTAGTCTAGGATGGATGGAGGTTTGTATAAGTCTTTGTACCATTTGTGTTTTTATATTTATGTTTTTACATTGGTCGGACATGAGATCAATGTTTAACCATGTTTTTACCATGACACCATTACCAACTCAAAAGGCTTAAACTCGTGACAGTGTGCAAACAAACATGAAAATACCAATCAGGGAGAGGAAGGGAGCATTATAATGATAAAGACCATGATGAAGAAACTACGTTTTTTTTTTTTTTTGCCTTTATTATGATAGGACAGATCAGCACTGACAGGAAGTGAAGTGGGAAAAGGTCCTCGAGTCAGGATTTGAGCTCGGGATATCCGTGGTGCAAAACCGGCATGACTACTGGCACCGACCAATGGAGGTATTCTTTAAAATAACATGACAATTTTACATTAAATAATAACATGAATATGGTAACTAATTATACTATAGTATTCAGAACAAATCACAATTTTAGACCCAACTGACCAAATGTTTCTCAAGATATTAAAGGGAACGTTCACCCAAAAGTGAAAATTCTGTCATCGCTTACTTACCCGGACGTTGTTCCAGACAGACAGACAGACAGACAGACAGACAGACAGACAGACAGACAGACAGACAGACAGACAGACAGACAGACAGACAGACAGACAGACACAAAAACATTTTGAAGAATGCTGGTAACGGTTGATAGTAGCCATTGACTTCCATAGTATAAAAATATTATGGATGTCAGTGGCTACTGTCAAATATTTGGTGGTAAATATATCTTGTTTTTGTCCTTAACAGAAGAAAGAAACTGACTGAATTTTTAGGTGAACTATCCCTTTAATGACCATTTAATCTAAAGTATTAGACTAAAATGCTGAATATTATGAATTATTTAGGGTGTGTCTATAATAGATTAGGAATTAGAAATATTTAGAAAAAAGGCAAATGGGTCCATAGCTTTTCACAGCCTCACAGCATATAAATGGCATTAACAAGCCTAAATATTAAGAAGGTCATCACATTACTAGTACCTAATATTATTATAGATGTCCAGTGGGGAGCACTGCTTCTCTTTAGCAATCCTCATCATGTCCAGCACAGCCAAGCCAAGGCACTCCTCCTGAACCTCATGGGCAATGGATAACTTCACCCAACCGTTTACAAAGTCGCTCCTCCACTGCATAAAACAAAGGAAAAACCCACATCTGTGTGACTATCTTTTCTAACATTTTAAAAGTTTTTACTGTCAATTTTGATCAATTTGTTCAAAGTGTCCTTGCTGAAAAAAAATAATAAATAAAAACATTAAAAATGATTTAATTAACTATATGTCTGTAATAGTGTTGTCACGGTACCAAAATTTCAGTATTCGGTACCGATACCAGTGAAAATCCGCGGTTCTCGGTACCAATTTCGGTACCAAAGCAAAACACAAAAAAATGCTAATTAAAAAAAAATAACTTTTTATCACTAAAAAAAAAACCAATGCCATTCTTTATACTTTTTTACAATTGAGTTTAAAGTTCTTCTACAAGTAATATAATTATGAAAAACATTAAATAAGTTTCACCCAAATTTAATTTGTCTTTTGATTTATGAAATGTAAACATTTTATTTTTTGGTAAATAAAGGGGATTTGCTTTTAAAATTAAAACATGGAAGAAATATTGTGTGATTAATTTTTAATTAACAGTAGTAGCAGTATCACATACATTTTACAAAATAATAGTAATATTTCTAGCACAATGACTTTATGTAAAAATGAATTTGTAATGAATGCATATTTGTCATTTATCTGAACTTAAGACTGGTGGTGATGCTTAAGATATTTTTGTTCATTGAGGGTTTCTGTAAAAAAAAAAATAGTAATAGTTCATAATAATTATTATTAAAAGATAATAATACTACTAATTCTACTACCATACTAACAATATACAATGCACTATGGATTGATGAGCTGCTGGTTCATGAATATTAATCACGTTGTCTGCATCCGGTCGAACTGATTTGCTGAAATCAAAACAGGGACGTTAATAGATGAGCGCCAGCCAATGAAATTGCCATTTGCGCATTAGCTCCACCCACTACCGGAGAAACCGGCATATCTTCTTCCGGCATATAACCGGCAAATACCATAGACAGTAAAAGAGGCAAATACAGGTTTACTGTGCGTCCATTGAGATGAATTGAAAAGTACAGATCGCTTGATGGAGAGAGAACTCTGAAGTGCTCAGTCAGTGTTCAGCGAGTGAAAATATATCTGCGCCAATCTTATAATAGCCTCGAACACACACACACTGGCGAGTAAAATCTAAGAATTTATTAGCCAATGGCTAACAATAGACATAATTTAGTCGCCCTGAGTAAAATTTATTCAAATATGCGAGTGATTTACTCGCAATGTAGAGGCTGTTTTGACGGTTTTCCGTGAATACCTTTAAATTGACACTCGTTTTACTCAAATGAAACGGTAAAATGCTTGTGAAGTGACTCAGAACAGTTCTGGTGATGTTGTTTGTGTATTTATGTCCTCATTATTGCAGGCGTCTTGCGCTTCAGTCTATGTAGTAAACAAACCATTCATTCATTCACACAGAGACATGCACGCAGAACATGCAGGATGCAGATTTCAACCAACTTTTGCGGCTTAACATTTACAGATACTGGTCCATATGGAGATTTGATTTGATTAATTTATGCCAACTTTGACAAATTCCGTGACTGTCCATATTAAAATGTAAGTTTAATTTTCATGACTGGATTTTGAGATTCCGGCCGCGTTTTCTGCTTCGCGGAAATCATAGCGCTGTATGCATCCCGAATCGGGTTTGAACGGGTCCTCGGTACCACCGGTACTTACAGAAACCTGGTACCATGACATTTTAATTTTTTTAGTACCGACTTGGAACCGAAGTACCGGGTCTTTTGACAACACTAGTCTGTTAATATACAGACTAATAAACAGAACATGTCCACTGTCAATTTACCGGGCTGTCTATAGGCTGACTGTTGACTACTAGTGTTTGGCCAATCTGGCACATTTTCTGTAACCAACTCTCAAAATGCTAATTACCAGCCAATTAATTGGCCTGGCAGGTATAATGGTCTAGATTGTGCATTGTTAAGCATAGCACTAGAAGCATTGTTAAGTTTATATTAAAACACTTACTCACTATGGCTTACGGGGTACACACCAAAAAACACCATTTATTAAACATGTTATGTCAAACGAGCATCAGTAAACAAACAATACTGTTTTTATTGTAAACTAACAACTACGACACTCATGTGCATTAATAGGAGTGTTCCATAGAAAACCACATCAGAACTAAAAGCAAACATACACTGAAAGCATCAACCACAAACAGGGCAGCCGCAGACTGACTGACAAGTGTACACAAGATGACACTGCTAAGCTGCTGCCTCAACAACCTGTTTAAAAATGACTCCTGACTGTGTCTGACTTGCACATTTACAGGACATAAACCCATGTAATCCAACGGGGTTAGATAGAGTTCACCTCCAAACACATCACAGCTTGATCTTAAACCACCATAAGCCTGCTCTCTCCGTAGATGGCCTCAACATGACCGTCATCTGACTTCCGCTGAGACATGGCTTCCCCATGAGTTTTTTGGTCACTGAATAAAATGGGCCACAGTGATAGTAACCGAAATTTAAGCAGGGATGCACAATTAATAGAAATAAAATTGCAAATTCAATTTCACCTGCACTCAGATGGAGCAGTATTTACTACACAGAGCCATAGTTCACTGAGAAGATATGCAAACAGCTGTCATTATCGTGAACAATTTTGTTGATTTCATAATCCTACGATTACATCGTCTGTGATTATGAACGCAAATTTGCGAAGCTTATAAGAGAACTACGGCTCGGTGTAGTAAATGCTCCACCTGAGAGCAGGTGATGGAGATTTACTACTTATCACAAAACCGGCTTTAAAATATAAAATCTGAGAAAATATAAAATATAAAATATAAAATTTGAGATTTTTTTTTTACTCATTATTATTGGTCAACACTGGATTGTTTAATTGTGCGGCCCATTTCCTCAACTTTTGCATTTCCATTAGCTTGCTAATGCTCACTTATAGCACTAATAAACTAATAAATAAAGATAACAAACAAGGTGTGCTGTCTACAGCCTTGGTCTGCGGTGATCTTCATTTACAAATGCGTCATTAAAATGAACTGTTACTCAGTGAATACTCAACGAAGAGACAGGAGAGATATATCTATAGAAAGCCTGACATGTCTACTTTTAAACTAAACAACTGCTGCCAAAAACAAATATTCTGTGATAAAGTTATCCATATGAAAACAACGCAATGTCCGTTTTTCACGTCTCCCTTCATTATCTTCTAATGTGACCACGCCCCCACGCTGAGCGCGCTATTCAGATGCTAATGTTTCACTGAAGCGCGCGGCTTGAATACGCCCATACAACAGAAAACAACACAGCGAGACTGTTCAAGTTTTTTATTTTACTGATTGCTTCGCGATGAGAGGAAAAGACATAATTCACCCCAAAAAGATGTGATGTGGATTTCCTCAGGATTTGGATTTCCTCAGAGAAAAAGAATGAAGCACTTTATTCAGCAGAGATCATAAACATGAGTAAGTCTCTTTTTATTTATTTAAATACATGTACTAGTTTTCACATAATGTGTAAACATTTTACTAGTTAGACTTTTTTCAAACTATAATTCCTGACTAAATGTATAATCAAGTGAAACATTATGAAGTTTGAATAATAATATACACTACTATACCATTCAAAACTTGATGTAAATATAAATGCAACAAATAAATGTAAACGTAACAAATGTAACAAACAATGCTGTTCTTTCAATTTACCCCCCCCCCCCCCGCCAAAATAAATAAATAAAAATAATAATAATAATAACAATAAATGTTTTTTTTTTCCTTTTTTGTAGAGAATCAGATTGTTAAAAGGATTTCTGAAGGATTGTGTGACTGGAGTAATGATGCAAAAAATTCAGCTTTGAAAGTCAGCTTTGATTGTTCCTAATAAACTGTTTATCTGCACTCGCAAGTTGATATTAAATTATGTTTTGGGATAATTAAATATATTCTAAATAAACTACAAACATAAAATTATATACATTTATTTTGTCCTCACGTTCTTTCTTGTAACTCTTCTCAGTCACAAACCTGACTGAAAGGCTCATTATGCAGCTCACTATGCGGGCCTTTGTCTTCTCAGGTGTAAATCACAATGATATTCATGATAGTTGACGCCTACTTGCATATAACTTTTACAAACAAAAAGTGTCTTAGAAAATGTAAATCAATATAATTTTCTGTGAGTAAACAAGATGATTTTCACATAATTTAGAAAGAAAAATTCTAGGCTACAAGCTGCAGTTCTCAAAAGTCCCGGGAACCAATGGTCTGTATGTTTTTTTTTTGCCTTATTCAAGTGATTTAACATTTTTAGTTTTTCACTAACCACGCATAACTTTTTTTTCTCAAAAACACAATCATGTACATACATGCTGCTCACATATTATTATAGCCCAGTTTGTGCTGATTACAGTGAGACTTTAGCCATTTAGATGTTTATAAGCAACTGAAAAAAGCACAAATGTCAGGGCATGACAAAACTTCTCCAGGCTCCAAAAATACCCTTAGACCTCAGAGGGTAAAAGTAATTTCCTTATTGTATTTTACATTTAAAACTAGATTTTAGATTTTAGTGTTTTATTTTGACTTGTATTTAGACACAGCAGACAATAATATTAATATCCAGCATTGTGCTTCATTGTTGCAGCAATTTTATTGCTTTATTACTTTTTTTTTTAATTTAACCAGTAAACTATATATACACCTACATGTAATATGTAGATGAATAACATATAATTCCAGCGTTAGTATAAAAAAAGAAAAGAAAAAAAACACCAAGGGATTCTACGATACCACTTTTTCCAGGACTTGGCTGATAGAATACTTTTATTTTTGGTACTTGCCGATACCTGTATTGGTATTTTCATTGTATATGTAGATTTTTTTAAACATTGGGTACCGAAAATAGAAGTATATGTAGAATATTAGTTGGTTAACTTAATTTATCAAATAGATATATCCTTCAGTTATTTTCAAACTTAATTATGCCCATTAAAATTGATTAAATATTAAAATCGATTTATATTCCAAAGCAACTCACATAAAGAAACACTCATGAAACAACCAAAACATGTGCAACGCATGCACGTATTTGTATTGGTGCAGAATGAGAGGGACAAGTACAATAGGCTAATCTAGCACATTTACACTGGCTGATGAAAGTTTCACTTTCACCATAAAGTCGTGTAAGGTTGAAAAATGTTGTTTATAATGAATGCCTTTATAAATTTTGTTTAATATCCATGATTTAGTTTTAATTCAAATGATGCATGTGCTAAGTGAGCAAACATCAAAGATCACGCAACAGAAGTGCACTCTCGCTCTTTACCATTAAGTAACGTAACTTTTGCATTCTTTTACTTGTTTTTGACATATCCGACCAAACTACAAACTTTCTAGTGATGACTGTGAATAGGGGATTTTAACTCGACAAGCTCGTGCATGTGTGCTGCTATGGGCTCAATACACTCAGCATGCTTTGCTTATCAGCTTGCGCACATCAGCTATACAGGCGTTAATACAGGATGTTTATCATCATATTAACTGCATACACATACTTCATAGACATCCTTAATCTCTAACATTACCTCCGTTCTGCTGTTTGTTGCTCTGTTACTGGTGTTTCTTTGTCTGAATATGGCACTTATCAAATGCTGTGTGGTATTGGCGTTGGGGTATTTTAACGAGTACAGCAGTTCAGTATCGAACCCGATACCAATACCAGTATCGGTGCATCCCTATTAATAACATTATTAATTACATTGGGATAAATTCCATACATTTCATATAATAAAATTGTTCTGAAAATTTCTGGAAATAATAGTCAGCAAATAAACCCACAACTAAAACATTTTAACCCAACCCCCATGGAATGTCTGCATTCAGCTAAATGGTTTTGTGGTATTTTAAAACCGTTTTCAACTGACATTATGGCATTTAAAATACAATTATTCCAAACATAACTGTGGCGCATGGGACTGTGTTGCGTAGTCAGTAAACAACTTCCATCGGTGCTGCTGCAGCAAAAAACACACTGCTGCTCACATTAAACATTTTATTTTATTTTTATTATATTTTTATTTTAGCACTTAATTTGATCGAGGCGCCGGTGCGATCGAACAGCTGAGACATAATTATTTTATTTTTTTTATAATATTTTTTTTTGGAATAAGATATAAAACATTTTAAAATACTTTTATTTGTGCAAACTCACAATAAAAATCAGAAGATTGTACTCTTGTAAAATAAAGCAAACAAACAGAATGTGCATTGTCATCCCTTTCCTTTCCATGAACTTGTTTATGGAGTGCCATCACACTTCTGTTTTAAATCCGTTATCTTAATTATTTAAGTCCGATATCATTTGCATATTATTATTATTTTTTAAACAAATTATTTTTATTTTAGGCCTATTACTTACATAGGCTATACATTTTATTTAAAGCATCCCATTTTGTTCCAGGGCTTGAAAACCTGTGCTCTAGGCTAGTTAGGTCCATGCAGAAACTTGTGAACAATGCTCTTTCGTGGCGTCACCTTTTAGTGACATCATTGAATGCACTGGGAAAATTTATTGTCAGTGTCGGTCACAGCGTGTTTTAATTGCTGTTTTGAATCCAGCAATTATTTATTTACAAATTATAAGCTCTGATTATGACAAGTGTGGTATAAAAGCTTTGTTTATTAGAGGAATAAGAAGGAAAATGTTACATCATGACCATACTTTGGGATGCCATTCGCACCCATATAGCCTTTATGCGGCTTTGTTCTATTTTGCCGGTTGTTTTCATTTTAATGTACTGTTAAAGTTTAAATTACATTAAAAGCTTAAATTGTACATTATGAATGATGATGTGTTTATATACCATCACCATCACTCACAGCCGTTCGCAAGTGCGCATGAGCTGCACGCAGCCCAAAATTAAATAGGTCAATCGATTGCATCTCTTATTGACAATTTATCGATTAATCATTGACATCTCATATATCATATATATATATATATATATATAAAGATCAATCACATTCCACACAGTGACAGTCATCGCATACCAGACTGTTGATGAAAGACGAACAGGCGCCACAAAACAAGCCCACTCAGTAGAGTAAGAGAGCAGCCAGCATGAGTTTCCTTAATTTATCATTTGTTTAGTAAATAGGGGCCTTTATCAATGCAGATATACACTAAAGTAATTCACATTTACACACTCTAAAATCCGAAACCAAGAAAAAGATAAACTAGGTCAAACTGCAATTTTATGATATATATAGATGGGCTCAATTACACAAGATATGCTCAGATTTCAGGCCAGGTGAAATGTAATTGTAAAACATTATTGCTATGGTGATTTAGTATCCAATGACGGCACAAACATAACTTAATTCACAATAAATGGTAATTTTTTTATT
Organism: Carassius carassius; assembly: GCF_963082965.1. Classification (NCBI taxonomy): domain Eukaryota; kingdom Metazoa; phylum Chordata; class Actinopteri; order Cypriniformes; family Cyprinidae; genus Carassius; species Carassius carassius. The sequence continues at coordinate 20,496,361 of NC_081759.1, read as the reverse complement.
ACAAAGCTGATGATGTGAGGAAGGCTCACCTGAGCAAAGAGGTAAGACATAACACAGTCATCAAGGACAGGACTCTCAGACCCTTTAGTCACTCCATAGCGGTACGCTCGGGATGCCCCACAACTGTACCAGCCGGGAAAATAGTACCTGATGGAAAATATCACAGTCACTAAATCACAGGCTGAAAGAAATGAGATGTAGAAGCCAAAAGCCATAAAATAATCCAATTTAATCAAGTGAAAGATGGAGCTGAGTCTGTTACCTAATTCTGAATAACAAACTCTCAGTGGCCGTTTCGTCTACATGGAGAACATGATTGGGTGATAACCAGACACTTTCATCTTCTTTGTATAGCCCAAACAGGCTGCAGTAGACTGGAGAAACTCCTGTGAGAAACACATTAGCATAAAGAACAGGTTTAATGAGAGAAGTTAGATACCCAGTGTAAAATTAGAAAAGCCTACACGTGTAAAATAGGGATGGGTAATGATGGCCAGCTAACTGAGCAGCGGTGCTACAGCCAGCGTGTCGATTTGTTATTTTCATTTAAATTTTACAATATTATTTTTTACTTTTCACTTGTATACTATTTTTTTTTTTAAATGCATCCATAAGAAACTTGATTGAAAAGCATAAAAAAAACCCAAACTTTTCCACAATACACACACACACACACAAAAACACATTTCAAAGTTCTTATTGGTAAAATTAATTATTACTTAATAATTACTGATAATTAATAATTTAGCATAATTAATACCTGATATTTTCATCATAAAAAAAAACAAACCAAAACAAATATATATAGGAAAGGGGTACTTGAGCCTAAACCATACACACTATTTGCCAGAAGAAAAAGTGGTAACACTTTAGAATAAGGTTCCATTAGTTAATGTTAGTTAACTACTTTAGTTAACATGAACTAAGCAAGAACAATCCTTCTACAGGATTTATTAATCTTAGTTTATGTTAATTTCAACATTTACTAATGCATTATTCAAATCAAAAGTTGTGCTTGTTAACATTAGTTAATGCACTGTGAATCAGCATGAACTAACAATAACTGTATTTTCATTAACTAACATTACCAAAGTTTAATAAATACAGTAATAAAAGTATTGTTCATTCATGTTAATTAATAGATTAACTAACATTAACTAATGGAACCTTATTCTAAAGTGTTACCGAAAAAGGGTGCAAAGCATTTATGTCTGAATTAGGGATGCAACAGCATCATTTTTTTCAGAACCGATCCAATCCTGAAAATTCTGAGTATCTGCCAAAACGGTTCCAATCCGATACCAGAATCAATTTAGAATTTCTATACTTCTTTGTGTTGACCTGATTATCACTCTTTTGTGTGTTAAACACAATCTACCACATAAAGACAACTTTATTTTAATGATAAATAACAAATTAAAAAATATATTATCACAATCTATGACAAAAACACTATTATAAACTAGGTTAGTGGATAATTCAGCAGCAAAAGATACTCTAGAAAAATCACAGGTGCACAAATATAATTTGATAAAATCTAGTGAAATATTTCATTTACAAATAAAAGTGGAAAATCACTTTAACACGTGTCTCCTAACCAGGGAAACATGAAAACGTTTCTATTTCTGTTCACACTGAAAGCAAAAATGTTGTGACACACAATCATTTTAGTTTGATATAAAGCTGTGAGCATCACAATTTTTGATCAAATGAAATTGCACAGTGAAAGAGCCTGATAAAATGTCATGCTGTGAGATGTTAGTCACAGACTCATGTTTCATTTGAACAAAAACCCCATGGAAGGGATATATCACATTACATCTGGCAAGATCACAGTGTTTACGGTGTTGAACGTCTAATTGACATCAACTTTATGAACTCAAAATACATTTATCACTTCTTTTCTTTATGATGTGCATGACTGACCACACTCCTTGGCAGCATTGATGATGAGCTGCTCGGTGACATATTCTCCTGGTGGGTAGCAGAGAGGGGTGCAGTGAGCATCACTCCGGATGCTGAGGTGGATCCTTAGAACGGTGGGTTGCTTTGGGAAAAGCTCCTCATAGTGGACATCACCGTTCTGGTAAAGCGGCTCAGAGACAGCCGTCTCCATGTCCATCACAGAGACACAAGCGATGACAGGCAAAAGAGCAACATTCACCTGGTGGTGGACAAGTAGAAAAGAGAACACAGTCAGATTACCCGCAGATGACTGGATGGCTACTAACAAATCAGAACATATTTGCTTGATATATTTTGTTGAGCAAAAACAATACAGGGAAATCATTAAGAAACAAATGCAAATTTCACCTTCAAACTTCACATCCAAAGTCTTATAAAGAAGCAATTCATTTTAGCACATCTACCAACAAATTTTAAAGCCTTGAAATTACGTAAAAAAATATTAACCACCCCAAGAAAAAAAAAAAAGAAAACCAAACCAAAACACAAAACAAAACAAATACAAAATTAGGCAATAATTGGGGAAAAAAGTGGAATTACTGCCAATGATCATTTATTATTTAAGAAATGAGAAATAAGTAATGATCTGTACATGACCAGGTGGCCGTTCTCAATGGACATGTTCTCACCATATTTAATGTTTTTTTTTTTTTTTTTTTTCAGATGTTTCTGTATTCGCTATATTTGAAAGCCAAATTATTATTTATTATGTACTTCACTCGCTTTAAGGTAAGGGGTTAAACGGTTTAAAAAGTCATTTATTTTCAATAATTTTTCAAACTATTTAAAAAGGCTTGCTGCGTGGTTAAAATCCGCTACATTTATATATAAAAAAAAGTTTTTTAGAGAAAAAAAAAAATAGGCTTACGTCACATAGCCTATTAATAAGTCACTTTTTTATTTCATAGGTCTAATGCCAACTCAAAATGTTTACAAACATTACAATAAACATTGTAAACATGGCTATGCTATTTAAGTTCCCTCACTCTACAACAAATACTTTCAATTAACAGTAGCCTATTTAAAAAAAGAACAAGAATAAAAAAAAAAATACCATAATATGTCGTCAACTGATATTGGATTTTGCCGATACCTAGTGTTGGGCGATATGGTCATTTTTCTAATCATCATATCGTCAGCCCGTGAGATCGACGATTAGGCCTGTCACGATAACAAATTTTGCTGGACAATAAATTGTCTAAGAAATTATCGCGATAAACGATAATATTGTCGTTCTAAGACCAGTTTCAACTAATATAATGATAATGGCATAATAACACATGTACACCTTTTCAAAGATCAATTAACTTTTATTTTATGGCTGTTCCAGAGCAAGAAATACCAACATGTTGACTTTGTGTGGTTTAAAATTAATTAATTTTGTATGTTATATTATGTTTATATGCCAGTTAGGGATGCTCATATTGACGGTTTAACCGTTAACCTAAAGTAAACATTTTGAGCGATGAAGGGGGCCGTTCACATGTCACGTCTTTTTTTGTGCTCAAGTTCGTTATTTCAAACGTGGTATGCGTGCTCATAATGGAAGAGACACGGTCGTTTTTCCAGGCGCGTCCGCACCACATCTAGTTAAAACATCTCAGCTTTTCAGAATGACGCAAGCGCACCAGGTTATGTGACAAGAACCGAATCAATCAGCTTCCTTCGGGGTGAAATTCCCCATTGTTTTTGAAAAATGGGGTGCACCCAAACACTGCAGAGTTTTTTTTTTTTACTTCATTACAACAAGGGTTTTTCGGTGGTGGAAATCCATTACTAAATTTCCTTGTTGTAACGGATATTGCAGCTGATGTATGCTTAGCAACGACAGACGCCTCAGGAGCGCAGCTGCCCGAGCGGTTTGGAAAAAAGGAGAAAACGACGCGCGTGCGCGGTGTGTGTGTTAACTGGACACGTAGACAAGCAACCACATGCCTACAGACATATAAGCTGAGCAAGCCAAATGAAGCAAGCAAAAAGTAGGCCCATTTCGACAGAAAGGGCAACGAAGTTACTTGCAAAATATGTGACACGGTATTAAAATGAAGTACAATAGTTGTGCAAGTACAATGCTGTATCAACTGAGACGCAAACATCCACAAGCAAATAAAAGGCGCTTTCCAAAGCTGGCCACTCTAGTGAGACGTTATCTCTTTATTCCTGGGACATCTGTGCCATCGGAGAGGCTGTTTTCTACCGCGGGCTGTCAACAGGCTGCGCTCCAGACTAACCCCACATCATGACATGACATGCTATGTTATTTAAATAAAACTGAAAAATTAATCGCAGCCGGAAATATTATCGAGCTCATTTCTTTTTATCATGCGATTAATTGATTTATCAACTATCGCGACAGGCCTGTCAACGATACACAATATTATCGTGCATAGGTGGAGCAAGAGAGAGACTCTTTGTTCTTGTCATAGCATAACTATTTGGCGTTTTAAACCATGCAGGTGAGCGAGAGTGAATCTATGGAATCACCAATAATCGAAAAAATATACTTAAAACATACTGACTGATTTATCTAACGTTAAATATAAAAATACGCAACTGTCATATCGCACGTCCTGTGACAAATATGCCGCATCAACGCACTGAGGTAATCAGTCTAAATGTTCTGCAAAATCAGTCAACGGTGAAAATCAATAGTAGATTTATTTTAAAGTCCAACAATTTAACACTAATTTTGGACATAATCAAACATGCTAAATATAAAAGTATTCAAAACAGGTAAGTTCATATATTTGGAGTAAAGTTGAATAGAACTGATGCATCAGTCATACAGCGCTCCAGACCGCGCTCCTCATGACGAGCTCAACGCACCGCCACAGAGACAAGAATGAGGACTTTGGACCATTGGGCAACAGTCCAGTTCTTCTTCTCCTTAGCCCAGGTAAGATTCCTTTGACATTGTCTGTGGTTCAGAAGTGGCTTAAAGGCATGGTTCACTTTCAAATTACATTTTGATTTGTTTTAGCTTACCTTAAGGACATCCAAGATGTAGGTTTTAGGTCAAACCGTTCTTGTCTGTGACTCATATAATGGGGGTCTATGGTCACCACCTCAAAGAGCATGCACAGAGGAGTCCAAATTAAACAATTACCCATCGTAAGTACACATTGATGACCTGAAGGGGACTAGACTTTAAACGTGCAAAAATTATTTCGGACGCTGCTGCGAATATGGGCGGGATAAAACGGTCTCTCCTCAATTATCACAACATGGATTAATATGTGCTTGTACTGTGTCTTTTGCGACGGCGCCGAAAGCGTATTATTATATTGCAATCTCTGTATCTCTCTCTATATAAATATATACACCCTAAGCAATAAAAAATTATAAAACGTCCTCATTCAAATGTACCATCTGTTCCTGTTTCCACTGACACTGCGAACCATGCAGCTTCTTTTTTTATTTTATTTTTATAATCTTTTAAATATGTATTATATAAAATAGGACGCTGCGCTACAGCTAAAGCGCTTCCTTCATTTTTGAATTTCTGTACAGAGAGGTCACGCAGTGACGTATCGATCTTCTACTGGTCCCACATCGCAGGTCAGAGTTCACCAAACTTGAACTTTGGAACGCAGCAAAACGCAAAAATTTTCGCGTGAGCTTGCGTTTCCGGTCTGACGCATTCGCATGAGTATGAAAGGAAGTCAATGGAACGAAAAGTGCAGTGTGACCACCCCATGAGACACGAAAGTGGTTTGTGTAAGAAAACAAAGAGTATTTATATCGTTTTTACCTCTCGTACACAACCACGTCCAACTGATCTGAGGGTGCGCGTGCTTCCTGATGTGATGTATGCGAGCGCTCTGGCTTAGTCTGCGCAAGCGCGGAAAGCGCTGGAAGTGATCTCTCGCGTTTGTACTTCACTCATTGTTTACTGTTTACCACACGATACGCCACCAATCTGCACTGTCTGAAATATAATACAGTAATTGTAATTAATTAATTTGTTTATAATGCACCCTATAATCGTTGCGATTATAATAAAAATACAACACTTTACTCACTCTATTGCCAGCGTGCCATTCGGTCCCTCTGGCCTTGGACGTCGCCTCCAGTTTATACGTGGCAAAAAAAAAAACACAACATGTAAAATGCTGTGACTCAACAGCGGAGAAAACTCATGATCTTCACTCAGGCAGGTGTGTGATGCGATACTGTCAATGTCCTCGTCCTGTAGCTAGTTGTGGCATTGCTATGTTCCATTCGTGACAACATATGCTCTCCACTTCTGTTGGCATCTCACAACACTTGCTACTAAAACACCACCAATTTTGAAGAGATTTCTGTCTCTCTGAGGCTTGAAGATGTGCTGCCTGCAGCGGATGCTTCCTCCATCGCTCTGAATACTTGATCTGTGTATTCTGGTTCAAATAAATATGCTTGTGAAAAATATTCAACGTTGTCTGTTGATATATTGAAATTGTCTTCCATTGCAATTTCCTGTACGTCTAAATATGTTGAGATCTTCATAGTGAAAGGTAACACTTCCGAAATCTGTGTAAACCATAGACAGTAAGTGTAAAACAATGAGTGACATACACGCGCGTGTGAGAGATAACTTCAGGGGCTTTCCGCGCTTGTGCAGACTAAGCCAGAGCACGCGCAAACGTCACACGATCAGTTGGACGTGGTTGTGTACAAGACGTAAAAACAATAAAAAATACTGTTCGTTTTCTTACACAAACCGCTCGTTTCGTGTCTTAGGTCATCAATGTGTACTTACGATGGGGAATTGTTTAATTTGGCTCCTCTGTGCATGCTCTTTGAGGTGATGACCATAGACCTCCATTATATGAGACACAGACAAGAACGGTTTGACCTAAAAATATCAAAATGGGAAATACTGCGGAAACAAAGAAACCTACATCTTGGATGCCCTTGAGGTAAGCTAAAACATATCAAAATTGAATTTGAAAGTGAACCATCCCTTTAACAAGAGGAATACAACAACTGTAGCCAAATTCCTTGACAGGTCTATATGCCTTGACCCCAGCCTCAGTCCATTCCTTGTGAAGTTCACTCAAATACTTGAATCGATTTTTGCTTGACAATCCTCATAAGGCTGCGGTTCTCTCGGTTGGTTGTGCATATTTTTCTTCCACACTTATGGTCCTTAGGTTTTAACTGTAAATTCCCCTAACAGTTAAATTGTGGAGGATGCAGGAAATCGTTCTTTGGTGACATCCCAGATCAATCATCAAACCAAGGTAGGAAAGATTTTATATTTAATATTATTGGTTAGGGACTGTCTGTAAGTGGAGGGGGTCGAGAGAAGGAGGAACGATAGACTCACTCAGACGTGAGGGGGTAGACACCAGCTCCGGGGTGGAGTAGGTAAATTGGTGTCAGGGTACACCTGTAAATGAAGTAACCTTGTGAGTAAAAGGGGTACAAGTTCACATCGGTAGGTCTTAGGATAAGATATATTTAAAGATGTGTACAGTTACAGGGGGTAAGTGCACACCTATAGGTCTTAGAGAGAGACGTGAATTTTTTCTAGGTGTGCACAGTCCAGGGGGGGACAAAAACGCATTCTTAAAAGGCAAGTGAACCCGTAAAGGGCAGTGCTGGGTCAAGCACCAAGGGAAAAGGGACACGTAGGGCCGTAAATAGGAATTCTGGAATATACTTTGCAGTTTCATCACGCTGAAGTCAAGTGCTGTTGGTAAGATCGCCGACTCAATATCTTTTTGGTTTATGATAGAAATATGACTGACAAGTTAGGTAACTTGCTCAGCCCTGATAGAAATAATGAAACCGAAGAGATGCTGTAAACAGTTTGGCTCTGAAGCTCTGACTAAAATAAAATCTAAAAAATAAAATAAAAATATTCTGTGAATTTATTGAAAGAATGGTCAGTCCGAGCTTTGATTCTGATTGGAATGTTAAAACAAAAACTGGATTGGCTTTAAACAAAGAAAGAACCAGAGAGATAAAAAATGTCTAAATGTATGTGCCGATTTGCTAAAAATAATCCCAGTAGTAAATGAGTGATGATTTAATCTGAAAAATAGATTAAATGATAGATAGAAGGTTTAAATGACAAAGAATGATATCATAAGATCTGTTCTAGTTCCTATATAATTGTTGAAAGTCCTGACAAGGCATATTGAACAGAATTCTGGGTTGGTTAAAATACTGTAGGCACACAAATTGGCGTTTTGGAAAAACTTAGAAGCTTATGTTTTGCTTTAAAAGATAAGATAAGATTGCTTTGACTGCAATGAAGCAGTTGTTTTTATCTCATGCTGGCCCCCACCATGACTCTGGCTTAAGCAGTAAAAATACCAGAGACATGTTCTGAGTGGAAAATTTGTAATTCCTATATTTACTAATGTTTGGCCAAAAGAGTAATTTTATTGTTGGACTGCAAAATTGTAGCCACGCAGCATCATAAAAAAAAAAGAAGAGAAAAGAAAATTATTGTTTGCTTATGAGATGATAAAGTTGTAAACAAGTAACATAAACGGGGGTTTCAAAGTAACTTTGAAGACAGCATGCTAGCAAGACCCGAAGTAATATACCTGGGTCAGATAACCTCTGACAGATTTAAAACCAATGTTGAAATTCCGAAGCCATGGCCAGAATTAAGTGAATGAATAAATACAGGTTGATGTAAAAGTAATGACAATGACTGCAAAGAACTTTGTGAAACATTTGAGTTGCGAAAATAAAGTAAAAATACAAATATAAAGATGTTTATTTTTAAAATGCATATAATTTCTGACAAGTTTTAAACTGGGCTAGAGTAAAATGATAGTACGATGAAATTATGTTAAAAATGAATGAAAATGCACTGTTATGAGTCCTGAATCCCTCAGAGTTCTCTCTCTTATTCAAAGTAAGCTAAAATGCCGTTATCTGAGCCTGTGTTTAAGTGATAAGCTATTTATAGTACAGCACAGTGTTTCAGTCAAATCATAGGCACTGAGATGCTAAAGGACATGATAAAAAGAGTTCAGATTTAATGCATTAAGAGGGCAATTGGTAGTTAAATGTTTAACTGCCCAATGCATTTAAGAAATAAGAGATTATAAAAATAATGAATTACAATTTAGGAGCAATTGTTGAAGAGATATGAGGTCTTTAAAATCATAATACAGACCCTGAACTATAGATGTAATAATTTTGAATAGTTAAACAGTTGTATTGCTATTTGTTCTATGACCAGTAACTTATCTGTCTTATTTTTAGTCTCCACCATCATACAGGGCCTGATGGCTGCAGCTACAGAAGCAACAGAAAATTACAATGAATGGACGGGTGTGAAAAATAAATTCACTGAGTAATCTCAGCATGATAGTTTGGAGGTATCCAATTAATTTTAGCGATTAAATATTAGTTTGATTAACCTTTTTCAATGTTTTAACACTAGTAGGTGCTGTCAATGGCTCTCATGGTTCTTGAGTGCACCTTTCCTAAGCTGCAGGAAATACTGGATTCTGGAAGAAGACTGTCGAGGATGTTGCAACGGGAAAGAGTGGTTACCAGTGTGCATGAGGTGATTTCTCAATGACGGGTAAGATCCTCTTCTGGCCAATAGGGGACAACCTAAGGCAGGGGGTCACCGCCACTGGGCACCTGCCCAGAAGGGAGGTGTTATATGTGAGATGGTAGTGGAGTTGAGCGGATGCTTGATAGGCCTAGAGCATCATTAAGAGGGGAACTGTAGGAAGTACAGCAATCTGCCTAAAAAATGTGAGCTCCTCCAGATCTGATCACCAGCAACCGCATTCCTTGATTGCTTGTTGTGACAAGCGTCCACAACTTGATGCAACTATGCCAGGGGATCAGACCCTGAGGAAAAGAGGCTTATTCATAAAGAGTTAATGGCAATGGGCTGTCAAGAACCATCTGAGACCATGTGATGACAGCCATTATTTTGAGACAAAAATTCTTATGTGGCTAAAATGATATTGAACTAATATGTCTATATTATAGTCTTTACTCATGCAGGTCATTAGGCATGGCATAAGACGATTACAAGATATGGTAGTGGCTAAAAATGAAGACTGCTTTTGCTGAATGCTGAAGAGATGGTTTAGATAACAAAGGTTAAGGGAATTAAGCATGTAAGGTAAAAATAATTTTAAAGAAATGTTCCTAGCATTATGTATTTTAAACAGCCTAAACTGAGATTTGAGATATAGAAACTTTGACATTTTTAACCTATTTGAATGATTAAGGGTTATATGTTGTAATGAATTTGATATTATAGTCTAAGTTAAAGTTTGGCGAAAACTGTCTAAATAAATAAATAACTAATATTTTGCACAGTAAGAGAGAGAGATAGTGCTTGAGTGGAGGCAGGGATGGTGCTCTGCTTCTCTTATCGGCCTGCTAAGTAAGAGAAACCAAAAAAGAGCAATGATTTTAAGACCAAAACAACCCAGCTGATTTTTCTCTAAATAAAAAGCATTAATGAACAGGCAACTTTGAGACTAGATAAGAGACTAGGAACAAAATAGGTAAAACTTTTTAAGAATTTTTTTTTAATCCTTAAAGTCCTTTAGATTCAACACCAAAAGCAAACCTTGAATATGAGCTGTTAAATATTTATGTTAAGTATGAGGATGACTACTGTATATTTTGAAGGACAATTCTGTTTCTGCTTTGTGTATATTGAGTCACTAACCTCTGGAATGAGTGTTTTATCATTACAGATGTGTTAAGTGAAATTACTTTACAGAAGTTGATAATTCTGCGTGAAACTAATGAAAAGACAATGCCGAACATGGGACGAGCTTTAAGTGGATTGGTTATCCAGCTCTGTCTGCTACTGGTAATAATGACTTGTTTTGTCTTTTATAATGCTGATTTAAATCACTCTCTGAATTAATATGTTTAAGAGTGTTTATATGATTGGATTTGTGAAATTTAAGATTGCCGTCCAAAATGGGTTTAAAATCCATGCCTAAATTTAAAATGAGGGTCTAAATTTTAACATGGTAAAGTTGAATGGTAAAGGTAAATATTTTAGACTTGACAGCAGAAAAACAGTGACAGATTGGCTAAGTCACTTACCAAATTATCCAGAGAGTACCCTCACATAAAGAAGCCTTTGTGGGAAAACAAAGGAGTGAATCCTGTTTATGTAATATAGTGCAAAAGCAGCCGTAAGGCTTTGTGGGTCCTCAAGGTCTGAATGACGCAATAGTTTGGTTTATGTAGAACAGAGATAAGTTGAACAAAAACGTGTGGATCTCCTGGGATAGCCCCTTAATGGAGGAATACCATAACAGGAGGTTTATACAATTACAATACAATACAATTTTATTTGTTAAGCACATTTAAAACACCCGAGGTACGGAGGTAAAGGAGCGACCACCCATCGACTTTAATTTGAATGTGGGCTGCTGTAGAGCATAAGAGTCAGATGAGCGGAGAGAACGATTTGGAATGTAAGGAACAACTAGATCACAAAGGTATTCCGGTGCTATCCCATGAATGGCTTTATATGTTAAAATCAAGATTTTAAAATCGATACGTGCCGTTACTGGAAGCCAATGGAGTTCATAAAGAACAGGGGAAATATGCTGCTGAACAGTTGTGTGTGTTAGTACACGTGCTGCCGAGTTTTGGATATACTGTAATTTCTTAATATGTTTATCAGGGAGACCAGAGTATAGTGCATTACAGTAATCTAGTCTCGACGTGATAAATGCATGGATAAGCTTTTCTGCATCTGGCAGGGATATAAAAGGTTGAATTCTTGCAATATTTTTTAGATGAAAAAAAGCTGATTTTGAAACCAATTTGATATGGGCATCAAAAGACAAATGTGAATCAAAAATAACACCTAAATTTCGCGCCTGTGATGCTGGGGCCAGTAAATCAGAATCAGTGATCAGATTTTGACAGTTAAACTTGTGCAAGGCTGCCGGCATACCAACAAGTAGAAATTCTGTTTTTGATTCATTAAGTTTAAGATAATTGGCATGCATCCATAACTTAATTTCTTCCATACATGCACTCAGAGCTGTGATTGCAAGATTAGGATCAGGGAGAGTGTTAACATAGATCTGCGTGTCATCAGCATAACAATGAAACCTCAGACCGTATTTTCTGATAATGTCACCAAGTGGGAGCATATAAATGCTGAACAAAGTCGGCCCAAGCACTGACCCCTGCGGGACACCCTGCTGAACTAATGTGGCCTCAGATTTTTGTTTCCCCATGCAAACATACTGAAAACAGTCTGCTAAATAGGACTCAAACCATTTGAACACAACACCAGAGATGCCTAACAACACACGCAACCTGTTAAGAAGGATAATATGACATATAGTGTCAAAAGCTGCACTAATGTCTAGCAGGACTAGAATGCTGCAGTCTCAGTGCTGCATCCAGATCTGAAACCAGACTGAAATGGTTCCAATAAGTTGTTATTGGACAGATATTGCCGTAACTGACCAACAACAACTCGTTCAAGAACCTTTGCCACAAAGGGCAGGTTCGCAATAGGCCTGTAGTTAGCTAAATTTTGAACATCACAGCCCGTTTTTTTTTAGAACAAATTAAAAAAAAACACATAACATGAGCACAATACACAGTTTAAACAAGTGACAAACTAAAATAATAAAATGCAGAAATGAACTCTCAGGCTGGTTTAAAGGCCAATGAATAAAAGTGAGTTTTAAGTCGTGATTTAAAACTGTCAAGGCTGGGAGCCACTCTGACACGCATAGGCAGATCATTCCACAGCCTAGGGGCCACGACTGAAAAAGCTCGATCTCCCCTATTTTTAAGTCTTGTTCTAGGAACAGATAAGAGTAGTTAGTCAGCAGACCTCAATGACCTTAGAGGAGCATGCATCTTCAGTAGATCATCTATGTAAGCTGGGGCTTGACCATGAAGAGATTTAAAAACAAACAATAAAATCTTAAACTGTATTCTAAAACAAACAGGTAGCCATTGAAGAGAGGCAAGAACAGGCATAATGTGCTCTCGTTTACGGGTTCCTGTAAGGAGTCGAGCGGCAGCATTCTGAACTATTTGCAATCTAGAGAGAGAGACCTGGTTAACTACTATATATAAAGCATTACAATAATCCAGGCGAGTGGTGATAAAAGCATGCATAACCCTCTCCAAATCTTTGAAAGATAAAAATGGCTTCAATTTAGTAAGTAGCCTAAGTTGAAAGAAACTAGCTTTTACAACAGAGTTTATCTGTTTCTCTAGGTGAAGATCACTATCCATCTTTACCCCAAGGTTCGTTACCATAGACTTTACATAGGGCGTCAGGTGTCCAAGGTCCAATTTGGAGGTGCTAGTAAAACTGCTAGGTCTGAAAATCATAATTTCAGTTTTACTTTCATTAAAATGTAAAACGTTTAAAGCCATCCATGCTTTAATATCATAAAAACACTCTAACAGCCTTTTTATCGAATCCTCACCCTTCACCCTTACGTTTTATAGGTAGGTAGATTTGTAAATCATCTGCATACAGATGGAAACTAATATTATGCTTTTTTAAGATGGAACCTAAAGGAAGCAAGTAAAGGGAGAAGAGAATCGGCCCCAAAATAGAGCCCTGCGGTACTCCACATGTCACTGGTGCTGCTGGTGAAGTAGAGCCCCCATACCCAACTTTAAACACTCTCGCTGAGAGATATGATCTAAACCATTTTAATACAGTGCCTTTAATCCCCACGTTTTGCTCGAGACGCGAGATAAGAACACTGTGGTCAATCGTATCAAAGGCTGCTGTAAGATCTAAAAGCATCAAGATTGAAGAATCTCCAGAATCTGTTGAAATCAAAAGATCGTTAAAAACTTTTATTAGTGCAGTCTCTGTACTATGAAATGCTTTAAAACCAGACTGGAACACCTCAAGAATACCATGCAGATCTAAATAGGCTTGTAACTGCACTAGGACTGCCTTCTCTAAAATCTTGGACACAAAAGGAAGTTTAGAAATTGGACGATAATCTGAAAGAACTGAAGTGTCCAGATTTTGTTTTTTGATAAGGGGCTACACCACAGCCTCTTTAAAACAAAGTGGCACATAACCAGAAAACTGTTTATGATTGCTTGAATGTTTGGTCCAATAGTGTTCCATACCTCTTTAAAAATACGTGATGGGATGATATCAGTGGGACAAACTGAAGGTTTTAAATGTGTAACAATATCATTAAGGGCCAAGATGGAAACAGGCTCAAACTCAGTGAGGACTGCAGCACACTATGGAAATGGAAGGATCAAAGGCTGAAGGTGAAATGCTAGCTCTAATAGTGGTAATCTTTTCCACAAAAAAGTGGAGGAATTTTTCACAGGCCACAGTAGATTCTTCCAACATTATAGATTGGGGGGTATGAAGAACAGAATTTATTGTTCTAAAAAGAACACGAGGGTTAATGTCCATTTTTATCACTAACATCAGAGAGGTATTTAGCCTTTTCAGTTTGAACAATTCTCTGATAATTATTCCAACAATCCTTTAGAATATCATAAAAAAACTGCAATTTATGTTTTTTACATTGTAGTTCTATGGGATTTAAATCCTGCCATGATTCAAAACTGAAAATACAGGTCTGAAAGGTTGAAACTAAATGTTCGAAAACTCAAAATCTTACAAAAAAAGTTTTGCAAGATCGAAAAATACGATTTGCAAAATGTAAAAAAATAAAAATATCTCTGCAAACATTATGTTGTTTTTGAGATTTCCTTCTTCAGAACTGCAAAATTTTTTTACGATGTTGCGCAAATACTTTTTCAGAGTTTCAAATTTGTCAGTGTTCTCCCACTGTATTAGATTGTTTTCCAGGTTTGAAACCTTGTAAATGGTGATCTGAAAACTGGTGTGCGAATGTGTGAATTTTTTTTTAAACTCTGAAAACAGAGCTTTGCAGGCTTGCAAAGTGGTAAAAAAAATTACATCTCTTCAAACGTAATTTTGTTTTTGAGTTTTCCCTCTTCAGAAGTGCAACACCCTTTTTTATGGTGTTGTGCAATCATTTTTTCAGAGTTTCGAATTTGTCACTGTTCTCCCAGTGTATAGTTTGTTTTCAAGATTTGAAACCTTGTAAATAGTGATCTGAAAACTGGTGTGCGAATAGGTGAAAAAAAGTTTTGAAACTCTGAAAACTGAGGTTCGAAAGGGCGAAACTTATTACATTACATTTGCACTCCTATTGCAGACTATTTTTTCAGAGCTGAGTTTACAACACCCACTTTGCGGAGATACGCACACACAGTTACGAGCTTGCGTCTTACGTGATTTGTGGCAGTGTTGTCACGCAGCTCTGCTCTGAAACTCTGAAACTCAGACTGAGCGAAAATGAAGCTTCGCAACCTCGCAAATAAAAAAAGCCTGGAGGGGGGGCCTTCTGCTCTTAGCCAATGCTTTGCTGTCTGCTGACGTACAGTCCAATCACAAGTCGTATTTACCGGAAAGGTGGGATTGACCGACTGCTCCGCCAATGACAAAAGCGCACAGGATACGCAAACAGAGGATGCACAGATTTCTGTCCACAAGGCGGTCCGTCAGCTCTATCCTCTCTCAATCCGTCACAAACAGCGTAATAGGACAATGGAAGCAATAAAAAACAACAAATATACAAGTGCTATAACAAGTCTCAGTTAGCTTACACCAGTGGTCTCCAACATGGTGCCCGTGGGCACCTGGTAGCCCGCGTGGAGTCTCTGAGTCGCCTGCCGAGCACGGTCTATAAATAGCCTGAATTGTAATCTTTCATTTTTTTTATGATAATGGCATAAAATGAGAAAATAACTATTGGTGACATTTCATATACCATTAAAACATAATAAAATAATTCAATAATTTAAAATATTTAGAATCTGCACGTCTCTCTATCTCTCTCTTTCTGCGTCTCGTGCGCGCACCTCTCTCTCTCTCTCGCTCTTCGTCTCGCGCGCGCACCTCTCTGTCTCTCTCTGTCTGTCTCTGTCTGTCTCTCTCTGTCTCTCTCTGTCTCTCTCTCTCTCTCTCTCTCTCTCGCTCGCTCGCTCTGCGTCTCGTGCGCGCACCTCTCTTGTTCTCTCTGCGTATCGCGCGGCAGAGGAGCAGCGTTTTAATTTAGTTAAACACAGATATTATGTTGCTTTTCTAATTTTACATGCAAGTATGTAAAGTATATCATTCAGTCACTATTTCATATTTATGCCGTTGTTCTTTCTCCCTTTCCCCCCGTGATTTTGTCTATATCACGAATATAAGACGACCCCCCATTTTTTATAAAAACTTGAAACTTTGTGTGTGTGTGTGTGTGTGTGTGTGTGTGTGTGTGTGTGTGTGCCTATATCAAACAAGTAGCCCTCAAGACTATTTTATCCCTTCAGGGAGCCCTCACTCACAAAAAGGTTGGAGACCCCTGGCTTACACGTAACAAAGGCTTTTAAATAAAATAATAAAGAAATACTGATAACAGATAGAATAGAAAAAGAATAGAGCAAGCTAAAGTTAGAGGTCTTTTTTGCCTTTGTTAATTGTATAATAAAAGAAAACCGATAGAATACAAAATAATAGAAAGCTTAATATTATTCTTTTTTTTAAGAATAGTGAGTGTTAAAGTTAGAAGGTCAAATACATTTGGAAGAGATGTGTTTTAAGCCGATTCTTGAAGATAAGGATTGGGTACAGACAATCCAGTAAAGATTTACCCAAACGAAGGTCTGAGACTACAGAATATACTCAATGCAGAAAGCACTCTCTTTCACACACACAGTATTAATTTTAGCATGTGGTGGAGAACAAATAGTTTATCATATGTTTTAAACATTATATATTTATTAGCCTACTTATTTATGTTATATATATATATATATATATATATATGAAAATACAGATGTTTAGATTATAACTCAGGTTTATTTTTACAAAATAGATTTTAAAACGTCTCAATACATATAGCCTTTAGTGATTGCAGAAAAAAGTTAACCATGCATTGATAAATTTGTAATAGGCAATTATTTATAATTTTACTGAAATATTTTAATAAAAGTAAAAAAAAAAAACACTGTACACCTTTCTGAATATTTCAATATAATATATAAATATTCTTTTGCATGCACTATTGAAGTCACTTTAATTGTAATATTCGGTCTCTACATGAAGAGAGAGTCAGTGGTCCACTGCGTGAGGAAAGTGAGTCGTGAGGAAAGTGAATCGTTCGCTGCTTGAGGAAAGTGAGTCGCCAGCTGAGGAAAGTGAGGTGAGTGTGTATACTGATGCACCGCCGGTCTAGCAGTGGTAAACTCAGTGGCTACTGGCAATTGTATGGTGAATTTCAGCGACAAGTGGGTAAACCTTTATTTTAGAACTGGACCGCGACGGGACCGCCTTGTGGACAGAAATCTGTGCATCCTCTGTTTGCGTATCCTGTGCGCTTTTGTCATTGGCGGAGCAGTCGGTCAATCCCACCTTTCCAGTAAATACGATTTGTGATTGGACTGTACGTCAGCAGACAGCAAAGCATTGGCCAAGAGCAGAAGGCCCTCCCTCCAGGCTTTTTTTATTTGCGAGGTTGCGAAGCTTCATTTTCGCTCAGTCTGAGTTTCAGAGTTTCAGAGCAGAGCTGCGTGACAACACTGCCACAAATCACGTGAGACGCAAGCTCGTAACTGTGTGTGCGTACCTCCGAAAAGTGGGTGTTGTAAACTCAGCTTTGAAAAAATAGTCTGCAATAGGAGTGCAAATGTAATGTAATGTAATAAGTTTCGCCCTTTCGAACCTCAGTTTTCAGAGTTTCAAAACTTTTTTTCACCTATTCGCACACCAGTTTTCAGATCACTATTTACAAGGTTTCAAATCTTGAAAACAAACTATACACTGGGAGAACAGTGACAAATTCGAAACTCTGAAAAAATGATTGCACAGCACCATAAAAAAGAGTGTTGCACTTCTGAAGAGGGAAAACTCAAAAACAAAATTACGTTTGAAGAGATGTAATTTTTTTTACCACTTTGCAAGCCTGCAAAGCTCTGTTTTCAGAGTTTAAATTTTTTTTTTCACACATTCGCACACCAGTTTTCAGATCACCATTTACAAGGTTTCAAACCTGGAAAACAATCTAATACAGTGGGAGAACACTGACAAATTTGAAACTCTGAAAAATTATTTGCGCAACATCGTAAAAAAATGTTGCAGTTCTGAAGAAGGAAATCTAAAAAACAACAGTGTTTGCAGAGATATTTTTATTTTTTTTTACATTTTGCAAGCTTGCAAATCTTATTTTTCGATCTTGCAAAACTTTTTTTTGTAAGATTTTGAGTTTTCGAACACTTTCAGCCTTTCAGACCTGTATTTTCAGTTTTGAATCATGGCAGCATTTAAATCCCATATAGTTCAGCTTTCCTACACTTTTGCCTAGCTGCTCGAGTTAAATCATTAATCCACGGTTCAGAATTAGGTTTGGAGCGCCTGGGCTTTAGTGGTGCAATTTTATCAAGAATATTTATACAGGTGGATGAAAAACAGGAAACAAGCTCATCTGTACATTGGAAAGCAGACGGCTCTATAATGTCTATAACATTACTAAATGCTTCGGAAAATTGTGCATCAGTGGCCGGTTTAATCATCCTGCGGATACGAGGTGGAGCACATTAGGGCTGCACGATATTGGGAAAAAATGACATTGCGATATTTTATTTTTCTGCGATATATATTGCGATATTTTTTCTTACAAACAAAAATGGGGTGAGCACACTTACATTCTCATTTTAAATGATTTAAACATCGACATCATCGTGTCAATTGATTAATATGCGCGAGGGAGAGAGAGCAAGACAGCGCTCGTGTTGTTTGAAAACGGCTCGCTCTCTCTCGGTCTCTCTCTCTCTCTCTCTCAATTCAATTCATATTGCTTTATTGGCATGACATACAAAGGTACATATTCCTAAAGCATTGTACATAGCAGAATAGAAACAAACAAAACAAAAATACATATATATTCATAAGAAAAAAAAATTACATGCAAAATAAATCCATATACATTTCTATAAACATTGATGGTACTTCTAATGTACTCTCTGTCTGTCTCTCTCGCGCGCGCTCTCTCTGTCTCTCTCGCGCGCTCTCTCTCCCTGTCTGTCTCTCTTGCGCGCGCTCTCTCTGTCTCTCGCGCGCACTCTCTCTCCCTGTCTGTCTCTCTTGCGCGCGCTCTCTCTGTCTCTCGCGCGCACTCTCTCTCCCTGTCTGTCTCTCTTGCGCGCGCTCTCTGTCTCTCGCGCGCACTCTCTCTCCCTGTCTGTCTCTCTTGCGCGCGCTCTCTCTGTCTCTCTCGCGCGCTCTCTCTCCCTGTCTGTCTCTCTTGCGCGCGCTCTCTCTGTCTCTCGCGCGCACTCTCTCTCCCTGTCTGTCTCTCTTGCGCGCGCTCTCTCTGTCTCTCGCGCGCACTCTCTCTCCCTGTCTGTCTCTCTCGCGCGCGCTCTCTCTGTCTCTCTCGCGCGCTCTCTCTCCCTGTCTGTCTCTCTTGCGCGCGCTCTCTCTGTCTCTCGCGCGCACTCTCTCTCCCTGTCTGTCTCTCTTGCGCGCGCTCTCTCTGTCTCTCGCGCGCACTCTCTCTCCCTGTCTGTCTCTATTGCGCGCGCTCTCTCTGTCTCTCGCGCGCACTCTCTCTCTCCCTGTCTGTCTCTCTTGCGCGCGCTCTCTCTGTCTCTCACGCGCGCTCTCTCTCTGTCTCTCTCGCGCGCGCTCTCTCTCTCTCCGTCTCTCTCGCACTCTCTCTCTCTCTCGCTCTCTCTGTCTCTCTCGCGCCGCCGCGCGCTCTCTCTGTCTCTGCCCTGTTAAACTTGCATGTGGTTTTCAGTCCTGTCAATTATAAACTTTCACTCTATGATGGTTAAGCTGTGCAATTAATCCGCGAATCACATTCGTCAAGGGCAGGGGAGTAGCTGGCCCGTACAAGTTAATGAATAACGGATCAACTACGACAGCCTACATCGCACATCCTGCGATGTGACTATCGTGGATTTGTACATCGCGATATCGATGCTTAAACGACACATCGTGCAGCCCTAGAGCACATTGCTTAACAGTATTGTATGGAAGGGAAACATCAAATAAAATTGGTGCATGGTCAGAAAAAACAGCCTTTTGTATCTCAATATTTAAAATTCAATATTCTGAATTAATTGAAATAGCACAGCAAAAAAATTATGTTTAAACAACAAAATTTGAATAGGCTCTATGGAGCTGCTTATGAACACCTGTCAAGTCAAATCAAATTAATATTGTGAACACTGACAGGGCTTTTTGATAATGTATACTGTTTCAATACAGATTTACAGAAACTGAGGATGTCTCTTTAATAAATATTTGGCCGTTTAGAACTAAGTTATAGTATTGTTCATTTAGTAATAGTATTGGGAAATCTGTCTGCTCTTTTTCAGTTTATAATAATTTTGAGTAAATAAATATCACTGCCAAATGACAAACATGAACGAAGGGTTTTTAAGACATTGATCAGGTAGCTGACCTGTAAGCATTTCTAACTGACAAAACAGTGATAACTAAATTGACTTTATACGAGGTATTGAGGATTTGCTTCTGAATGTGTCATTAATATAGTCTGAGTACAGTAATATGGTATGATAATTGACAAGATTTGCATAAAAAAATTTAAAAAAAGTAATAATAATAATAATAATAAGGCAATAAGTATGATTAACAGTAATGTCATGGTATAAAAATACATGCATGAGAATAAGTGGACAGGTTAGTTGTATTTTTTTTAAATTAAACACTTCGATACTTAAAATGTAATTTTGACCAAATGTTGTTAACAATGACAAGTTTAGGTTTATGGTTCATGTATGTTTAAACAGCATGTGAACTATGATGACTGCAAATGGATTCGTGGTGAAAGTAAAACTTAATAAAAGGGCTATTAAGTAATAAACTAGAAACTGCTCTAGGTTTTCGAGGAAATGATTATGATTATTTTTATTTTTAAAGATGGCTCAATATTGATCTTACTTATTTTTGGTTTGTTTATTTTTGTGTTTTTAACACCAAGTTTGGAGTGAAAGGGTATAATGGATATTCAATCCCTCTAATTGCATCATTGATCAGGAAAATGATAGATTTTCATAAAATAAGGGTATCTTTACTGGGATTTAGGTTATAAGCGATGTCTGTATTTGGTATCTGTGAGGTGACTGAGGGTCTGACATATGTCAGGAATGCAATAACAGTGGTTTTCTTTAATGATTTGTTAAATCTGGTTAATGAAAATGCAAATTTAGTCTTAAGGCTGTTGGATAAATGTTTTGTTTTAGAGGGTAAGTGTGAAGGAGCTGTAGTAGGAAGAGAGGTATTTACAAAGGTATGTTGATGAAAGTATATATGGATGGAGGACACTTTTCCAGGTAGAGGGACACACAGAATGATTAACTGGAAAAGACATTACTTTTTAGTCGTGGCCTAATGGTTAGAGAGTCGGACTCCCAATCGAAAGGTTGTGAGTTCGAGTCCCGGGCCGGCAGGAATTGTGGGTGGGGGGAGTGCATGTACAGTTCTCTCTCCACCTTCAATACCACGACTTAGGTGCCCTTGAGCAAGGCATCGAACCCCCAACTGCTCCCCGGGCGCCGCAGCATAAATGGCTGCCCACTGCTCCGGGTGTGTGCTCACAGTGTGTGTGTGTGTTCACTGCTCTGTGTGCGTGCATTTCGGATGGGTTAAATGCAGAGCACAAATTCTGAGTATGGGTCACCATACTTGGCTGAATGTCACTTCACTTTCACTTTTCACTTTCACTTTCACTTTCACTTTTTATGTGAAGAAAGACTAGTGCAAGTGCAGATATTGTGGGATTAAGTAAGTAGATGAATGTATATGGAAAGTAACAATGTATATGGGAAGTATTTTGTACAAAATAATGTGTTTATTACTAGAAATGTCAGTCAGTACCAGAGATGTTAAGTATAGGCACCTGCTTAAGTTGACCAACAGCCTGCATTATTAGCACGCATCACAACTACACCTGACCTCATTTATTAGACCAGATGTAGGGTATTGGACCCCACATTGATACAAAACGGGGGACTGAAGGAGTGGATGCCAAGTTGCCATATCTTTCATACTGATATTAATTATATTATTACATGATTTCTTGTTTGACTATTAATCAAGTTATGGCAAGAGTGAAATGTGTAACCTTATGTGTGCTTATGAGATATTAAAGAATCCTGTTCTACCCTGTATTTCTTTTCCTCAAGATTAATTTCCACATATTATGTGTGTGTATGCAACCGTAATGATAAGACACTCGCCAGTGCTAGAAAGCCTTGAATTTTAGATAAGTTCACTGTGTATGTGTGTTAGTATCTGTCTGTACATGGAGAAGCTCAGACAGTCCCAGGACAAACCATCAACTGCCAGTGTCCAGCGTATCAGATATACGTCTTTGGAGAGTTTATCTAGGTTTTGGAACCAATCAGAATTTTGTTGACTTATGTATTGACGCAATTAGTATCCTCTGTCAGGGTATAACTGTGGTTGATTTTGAGTTGTACGGGGGCGGCCTACGAACTCCGTCGAGAGTATTGAAGCTGACTTCTGCTGATGAAATTGCAAACTATTTTCTTCAAGTAAAAGTATTATTATTAATTGAACTCATCTCTGACTCCTGGTCTTCATTGCAACATATCTGGTCCTTGGGTTTTAACTGTAAATTCCCCTACACTGGGTTTAATGTATTTTTCGTTTAAAATAAATATTTTGAAACGAAAATTTCAAAAGGTAAGATATATTGAAGAAAAAACATTTAGGCTAACTTCAGCTCAATTTAACGTCCATATAGACCTATCCGTCTGTGCAAAATTTACCCTAATTAATATGCATTATTTTGCAGTCAGGATAATTTAAATGTATTTTTTTGTTTATTAAAAATATATTGAAACAAATAATTTTAAATTAGGGCTGGGCGATATACAAAAAAAAATGATATCTCGATATTGTCAAATTTTTTACGATATTCGATATATATCTCGATATGTTTGCATTTAAATAATAAAAAATAAAACATGATTTTCTTTTGCCCATTAAAAAAAAAAAACATTTAGATTAAACAGCTAATTTAAGCAGTTAAAAAATCTAGACCAGGAGATCACTTACTGCTTTTTATTAATGAATACATGTAGGCCTATGTAACTGAAGCAGTGCAAATTAAGTAACAGTTACAGAAAGTGCATTCTGTCAACTTTTTAGTGCATGCAATTCACAATTTAAACTATGCAACTGGGATAAGTATTTTATTTTAATTATTTTAACAAGTTTTTAAGCTAAGAACACAAGTCTGTCAACTGTCTGTGGTTTTAAGAGAAGCTCTGTGGCATGAAACTATGTTCTTACTGACACTAAAAACCCTCTTAGATGGGGAGCTAGTTGCTGAAGCACATAGCTATTTCTTATATATAAATATATATTTAAATGAATACCAAAGCCTTTTGCATTCTCTCTGTCTATATTATGGAAACTGGTAAACATATCAGTGAAATTCCCCAATAGTAATTCCAAATGGCCATAGCCTATGTTTCTCTATTCAAACATCAGCGGTCGAGTAAGTGCATTTATTTTGCGATCACAAATGCAAACAATATAGAGATCTCACGACAGAACACAGACCGGCTGAACGACGCTTTCATTAAATCGCTCAATTCCAGCTTGTTAGTGTTTTCAGATTATCGTCAGCGGCTCTTCCGCAATGAGGAGTGAGCATGTGCGCATGGTTGCCAGATTGCTTAAAATAAGCAAACACCGGGCAGAAAATGTATCCTTGTAACAGTGCAGCTCTGATTCGGAGATTTAAACTCTTGTTATCTGGCAACCGCTATCATTAAAGCTCTCGTAGTAGAGGGGCGTAGAGCAGTCAGCAGTTACAGATTCCTTTTTTGGACATTCGGCGCGTTCTTTTGGGAAAGTATGCTTGAATTTGAAATATTCGATATTCCCGATATATTCAAATCGTACATCGTCGTCAAAATTATTCCGATAGTATCGCTAATATTCGATATATCGCCCAGCCCTATTTTAAATGTAGCCTAGTCTATAATTTATTTTGGTAGCCTACTTGGATGTTGTCCTTGGTTAATTTCTATTCAATGATTTAACGGCCAATACTCTTTTCAGGACTGCGTTACGAGATGGGGCACCAAACAGAAAATAGTGGAAAGGGTATTGGAGCAAATCCCGGCTATCAGAAGAGTTTTTGATGACCGGAGACACCAACAATCTAAATCCAAGCTGGCAGGACATCGCTGTCCTTGAGTCCGTTCAGTCAAACCTGTCCTGAAACTCCTGACAGAAGATATGCTTAAACCATCAAACGAAGATACCACCTTAACATCGGACATAAAGCAAAAAATGTGTAGTGTTCTACAGGGGAAGTATGAACCAGCTGCCTCACAAAATTTTTGGCAAAGGCATGTTGTTTAGATCTTCGATATAGGGGCGATCATATCAATATCACGGAGACAAAATCCACACTCATAAAGAAAAAGACTCTTGGAGACTTACTGAAGTTATGGACAACCTCCGCGTCAGCACCCATACCCAAGAGAGTGCGAGCAGATAACGAGCTCACAAGCTATCTGCATGAGGAGTGCATCGACTCCAGCGCAAATCCACTGTCCTGGTGGCGCGATAATCAGTCTAGATTTACGCTGCTGTCCAAAGTCGCACGCAAATACTTTTGTATTTGTGCAACAAACACACTCAGAAAGGGTTTTCAGTAGGGCTGCACGATATTGGAAAAAAATGACATTGCGATATTTTTTTTTTCTGCGATATATATTGCGATATGAAATCTAATAAAACATTTTCTTACAAACAAAAATGGGGTGAGCATAGGGCTGGGTATTGTTCAAAATCTTTCGATCCGGTGCTAATTTCGATACCTCATTTTCGATACCGGTTCCTAATGATACTTTTTTCGATACCATATGTTTTAAAATCCATTTCAACATCAACACAAATACATTAAACATAAAACTTTTATTTTTCACCTTAATTAAAACAAATTCTGTTTTGATGTCATTTATTAATTTAATATTTAAGTAAACCGATATTTGGCACCGAAAGATAAATTATTTTTCGATACTCATATTATCAAAGTTTTTCGTTCGATACCATAAAGGCATCGAAGTTCGGTACCCAGCCCTTGGTGAGCACACTTACATTCTCATTTTAAATGATTTAAACATCGACACCATCGTGTCAAATCATTTGTGCAACAAACACACTCAGAAAGGGTTTTCAGTAGGGCTGCACGATATTGGAAAAAAATGACATTGCGATATTTTTTTTTTCTGCGATATATATTGCGATATGAAATCTAATAAAACATTTTCTTACAAACAAAAATGGGGTGAGCATAGGGCTGGGTATTGTTCAAAATCTTTCGATCCGGTGCCAATTTCGATACCTCATTTTCGATACCGGTTCCTAATGATACTTTTTTCGATACCATATGTTTTAAAATCCATTTCAACATCAACACAAATACATTAAACATAAAACTTTTATTTTTCACCTTAATTAAAACAAATTTTGGTAACACTTCAGACTCAGGATAACATTATTAATACAACTGGTTGTGCTTTTTGGATAGGGGTGAGCCATTCAGGGGCGGACTGGGACCAAAAAGTGGCCCTGGACTTTCTGGCCCACAGCAGCCCACCACATCATAACGCAAACGCCCCTGTTTTGATGTCATTTATTAATTTAATATTTAAGTAAACAGTTTGGGGATTTTAATCAATAGGGCAACTGATCCTCCGTTGAAAAAAAAAAAAAAAAGAACAGCAGCTGTTTATTTAGCGACTCATAGTGAGCGATACATGCTCATCAAGACACAAACATTCTCCTAGAACTCACACTTTGCATTCAGTTAACAGATCCATACGAATTATGCATGAAATAGAAGTTTATAAACTCAAACGATAGCTTTATGTGCTTTACAGATGAACTTGAAGTCTTTATTCATTCGAGATGTTCAATAATAGATCATCTTTGGCTCGGTAATACAAGTTCATGATCGTTAGCCCCACGTCCCGTGTTTTCCAGTCCGATGGGCTATCGTCGTGAATAGTGATGTAAAATTCCTAACTTGATTCGCGTTGTACACTCGCTTGAAGGGGTGAAACGGATCGTAGTTGATCGTTTGCACTTGTTTCTGGCTGATTCAAGCGTTTTAAAAAATTTGCGCGCGTTCAGAGCTTGCGCACACTCATTGAAAGCACGTGCTGCGAGCAGCATTTCAGACAATGCGCGTACAGAGAATGAATTCATCTTTCGCGTATCTTAACTTCTGAATGAACACATACACACACAATTATATCAAAATAAATGTTTCTGCATGTATTCTCGTAAACACAATCGGTTATGTTTTAAGTGAACGTATACAGTGGCCTGCTGCTCAGAGAAATTCGCTGTACCAGATAAATCTGTCTCTCTCTCTGTTTTTTTGACGACGTGAAAGGGGGCGTGTTTCAAGATACGCAATGGAGTAGACCAAACTAAACAGAGAGGGAGGGAAAAAACACCCAAACAAATGCTTCATTAAATTGGTGGTATTGCCGACACTTTTGTTGGGTGACTGCGAGTATCTTCAGAAATCTTCCCAGTCACGTCACGTGGTGGTGGACAGCCAATCACAGCGAATTTAGGTCCTTACATGCACGTATGCTACAAGCTCACACAGACACAGCCGCTTGGCAAAAAAAAAAAAAAAACCCGCCCGCTTGGCTTTTGGAACCGATATTTGGCACCGAAAGATAAATAATTTTTCGATACTCATATTATCAAAGTTTTTCGTTCGATACCATAAAGGCATCGAAGTTCGGTATCCAGCCCTTGGTGAGCACACTTACATTCTCATTTTAAATGATTTAAACATCGACACCATCGTGTCAATTGATTAATATGCGTGAGGGAGAGAGAGCAAGACAGCGCTCGTGTTGTTTGAAGACGGTGAGCGTGCTCACTCTCTCTCGTGCTCTCTCTCTCTTTCACTCTCTCTCTCTCGTGCTCTCACTCACTCTCGCGCGTGCTCTCACTCACTCTCGCGCGCTCTCTCTCGCGCGCTCTCTCTCGCGCGCTCTCTCTCGCGCGCTCTCTCTCTCGCGCTCTCTCTCTCGCGCTCTCTCTCTCGCGCGCGCTCTGAAACCACATAAGGTTAATATGTTGGTTTTCCTAGCACATAACAAGGACATGATAACCCAGTTCTAAATCACATAGCCTACATTACCGATTAAGTAATATTTAGTTTATTCTCTGTATTTTCACCTAGGTCTACACATTCACTCAAAAAAATTTTACAAGGAAGGTTGTGCACTTGACATAATATATGTATATTCAGTTTACTTAAAATAATTGTGTTTGTTGACTTTAATTGTTTTTTTCTATTAAGGTCCACGTAATTAAGTCTCAACTTAACTCTACAAAATCCTAACGCGTTGTCTAAACACAAACCATTTATGTTAAGTAAAAAATTCTTACATCCAGAGAGTGGCAGTATAGTGCGACGCCAACTGCTATGAAACCCCAAAGAAGAAGAAGAAGAGCAAGAAGCATCAGACCACACATGCGCAAAGATATTTTACTCTCTGCACAGCACACCTGCGTGACGCCCTGCAGTGCCAAAGTATTTCTTCGATTGGGTTTAACAGAGGGACGTCGTATATTTTCAACAGCTGGTAAAGGTAGGACTAGGAGGATATTTGTTTTTTCACCATTATCGATCTTTTTTAATTGTAATAAGAGATATTTCTTTATTTTTGGCCTGCTTTAGTTTTAGATAGTTCTAGCGTCTTAGACATGAAGTTAGCATGCTACCTTACCCACGTGGCGCAGCTTGGTCCGCTGCATATTTCTATTATTTGGGCGAAAAGAAAAGTAATAAGAGAGTTAATTGATTAAAGTTCTCTGTCGCTACGATGGATTTTCGTTAACTGGAGCTAGTCTACGACGTTTTTTTCCGTCAATTGCAGGGTTCCTGTCCTGTCTGTCCTTAATGTCTTAACGTTACCATATATACACTTTTCATAATTTTAAGGCTGTATTTAGGATTACATTTCTCAAATAGTGTAATAAATGTCTTAATTAAAATTTGAAAAGTGGAGGTGTATTCAGCCTGCTAAGGGGGATGTGATCAAATCCTAGAGTGGATTGAAAGCACGTTCTCTCAACTGTAAGGGTTCTAAAATACTCCGCTCGGTATGCATTTTCCATTCCCGCTCACGGAAAAACTGCTCTGTGTTAACGCCATTTTAAAAGTTATTCTAGACACTTTAGTATCTTGACCCTACTAAAGCATAAAAGTACTATGTTTGCAGATATATTCAAGAAACGTACTAAGTTAACATACTTGTTAATTTGAAAAACAATGCTACAGTCTTTCTCCGTTGAAACTGCAACCACTAGGTGTCCACCCGACTAAAACTAAACTAAAATATGCTGTCAAAATTAAGTGGTTAATTTTTTTTTATACTTTCAATAAAAATTACAAAGTGTTATTTTATTTGTTTGTAGTTTTTCAGTTCAGATTATTTCAATTTCACAATCTTTATCAAATTATGTTTTTATCCTTTGCAGGTCCTTAATGAAAGGTGTTTTGTGTTCCTGCCAAGGTGCTTTTCTCATAATAGGTAAGATCTGCAACATCTACTAATGTAAATACTGTTTCTTGTGTGACCATTTCATTTTTAAGTTCTTAGTAGCTTGTTTCTGTTTACTTTTATCAGTTGCTATTGATAATTTCAGTTTTTAACAGATTATATAAATGTTTTAAATTATTTTAAGTCATATGGTATGTTACTTGTAAAACTCTTCTAAATTGTATTATTTGCGAGTCAAGTTTTTCCTTTAACTAAAATCACTATTTTGTTTTTTTGGTGGTGTGTGTGCTTGTTGCAGATATTGAATGTGGCAGTGTAAAGGTTGCGGTTCAAAGACCTCAACTAGATGTCAGTTACTAAAACATAATAGGTTTAAACATCCTCAATATAAGTGTAGGCACTCATATCCTTGCCCATATACTAGTTGTCCATGTACATTCAAGTCATGGAATGCACTTAGATCCCACCTCTGTAGAGTCCATAACAGGGACTCATCTCAGTGTACATCATCGGCTACATTCAGATGTCAAGTTTGTGCATTCGCTGAACTGATAAGGAATGATAAGGAATATTTCAGTCACATAAACGTGGATCTTAAATCCCATGAAACCATCTCCTGTATGTTCAAAGATTGTACATTTACGACAAACATTTGTGGGACATTTAAATCGCATAAAAATAGAAAGCACCCTGCTTATTCTCTCAGCGACTTTAAACCTGGAATAGTTAGAGTAAGAGACAGTCCTGAAATCCCAAGCCTTCCAGATGAAAATGAAGTAGGTGCAGAATTGGAAGAAGTGCTCTCTACTTCTCAGACTGAAGAAAGAGATAAAATAATAGAGGACAAATTAGCAGCAGTGCTGCTTAAGCTTGAACACATATTCCATGTTCCCAGCAGTGCAGTAGATGAACTGCTTCTTAAAACATCCATAATCAATGTTATATAATGCATCAAATGACAGTATGAAAGAATTATAGATTACAGCAACATGTCTTTTTACCAAAAAATTATCATACACAAATAACAGGTTTTGTGGACATTATTTACAGGTTTAAGCAGAATTTATGAGAATTACCACTGTTCCCCTCGTCACAACATTTTTTGCACAACTCGACAACCATGCTGATCAGCTCCAAAGACTGCTGAAGACAGGTGGATCTAAAGGAAAGAAAATTAAACTTACCTTTGCCCCGACTGCACGGGTAAAGTTTACTACTTTGTAGAACACATTTAGGAACAAGTACATTTTGTCTGTGTTGCCATTTGTCATAAACCAATAACATCTGCAAATGCACCCTATATGAATATAAGATTTATTGGATTGCATTTCACAAAGCTTCCCTTTTCACTCTTTTTCTCTACTTGAGACTAGGCCTGTTGCAATGGTACATATATCAACTTGTCGCACATTTTTTGTGCTGCGATATTGCCACTGATCATTTTCTAAAATCATAAATATATTATAATTTTTACATAATGAATGCCATTGTGCTGCCTCTGTCATCTCCTCTGCTCTCTGTGGCGGAGGTGGGGCTGGGGCTCAGGCGCGGATATACACACACAGAGCGGAAAGTGTCTGGTAATGCAAGCCGCAAGCTTTAGCGCCAATTTGGGAACATTTTGAATCGCAAACTTCATGCAGGGCATTACCAGAACTCAGATCTCAAGTGTGATCCTGCATTATGTCCTTATCACTTCTCATGTGCATTTGGTTATGAAACATAGTTTGCGGACCAGACAGAGTTGTCTGCGATACTTGTGAAGTCATGCAGTGTCTGAGCTCCTGTTTCCGATCATAGTGCAGTATGAACACAGGAGACAAATTATGTGGTCAAGCTCAAATATGACCCCATTTATGAGCTTGACCAAACAATACATAACTGCTGACCATTAATGTTACTTTTTGTCCTAATTCTGGTTACTGAGCACTTTTTTGTTAACAAAGGTGTATTTTTTTTTCTATAATAGGATAAGATATATTAGTTCACATTTCTCATTCCAGTATCTAAATATTCGCAAGAATAAAATGTTCTTTGTTGTTTGAAAGAGTATGCTTGCGTTTATTTTATCATTATACTGTCATTGTGAAGTCAGTGGCATAAAATGGTATTAAAATGTCAATTTAATTTATTGCAAATAATTTTGTTGCAATATATCATACAACAAAAAATAGGTTATGGTGACAGCCCTACTTGTATACTCTGTAATTGACTAATTGTATAATCATGGATAATGTTTAAGTAAATGGTCATTGTACATGTGCCTACTTTTATAGTTAAAGTTTCACCCATTTCACATAATTATAGAATTATAATAGGTTTGTATTATGTATGTTGATGCTACTTTTTTCTATTTAGAATGAAACTGTTGAAAAGAAGCGGGAATGCCTCCTCAGGGCACTTTGTATATATCTGAATGAAGATCCAAGCAGTCTCTTCAAAGAGTATCTGGTAGGTACTAACAAATACTGCAGCAGTAACTATCCTAGGACTTTTAAGAATGTCACAATATCCATTTAACATTGTGGGATATGGCTATGGCAATTTGAGTCTAGACCAAAATCATGTTTCTGATACTTTAACCTTAAAAAATGTAAAAATTATAATCTTATACAAGTAGAACATATGGCAGAGCTGCTATTAGATGACATCAGCTCATAGAGGTGTTCTTAATAAAGTGGCCAGTGAGTACAAATTGTGAGAAATCATTTTGGACCAAAAGTTAGTAATCAAGCCTTATTTTAAAACATTTACTGAAAAATGTTTTGTTAAAAAAAACTCTTTGGAATTAATTGGCTGGTAATTTCATTGTTGTCCTTTTTTGTGTGTGGAAAGGATTCAGATGGTTGTGCTGCCCAGAGGGACCTTGATCATGTTGTCTTTGGCATCTACAGCATTAATGTAGAGGGAGGTGATGCCACCACCATTCCAGCTGATGTTGGAATCGTGATTGAGGGTGTTGAAGTGCTTCACGACTTGGGAGACCTCGCTTCTGCATGCGCACTCTTAATGGCTGTCATTTATTCAGTGAACCTCAGTTATCCTCACGAACTGAAAAGGTTCTTTGAGGTGCTTCAGAAAATCTTTCTCCAGCTAGATGCTACCAGACTCTCAACCAAGGTACAGATGCTTAAAAACAAACTGTATGAGTGAACCAACATTGAACGTGTGGCACGTGGAAACCATTTAATTGAAAAAACACTGTTTTCAAAGTTTATATACTGTATCTTTTATTTGTGACACACCACTGTTCTGGGTGACATGATTCTTTGTCATAAAGTGTGTGCAGATTGTTTTTTGGTTTTTTTCTACAACATCAATGCTGAGGAAGGTGATGCCACCACCACTGATGTTATAATAGTTATTGAGTTATTGAAGTGCTTCACGACTTTTTCTTTTTGTGTGACACACAACACTGTTCTGTGACTTTTTTTGTCATGTAGCGTGTACAGATGCTTAAAAACAAACTTGAGTGAACCAACATTGAGCACTTAAAAGTTTTAAATAAATGCCTGCTTTGCACTATTTAATTGAAAAACAGTTGAAAGCTCATAACTTTTTTTTTCTTTTAGTGGCATGCACCACTGACATGCATGTAAAGCGTGTGCAGGTTTTTTTTTCTAAGGTAAAGAGAACCAACCTTAAATACTGCTGCTCATGGGTGGTTTTTTCTCTCTCTTTTTGTAAAACTGAATTTGAAACAGTTGTGTTTTTGACAACTCTTGTTGGTGAATAAAGGAACTAACAAATGTTATGTTGAGTTTACTGAAGTAATTTGTGTGGAACCTGTTGACAAAATATAAATAATTCAACCTAACTAGTAAAAATTAAAGTCAGTGAAAGCATTTTATTTTGATTAAGCTTGAATTTAATGTTTTGTTGTAAAATCATATATAGACATATATGTAATATGCTACTTCTAAACAAATTTTATTAGTCCATATAACTTAACTGACTTTAGTTAGTAAAACTCAAACGTCTCTTGTTGAGCAAAAATGATTGATAATAGTTGGCTTGAGTCAAAAATATTATTTATCCCTAAAACAACCACATTAAGTTAGATAAACTTAATTATTTGTTTTCAACTTTCATAATTAAATTAAGTGGAACCTGTTGACAAGAAAAAATTAATTGAAGTCAAGGTTTCATTTTTTTGAGTGTTGTTCATGTGATAGCCTACTTAAGAATTCTTTCGTTTTTCAAATTAGAAAAGGCCATTTTCTTATTGCTCGTTTTCATGTGATACTTTAGAACTCTTTGATTTCTTTTAATTTTTTTTATTGCAAAAGGCATGTTCTTGTTGCTGTTTGGCATTTAACAATAAACAAAAATGTTTAAAACGTGTCTCTGTCAGTTAATAAGCAGCAATATATGCTACATAACTCAACGATAGAGTTTTGTATGCAGTAAAATCAGGATAATTTTTTTTTTTTTTTACGCCGCTATTGAGCCACCCAAAATAACTGCAGGGGAAATTTCTTAACCGCAACAGCCCTGTTGGGTTATTTAAGGAACACAATTAATGAAACATGAACACTTGCTTGGCAAGCAATGCTTGCCACAAATTAATAAGTCTTAGGAATGATTTAACAAGTTGTAGGAATGAATAGACTGTCCTGTGTCCCGCAGACCTGCAAAGCGCATGATATGAAATAATGTGAATGAAATAATGTGTTGGAATTACTAAGTTACTACATTTCTATTGCTTTTCATGTTGAAGAACTTGTGTTCTTTCTATTTTAGAGGAGATATGTGGAGGTTTTTACTTAAAAAAAATCTTTAAGATAGAGTTTTCATTTGAACATGTATGAGCCAACCATGATGTAAAAAAAAAAGAATTACACCTCGACTGTCCACCACGGTTGCCTCTATCAGCCTGTAGGCTCAATTGTATGTGGGGGAGTCGGGCCCGAATTGGCGCGAAAATTCACAAAATGTGACGTCATGCGCGTTCTCGTCTACTTGGGTTTACAACCGTACGGCACGCCAGCCATTATAGTAAGCAGCGGCAATAGTGTTTTCAAATGGACTCTGCGGATGGAAAGAAGCGACCAGCCTCCAGCACAATTCAGACACCCACGGACACTCCTCGTAAGTAAAAAAAAAAAAAAAAAAATAGAGCGTGCGCACTGAGAACGAGCATGAGACTGGCTGCAGTTCCTCTAACGGCCACTGGTGTCAGTAACGGTTAGAAATTTCAGAACCTACGCAATGCTCCTTTAACGTACTTTTAAAAGTTTAATTCATTTTTGTTTATAATCTTTAGTATTCATGCAACAGCTTTTGTTACAGAGACATCGTATTAGACGACTGGTTTAAATAATTATGGGCTGACCAATTTAGTGAAAATTGTCTTGAAAGGATTAATAGCACAATGAAGTTGCGATTGTAAAATGCAGTCTGTAAGACGCGCGACATTGCAGAAAAGGTGCGTTCACAAATGTAGCCTATGCTGATCCAAATTCATATCAAATAGTCTATAAGCGCAGATAAACAGTTCTGCGTTCAAATTGAGTTCAAAAGATGTCGCAAAGCACCGGAAAAAGTAATTACCATGAATGTGACAGAGGGAAATAGTAAAAATATATTTGAATTATTTACTAATAAACTAGTGTTTACTGAGTCTGTGTCCCTAAGGATGAAGTTGCCTGACTCATCATCTCCTCATTAGACGCGCCTTTTATACGGATTATGATTGTATTGAGATTTTTTGTTGTTTGTTTTTATTATTTCGTTAAGTAGTAATTTAATGCTTTCTATAGATATATTTATCATGTCTGTGAGGCATGTATTCACTGAGTTTCGGTTTATTTTTGTAAGCTCTCCTGTTCAAGACGAGACAGCAGAAAGCATGTTTATTTTCTTTATTTATATTTCTTTATTTTATATTATGATTGCGCTGGCACCTATATGTCCCAAAAAGCGTGCTTTATCTTGCACTCTCCGCACAAAATATTCCATATAGCGCACATGTATCTGGGTTTAACGTTAAAACATTGTTAAATGCTTGAACTGTTTTATATCTTTAGATTTTATTTTAGACAATTCGTGATTATTTGAGATGGCTAAACTGATTAAACATAGGCTATGTAAACTCTCTCTCTGTGCTGGCCGCTAGGGCTGGGATAAACGATTATTTTTTAAACGATTAATCTAGCGATTATTTTTTCGATGCAACGATTAATCTAACGATAAATTTTTTCAGACCGATTTGATTTTGATTATCTCCCCATTAATTGACTACTAACAATTTATACATGTTGATTTACATATCTGAATGAAAAAAACATCAATTCCTTAACATTGCAATATATGTTTATTGCTCTTAAAATTACAAAATAAAAGACTGACTAAGAATGCATTACTTTGCACTCGTATAGAGATAGCATTCAATAAAACCTTGAAGCCTTGAAAACACATAGCTTACTGAAACAAGCTTACTGAACACATAGGGCCTAGCTTACTGAAAAAAAGTTCTTCTTTCAGATGAAAATAACAACAACTTGATGTCTAGCATTCAATAAAAAAGGTCACCCAAAATACAATTTTGGAATACAATGCAATGTAAATGTAAACTTGACTGCTTTAAGCTAATACAGAGAGTGCTTTTCCAAAAAAAAAAAAAAATTAACAGTGGGAGCCAGCAGCCTGTCATGGAGAAAAAAAAATCTCCGAATGCTCCACGTGAAACTTTGGCATTCCGCCCTTTTTCTATCGTGTCTAATGATTTTGGTTAATATGCACGAGGGAGGGAGGGAGAGAGAGAGAGAGCAAGACAGCGCTCGTGTAGTTTGAAGACTGCGAGTGCGCGAGCGCGCGTGAAACTTTGGTGTTTCGCCCTTTTTCTATCGTGTTAAATGATTTTGGTTAATATGCACGAGGGAGAGAGAGAGAGAGAGAGAGAGAGAGAGAGAGAGAGAGAGAGAGAGAGAGAGAGCGCTCGTGTAGTTTGAAGACTGTGAGTGCGCGAGCGCACGTGAAACTTTGGTGTTTCACCCTTTTTCTATCGTGTTTAATGATTTTGATTAATATGCACAAGGGAAAGAGAGAGCAAGAAGCGCTCGTGTTGTTTGAAGACTGTTAGTGCGCGCGCACAGCCGGGGCTCTCTCTCGTACGCGCCCTGTCACTGTCACTCACCGATCAAATAAGGCTTTGACAGCCGGCAAAAAAAAAGATCAATGCAGAAAAACCCCTGGATTGGTTATATAACGTTGGACAGAATGTTGATCCGGACATCGCGTATATTCAGCGCACATAAGGTAAACGTTTTGCAAACGTTTTTTAGAGAAATAAAAACAGGTCGACGAATCGATGTGCATATTTTGTGTCGACGTATTTTTTGCCTCGACGTCATCGATGACCTCGACGCGTTGTCCCAGCCCTACTGGCCGCTTTAAAAAATAAACTTATAGGCCCGTTTAACGATCAAAAACTGCTCCAAACATACAAAACTGAACTATTTTAATAACTGAAACAGTAGTAGCTGTTTTGAGAGAATTGGGAAAAAAAGACTGGCTGAACATCCTCAAGTGAGTTGCAGGGCAAACCGAAAGTTGATCCCTAATGTCCAGCACTCTTCTTCTCTGCTCCAACTTATCATTTGTACCCTATGTGTTTTTCCCTATGTAAAAACTAAAATAAGTTGTAAAAATTAAAGTTTTTTTTTTTTTATTGTGCTCGGCATGGTGGGCCGCATGTGATTTCATGACGTGCCGTGGGTTAAACCCTTGGTTCAGAGCTACAGGATTTGTGGAGTAGCAGTACCCCCAAATAGATTGACAAAAGTCATAATAGGAACAAGAAATACTTCCACTACTACTTCGTTTGTGATGGTCATTTATTTTTTAGATATTAAGACGCAATGTTTTCAGTTTATTGATGACCTGTCTTTGACCTGTGAATGCATTGCTCTCGGAGACAGTTAACAGTTATTTTTATCATACGTTACTGCATCACTAACAGTTTCTCTCAGATGACGACACATTTCTTCATCCGCCCGGATAAGGAGAAGCGCTTTAATTTCACTGTTGCATCAGTTGGATGACATTATTTTATTTTCTTAAACAGTGCGTTAATGCGTCACATTGTTATGATTGGCCCGGAGTAGACGTCTTACGTCACCGCATTCTGAACTCGTACGTGCTCATACCGGTAATTTTCCTTCTGCTTTCACACACAGCAGAATTCCAGCAATTTACTGGTAATGTTACAAGTTCTCATACCGGTAAATTGCCGGAACGAATTTACCGGTATTTTTGAAAAGATCCTGTTCACACATGATCTCTTTACGGCAATTTACCGGTAATTTTCCGGAAAAGTCTGTATGTGTGAAAGGGCTTATTGCCGCTCGTACGTGTTTTGCGCACGAGCCGCACGCAGCCCAAAACTAAATAGGTTAACTGACTATCGATAGCTTTAATCGATTGAATCTCTTATCGACAATTAATCGATCATCGATTAATCGTTGGCATCCCTAATTGAGATACACCTGTAAATAAAAACGTTTGAACATATATGATAGATATCCGATTAGCGAAAACGCATGAAATGATCAGGTGTAAACATGCCCTGGCAGCCATGTTTGTTGATTTTCCCAAGTGATACTTGAAAATTCACGTTTCATGTTCAATTTTTGGTTCATTAGCCAAATAATTAACCAAATGTAATTAATATTAACACTTACCAAATTATTTCAATTTAATCATGCCTGCTATTTGTATTATTCTATTCTAAAAACAGCTGTGAAGAAAAAGAGAGTTGATTGGTTCATGAGGCAGAAAATCTGTCACGCTACATTAAAATGCCTCAAAACTGCATTTATTATTTGCAATTGCAATATACCTCATGTCAAATGCAACAAAGCACAAAGATAAAGCTGATTATTACCAAAGTCTTTTTAAGGCAAGTCATGTCACTTGGCGGCCATCTATGAAACACCTGCAGTGATGTGCTGACTTTACCGATTTCCGACTGGCTCTTTCATTCACAAGGCGGGGCTTCCTGCGATTGAGCATTGCCATTGCATTTTTCCCCATTCAAAGCTATACGAGTGACACGTCTTGGGTATTCCATAGTCTTTGTTATTACTTTGAATTCCGAATCTTCTGAGAAGTGTGCTACAAATAATGATTAGTTCTTTAACTGGAAATAGCATAGACTAGAAGACAAATTATTGGAATTTAATGAAAAATTTATATTGACTAATCAATATGATTAATTCAGCAGTAACATCATGTTGTTTGTCTGATCAGCAAACTAGGGTCTGTTACCTCCATTTTGTGGATAAATACTGCAACACAACAGCCACTGCCATAAAGACAAACTTAGGGTGCTTTCACATCTTTAGTTTGATTCATTTGGTCCGAGCCAAGGGCAAACAATTTTACATTGTAGCATTTTTCAGCTTTTTTGGTTCCTTTTCACACCACACTGATTGCTTTGGTCCATACCAGTTGAAACGAACCAAAATGCAGTCACTTGACAACATCTACATCACTCATTGGCCATGACGTATTTCCTAAACTGCTTTTCGATTGGTTAGAATTTACGTGTGGGAAAATTCCAACATAAGAGGAAAGGCCAGCAAACAACACGGAGACAATACAACTACACGACAACACGACTGCACGACTGCACGGGCTGGTTTTGTCCCTGGCCATAATCTATTACATTGTTTGTATACACCACAATATGCAAATAAAAACATTTCTATAATGAAGCGCGGATGCGGCTTGAAAACAATGTTCTAATGCACTGCAAACGGCGAGCGGGAATCGCTCGTAACTTCAAACGGAGGCGTGCATTAATTCTTCTTAACTCTGACATGCTCATGGTCATCTGACCTAATTTCTATGAGGCTCCGTACCTCCTCACTACTCCAAGTTTCATGCTAAAGTGCAAACTGTCAACAAACACTTCCTCATCCCATAATGCACAACGCAGCTGACTACGGCAGCTGGTTTAGTCCAAAAATGATCAGTACTTTTTGCAGTTGAGTCTGTTCGAGGTCGGACCACATTCTCACCACAAACGAACCGCTCCAGAGTTTGTTTGAAAGCGTACCGAGACCACCTCTTCAAGCAGGTCTCGGTACGCTTGTTTGGTCCGCTTTTAGTCCGCACCCGAGTGCGATTGCTGCTTTCTCACCTGCCCAATTGATCCGCACCAAAGGGGGAAACGAACTCTGGTATGATTCAACCGAACTAAATGAGGCAGGTGTGAAAGCACCCTTAATATCAAAACAGGTAAAAAGACAAAACTTAGCTACGTTTGTTATTAGAGTTGACTTTATTGAGAATCAAAACAATATTAAGCCTTTGAAAAATGTTTACTGGCTCAGGAAGAGGATTTAAGATAGCTACTGCCATGACCAAATACCACATAAAGCACAAGAGGAACTGAGTCTTGAGGAAGTGCAATAATATCTGTGCTGGGACTGTCATCATTGCTGCTGTTTGCTTTGGAAACACAAAATAAAACTTGACACAAAGGCCATCAAAAGATTATGAAATTTCCTCCAAGAAAAAAAAAGTTGTATGACTAAACTGCCGCTGTGCTTTTACAGTTAAAGCCTATAGTTTTACAATCAGGCCTTGACTGATCGACCAGAATCAGAAGGCAGAGTTTCTGGCCAACATCACAGACAGACATCGACTTTAACCTGCACCATGTTCAATGTGAATATTGGATTGCTCTACAAGCGAACCTTGATTGTGTTTATTTATTAACAACTGACTATTGTTTGCACTGTTGCAAGCTTTCCGATTCCCCTTATGTCCTTTCTATATTTAGGAATTCTCTATGGGATGCAGGCACTGCAACAATTCATTCACACATGGATGATAGAAGAAAAATTTGATGATGGCAGCAAACTCAGGTGAAACAAACCTTTCATTAACAGTCTTCAATAATGATTCGATAATTATCATACTTCAAATAACAGCATCTATGCAAAGTCTGTATTCACTATGGTTGGGTATCACTCAAATTGTAGCGATTCTGATTTTGATTCTGCTTATCAAATCCCAGTTTCGATTTCAATAAGCTATAAAAACATCAAATATTTAGACATCAAATACATTTGCAAAACACTGTTGCAGATGAATACAATAAAGAAATAAAATCAGCAGTCAATAGAAAAAAAATTAGCAGTATAAAGAACACTTTAATGAAGAAACTATACTAATTTATAGATTATATAAAACAAGATTATAGAAGACAAGTAAACAGCAATAAAATAAGAAAATTAGCAATAGCACAAATAAATATAACTGATCAAAGTTCAGGTACAAAAATTGAAATCTAATGTAATGAAACGTAACACTGCATAGTTTTCTTTTTATATATGAAATCTAGAATAATCCTTAGTAAACTTACAAAAATTATTCAGCCAAAATCAGAGAGTGAATTACTTTTTCTTCTGTTCTATGATTAACATTAATGGCACAGACAGCGGCAGGAATATCAGGCTGCTGTCACTTTAAAGGAACACGCCACTGTTTTTGAAAATAACCTCATTTTCATAACATATGCTAATGGTCTAATCAGATTCAATGATCTCTGCTAAGCTACAGCTAAAATGCTACCGCCAGACCCGGAGATCAGCTGAATGGATTCGAAAACGGTAAAACTCAACTATTTAACTCTAGGGGAGTTTGAAAATTAGCCTATTTTAAAAAATAGTGGAGTGTTCCTTTAAGACTAGGGGTGGGGGAAATAATTGATTCATTGCACAATGAATAGCTAGAAATAGAGAAATTAATTACAGAAAATGGGTAATAATTTATATGTTAGCTGTTTAAGGTAGAGATGTTCTAGTGCACAGATATCTGTAACATCTGGGGTTCCATGGTACTCGTCAATTCCTTTCCGAACAGATATCCTCACGTGAAGTGTAAAATATTTTTTACTTATTAGGCAGTTAAAAGGAAACACTGATTTCTTGAGTCAGCACTAATAATGCTATAGACTGGTGTGTTTTCGTATCAAAATACTGGTGTTTGATGTCCAGTGTGCACCAAAAATGTTATAATATATAAGATATTTAGAGATACACCATATTGGATTTTTGCCAATATGCCGATAATTTTCAACCCTGTTTTGGCCGATAGCCAATACGTATATATAATTATTATTAATTTTGAATAAAAACAGAAATATAGATGTATGAGACTGCCTAAAATTAAAAAAATATTGAAGTCTACAGATTCAAATAAAGTGTATTAAAATAAACACTCAAATGTGTTGTGGTTGTTTTCCTTCCACTAGTCTAGAAGAAGCAAGTAAAGTAACCCAAAATCTCCAAATTGACCAGTAAATAAAAAAAAAACACCCAGCTATGCCTGTAGTTTAACATAACTTTAAAATACATTAATTGATAAACTGAACTGAAATGTGCACGTCTTATAACATCCACAGAAATTTATTTGGAAATTTGGAACTGGTTCTCGATACCCAACCCTATATTCACAAAGATTTGTTAAACAGCAGGCAAATGTCTGAAATCTAGGCCCAGTTTTTGATCACCCAATACTATCACAGATGGGTAAACATGGATGGAAATGTGTTGTAAAAGTTCAGATCGAGTCATCTTGGCAGCTTGGTTTCAAATAATGCTCTTTGTGGACTTTTGAGTTTTGGGCTCCAAAAGTTTCAGTATGTTTTCTCTTGTATCTTATCAGGCTTTTGAATTGAATCAATATAGAGACATCTCACGTACAAACTGCACAACTTGACAACATTAGAACTTCAAAACAACCTGACAGACAACACATTCACAAAACTGAACAGAAGAAACAGAAGATTTAGAGACCAGAAAACAGCAAAGACCTTTAACAGAGTGATGATCTGAATGCAGCAAAAGACAAAAGTGAGTGCACTCGACTTCCTGTGGGGGAGATTTTTTTTTTTAATGAAACATCACATTCAAGCACGAGTGTCTAACCACAACACATGCTCTATTCCTAACATGACCATTTTGTACGTAGCCAAGATGCACAGACAGATTTGAGCTGACAGAAGTTTAAATGAGTTCCTTTTAACAAAACCTTGCACATACAATATATGGGCATTTCTTTATCTACAGGCACTTCTGTGTCACAGCAGTTGATTTGTAATAAAATATTTTTTAAAACAGGCTTAAACTTTAGAAATTTTTAACACTGAAGTGCACCTCAAAACTGCCTTGAAAACTTTTTTTTTTTTTTAACTTTCCAGACCCAGACTTCGAATCATAAACTCTGAAAGTCTATCATAAAAACATTTTATCTTATGATTTAACATTTATAAATGGTCTGAAGCAGAAGAGTTGCAAACATTTTATGCTCATAATTTGTTTAAAACATATCATACATTAGGTTAGGTATTTTTCAGAAGTGCCCATACCTTAAGAAAAAACCTGTGTGTGTTTGTTTATATATATATATATATATATATATATATATATATATATATATATATATATATATATATATAGTTTCCCACACCCAAGTATAATTTAGTTTATTTTTCTGGGCATTATTGGTATTTTGTTTACACAATTAATTGCATTTAATTTAATTTCCATTTCATTCACAGAAAACAATTGTAGTTTCTGGCTGGGATGTTTCCTTACAGGAAGAAAAGACTAAGAACATTATTTGACATATTATTCAATATATGGATTTTAAGTTATGCATGAATAGAAGTAAAATGAGCGGGGCTGACAATTCCTTCAGGTTATGACATGTGTTTTAAGTTAACTGATCAACAATCAGAGCAGACATTACCAGTGTTGCAAACTGTCTGTACAGTTACATAAAAATATGAATTATATATGACCGCATACATGAATCTAATCTACAACATCAACATACGGCATTACAGGCTGCAATACACAAGTACGATAGTTTTAAAGCAACAAGCCCATCTGCACAACAAAAACAACTAACGTTACTCTAAAGAGAAATGCTTACCTGTTTGTGTGGGGTTGCTGAGCTAGCGAGAACTGCTAGCCAACTCGCGTGATGATCAACGCACTTGAGTTGAAACTTCAAATAACCGAGCGAAAACAGTCCGTTAGTCC
Source organism: Carassius carassius (assembly GCF_963082965.1). Taxonomy (NCBI): domain Eukaryota; kingdom Metazoa; phylum Chordata; class Actinopteri; order Cypriniformes; family Cyprinidae; genus Carassius; species Carassius carassius. The sequence goes on along the minus strand of NC_081759.1, from coordinate 20,453,735 downwards.
ATGCTTCTGCGTTTACTCCAGATATTTCGTCGCTCGGTGTCACTTACGCGAGGGTTGACGGTGTGTCCATCCCGTTAGCTGTCGTAACATTTGACTTGTTGAAGCACAGCTCGCTAAGATGTTTGGGATCAAGTTTAAACGGCTAGCTGCGCGTTAGCGTGTGCTGCCGTTGTCCATCTTATTTACAAAACATGAGCACAGGAGCTTCGCACTTATGAGTGCTGTATCAACTCAATACAACGACGACATATGTTCTTAAAGAAAGACACCTGATGGATATGTTAAGGACGCGACATGTCTGAAGATCACCAGTGGAGTGACAGCTAGCGAGCATGCTAACTTACCAGACATGACTACCAGCAGGTCATGCTTTAACAAATCACTTTTGTGTTTGTCTTTAAATGACCGATGCTTTGTATATCCTTTCGAAACCAGTGAAGAAAGACGAGTTTTAATTTCCAGCACGCTGTCTGTATGTTTCTCTGCTGTCTCGTATGCAGAGGGTGCCCTGTGGTTCCTGCAGTTAACACACCACTAGTAGTCTCACAGAGAAGTGGCTCAGTACCTATTGTGTGTGTTGACTACCTAGACAGCATAGGTTTAGCCAACTGTCTCTGGTTTCAAGTAGGGGTAACTGCAGCCTGGAGCAATGGGCGTGGCAAAAGGTGGGCGTGTCGAAAGATTTCTCATTGGTTGAAAGAAAGGTAGGGGGCGTGGCGAAAGGTTTAACGAAAAGTAGGGGGAAGTCGTGGCCTGGTGGTTAGAGAATCGGACTCCCAATCAAAAGGTTGTGAGTTCGAGTCCCGGGCAGGCAGGAATTGTGGGTGGGGGGAGTGCATGTACAGTTCTCTCTCCACCCTCAATACCCTCAATACCACGACTTAGGTGCCCTTGAGCAAGGCACCGAACCCCCAACTGCTCCCCGGGCGCCGCAGCATAAATGGCTGCCCACTGCTCCGGGTGTGTGTTCACAGTGTGTGTGTGTGTTCACTGCTCTGTGTGTGTGCACTTCGGATGGGTTAAATGCAGAGCACAAATTCTGAGTATGGGTCACCATACTTGGCCGAATGTCACTTCACTTCACTTAACTTCTCCAGTAGCCCCTCACTGCAGAACACAAGATCCAGGGGGCGGAGTTGGATCCAGGTCCAGGGGGCAGAGTTCGATCTACGTCCAGGGGGCGGAGTTGGATCTACGTTCAGGGGGCGGAGTTGGATCTCGTCCCACTGCATTTAGATTGGACATATGGCAGATTAACGTCATACATATTCACGTCATACTTACTATTGTTTCCGCATTGAGTCATAAGTAAAGTTATTATTTTGACGGAAAAATAAACTTGCTAAGAATTTTTTTTTAAATAACACTTTAAATGCTTAGTTGCAAACACTGTAGTCGGGCGCACATAATTATGGGCAAATACCAAATATTTTAATTTGGATGAACGTTTGTATTAATTTTAAAACATTATAACTACCTAAATAAAAAATAGAATCATACATTTCACAATGCCTGAAATGCCCATGGTTTCTTGTTACAAGTAAGAATAAAAACAAGTGTTTTTTGATTGGCTAAATCTTTACCCCTCTCAGTAGTCCACTTTGACTTCAAATTAATGAGTAGGCACATCTGCTTTTATTGGAATGGTATTAAAGGGTCATGAAACCCCAGACCAGTGGCGTAGCCACGAGGGGGCCTGGGTGGGCCTTGGCCCCCTCATTTACATGTCCGGCCCCCTCAGATTTTCGATTGCTTAAAATAAAATAAGTAAAATAAGAAAATGTTGATTTGTCAGTCTGATTGATATATTGACCAATCAAAATGCTGCACGGTAAAATGCGGCTGTTTTCAAACTTGATTTGATTAGCCTATGTCACGTGTTGTGCGTAACTGACGCCTTCATCTTCGCTTGAGAGTTCATTAATATTCGGTGACAATGGCAACTGCCACGCAAAGTACAATATTACGCTTTTTCAAAAAAGCTCTGCGACAGCGAGTGAAGTGGCACCTGAGGCTTCTCAGGACACAGAAATGCCTATTTCATCACGGGAGTGTAGCGGTAAGACTTCCACGACACAGATCAGCATAATGCCCAATGATTTGTCTGCAATTGATGAACCGCATTCACAACCAGTGATGACCGCATTTACTTACACTGAGTTTGCCGGAAAGAATCGTTGCTTTTCCCCAAAATGGTACAATGAGTTCACATGGCTTGATTATAGTTCAATAATAATCGCCCCCGTAGACTCATGGTCATGTAAAAGGTAATCCCATGGTTTGAATTATAGCCGCTTAGCTATGTTGTATGCTGTTATGCTGCTGAAACAGTGAAGTAAAAATTCTGTGATTTTATGCGGTATATATATTTGCTTATGCTGTATATATTCTGCTGTTTTTCGAACGTAAATTGGTGGATTTTCTGGACTGAGTATGATGACATCATTTAATAATTGCCCTCGTAGATTCTACGGCGTAACGTTAGACTCATGTAAAAGGTAATAATCACCTAGTTATGTTGTGGGCTGTTATGACTTCTGCTGAAATGAAGTAAATATGCTGTTTTAAATGTGAACAGGTATTAAGCTGTTTTTATTTATAGGCATTAAGATATATATATATATATATATATATATATATATGTGTGTGTGTGTATATATAATGAGTTGCCCCCTCATTTTAAGATGGGACCCCCCAAAAATACAATTCTGGCTACGCCCCTGCCCCAGACTACTTATTCTAAGATTATAGCAGAGGTGTTTGTGTTGTACATCATAGAAGACAATGTTAGCATCAGCTAATTTTAACTGTTGGAGAAAATTGGTTAATTTTAAGCTTTTTTGCTCTATTTTCATCTTCCGGATTTAAAATCTACATTGTGTTGACGTCACGATTTGTGACGTGACAATGGACTATAGTACATTGATGAGCGTTGGTGTCTATTCAATTATTCATGAGATTGCATGTTCTTATCCTATGAGAAGACGCTTCGCTTAATTATTCACAACAACATGTGTTGATTTCCTATGAAAGACAAGTAGGGGTAACTGGAGCCTGGAGCAATGGGCGTGGCAAAAGGTGGGCGTGTTGAAAGGTTTCTCATTGGTGGAAAGAAAGGTAGGGGGCGTGGCAAAAGGTTTAGCGAAAACTGGCTGTTCCGCCTAAAGGCAAGTAGGGGTAACTGCAGCATAGAGCAATGGGCGTGGCAAAAGGTGGGCGTGTCGAACGGTTTCTCATTGGTGGAAAGAAAGGTAGGAGGCATGGCAAAAGGTTTAGCGAAAACTGGCTGTTCTGCCTAAAGGCGAGCCATACTCTTAATCGCTATTGGCCTATAGATTAATAGAAAGCGATAAATTAAACACATAATCCTATAAAACCAATTGAAATTCATCCAATGTAAAAACAGCGTTAATGATGTAAAGGATATTATTTTAAATTACTTTCGAAAGTACCTTCAAAACGGCTTACTGACGTAATCACCACCACACGTTTAGGTCTTAGTTTATCAATAATCAAAAACAGATTACAATTATTTTTGAGAATACAAACGTCTATTAACACGGTTAGTCGCACTTGCTGTTCTTAAGTTAAAGTCATTTAAAGTCAGCTGTGTTAACATTAGTGAACTAACAAGACGTAACATTAACTAACAACGTACATTAACTAACCAAGTTTAATAAATACTGTATCAAATGTATTGCTCATAGTTAATGTTAGTTAATACATCAGTCAACAAATGAAACTTTATTGTAAAGTGTTACACTAGAAAACTAGGTTTTGCCTGATAGAGAAAAATAAATATGACAAAACCATTAAATTAGCAAATTTAAAAATTAGTCAGAAGAGTTAAGTAACCTTGTTTTAAGTGCAATTAACCAATTAAGCAAACAGACACAGCTTTATCCACTAAAACATTTATTTAGCTTTCAGTTTCATTCAATTCAAGTAAAAGGATAAATAGATAGATATAGATAGATAGATAAACCACTCATTCATTAATTAATTAATTAATTCTGTAGTAGCAGTCCATAGAACAGAATCCAGCAAACTCTTCGTCCTATTATTGCCATTTTACAGTCAGTATCCATGACTGTGGAAAGGTGTAGCCGGGTCCCCCTTTCATAAAATAAATAAATAAAAAGAATAACAGCAACAATAATAATAATAATAATAATAACGAGGAAAAAAAAAGAAAACACCTTTCAGATTCATCAGATTCTGTTCCATCCTCTTTGGCTCAGATGGTGTAGCTACATACACTGCAGAACTGCAGAAACAATCAGAAGCTAATGTATAAGGTTCACAATACGATGCATTTCATGTTCTTGTATACACTGATAAATCTTACATTGTTTTCTAAAACTATTGCTTTAAATTTTTAACAGATGGGCTAAAAAGGTACAGAAGAATAAAATATTACCTGAAATGATTTGAAACAAGATATTTTACAGTTGATTAGTTTTTTTTAATATACTCACTCCAGCAGGTGTCCTTAAGTATATGTATTTTTTGAGTACATCCTCCACAGAGATTCCTTCCATGCTTTCTCTGCATCTCCAGGAGAATTACCTGCCGTCTGGTCTTTGACCGTCGAGGAGTCTGGATGTGTTTCTGATACTCACTTTGTAGCACATTCACATGTGCCTCAACAGACACTGAATCCTCCCCAACACAAGCTTCCTTCATCAGAACAACAGAAACAGATCATGCTTAGACCGTGACAGATATCAAAAACATATAAATACTTACTGAACAAGGTGTTTTAGATATAAAAAAAATTAAAAACATTGAACTGCATAAACATTAAGATGATGGTCAGGTAGTGAAGAAGTAGAGTACATACAAAAAAGGATTTAAATATCTGTAGTACAGTATCTTCCTTACATTAATCTGTACTAAGTGAAAATGTAAAATTGATTAACAGTGCAAAAATAAATTATGCATATGGCAGTGTGCTTACATACTCTACAATAACCTGCAAGTGGAGCACGTTCTGCTTTACATTTCAGGTTTAGGGATGTGTCAGATGTGCTCAAAACACAAACTTGACTGATTGTCATTTTCCAGCAAATAAAGATTACAACATCTTGTTACTACAATATTGTGTGTGATTATGTTGATAGAGATAAATCAATGGTTTAAAAACAATGTAACTTACACAGTCATTTCTTTCTATATTTCTCTGGAAAGGGTTCTTCAAAACCAGTCTGTTGGCAGCTTGAATATACTCTGCATTAGTTGGAGACCTGGCAGAAAGGTAGAAACAAGCTCTAGATTAGAGTTTTTTTTATTTTTATTTTGTCTAATCGTCTTCAGATTGTGAACTGATCATAGTACAGTTGCAATAGAGGTGGTAATAATTATTATACTAACAGGATGTATTCTGTACTCTATTGTACAAAAAGGACGCAGATATAAACAATCATCTCTGAAGGATTCGCCGTCGATGCGGTCATCGTTTTGTCTCACTGTACATATGTCTGTCAACAACAATAAACTAATTACTAAAGCTGCAAGATATAACGCAAAGGAAAAAATTATGATCGTATTGTAACAAACTTATCTTAATAAACATATTTGTGGTATATAAAGTATAGATAAACGTATAAACGATGAATAAATACCTCACGTCTTATTTTTTTTATTTTTTTTTTTTTATTATGCCATACATCAAAACAATACAACGAGAAACATTACAATGAGAAGGAGAAAATATGAACAACAATATGAAAACCATGCCAGAGGACAATAACAACCATAAAAAAATAATTTTTTTTTTTACATAAATCAATATTTTGGGGGGTGTCACTTTATACAATAGTATACCTGTTTACAATATTATAAGTTTGAATAGCTTTTTTACTTGTACAATTACATAGAATCTTACAATACAGCTTGAAATCATTTAGAAAATGAGAAAAGTTTGGTTTGGAGCCTGACCACTTCATTTTATGGATATGAAACTTCCCCATTAAAATTAACAATTGTATGAGATATGTTTCATCTTTGCCAACTCCATGATCACTGTATATTATATTAAGTATATTATTACATCATATCCACTCAACTGCAAAGAAATGTCCAATATTTCCTTAATAAAAAACTCCATATCAATCCAAAATATTTTTGTATGTATACAATGAAAAAATAAATACAGAAAACCAGAAAAAGCGAGCTGGAGGATAAACAATGTTATTAAGTATATTTCTAATATAATTATTTGAGACTCTATTTTGTATAATATTTGTATTACCAATAAATATTTTACTCTTGATCTCTTCAAAATACAATTCTTTCTCATGTGATGCATTTCTAAGAAGAACAAAACTTTTTGAGGGATTGCATTCATTACAACTGCAAATTCCTTAGGTTTAACTGGTATTTTAAATTTATTCAAAAATTCTTTATATGTTAATAAAACTCCATCATTGTTGAGGAGCTGGCTAACTGCTATAATATTGTTTTCAAACCAGTAATCAAAATATAAAGTTTTATTTTTATATAAGATGTCCTTGTTGTTCCAAATATAGTACCTCCTTGGTGAGAAATTATGTTTATAGGCCAGAGTCCATGCCATAAGAGCTTGTTTATGAAATTTGCCAGCTTCACCGGTATTTTTTCAATTGAATAATTGCACTTCAACAAAAATTCAAGATCACCCAATTGCTTGAACAAATAGTTGGGAAAGGAGTTCCAAATACTGTCTTTATTTTTTAAATATTGAATAAGCCAATTTATTTTAAATACATTGTTTAACGTATCATAACTCAACACCTCTAGACCCCCATGATCTTTGGAGTTGCATAAAATGTCTTTTCTCAGGTATTGAGGCTTGTTTTTTCAGACAAAATTAATAAGCATTTTATCCAATTGCTTGGTAACTTTTGGAGGAATATCCAATGATAAGGATGTATAGACTGATCTGGAAATACCTTCAGCTTTTGACAGAAGTACCCGCCCCTGAATAGACAAATCCCTTTGCAACCACATATTAAACCTCTTACTTGTTTTAGTAATAATTGGATTGAAATTTAAATCATTACGCAAATATTCATCTTTACATATAACAACTCCCAGATATGTTACTTGGTTTTTAATTGGAATATTATGGAAATTATTTAAAAAACATTTGTTGAGAGGAAACAGAACTGACTTATTCATATTCATTCTTAACCCTGATACTTCTGAAAATAGTTTTATACAGTTCACTGCTTTAATGATTTCATTCAAATCTTTCACAAATAAGGTAGTGTCATCAGCAAACTGACACAACTTAAATGTTCTCCCTAATGCAGCAATTCCTTGAAAATCACATTTTTGTATGTGAAGGGCCATTATTTGCGTTGCTAACAAAAACAAAAAAGGGGAGATCGGACACCCTTGCCTAATTCCCCTACCAATATTAAATCTGCCAGAAGTCCCCCTTGCTAATTTTACAGAACTGTTACATCCTTTGTATAAGGTTTTGATAGCATTTTGAAAGTAACTACCAAAGCCAAAAAATTAAATTGCTCTGAATAAAAAATTGTGTTCTATAATATCAAATACCTTGTGAAAATCAACAAACAAAATAAAACTATCATCTAAAATATATTCATTGTAATCTACCATATCTAGAATCAATCTAATATTATTACTAATGTGTCTTCCTTGAATAAATCCTGTCTGTTCCTCATCTATGATACTTTTTAATCCTTTTTTCAGTCTTTCGGCAAATATTAGAGCAAATAATTTTGCATCATTATTTAATAGACTAATGGACTCTCCAATTTTCTAAATAAAGAATATTTTTGTTTTGGCTTTGGGATTAATGTAATAACACCCTGTCTTAAAGAGGCGGGTAATTCCCCTTTTTCAATGGATTCTATGAACACTGCTAGTAAAAAGGGAGCTAAATTGTCTCGAAAGATTTTATAAAACTCACTAACAAGCCCATCATTACCTGGAGAACGATTATCTTTAAGGTTACCAATACATTCTATAACTTCCTCCAATTTTAAATCATCATCACAACACAGCTTGAAATCATCATCAATAACTTTGGCTTTTACCTCACGTCTTATCGCCGCCACCTTGTCTATGGAAATTACGTAAATGTATATTTACTGCTGATTGGCCAGCACAGTAAAACTCCTTTCACCAATGAGAAACCTTTTGGCACGCCCCTACCTTTCAGCGCCCATTGCTGCAGGCTGCAGCTACCCGTCTCTCTGGTTTAGCTGACTTGCTTATAATTCCCCCAAATCTGTCTGTGGCGCCCTGAAACGTTAAAAGGTTTTAAAACACAACCCGTTTGTAACGGTAGAGTGATTCACTGACCCTTTCTACAGCCTCCATCAGCTCACAATCAATTATTAACTCCAGACCCTCCCACTGATCCTTTAGATTAGTCGTGCATTTTATATTTGGTCATTTTGTAATGCATGTTTCTGGCTGAGTGACTTGGTTAAATAATTACAAGTAAGTGAAAGAAAAGATGGTTAACTTGTCCTTGGAACCAATGCTCTCTGTTTGACCTCTCAGTTTGATTTTAGGTGAAAGCAACATATGTTTGCTATACACATGCTTCACTGCATATTCAAACTATTTACACTTTTCAGTCCGAATATCAGTCCATCCCCCCAAACACAAAACAATGTGATTAATACATTAAAAGCAGATTCTGGCTTGGATTCTTGAGCTCAGAAAGAATGGGAAAACATATTTTCCTTTTAGGAAAAATCAAATATTTAGCCACTAACAATGGTTAATGGTTCTTTAACCAAGTTAAACATGATTAGTGAAATAATAAGTACAATTCAGAGCCTGCCCAGCTAACAAAGACATTCTAAGTATTTGCTAACATTCCAATAAATGTACAATAAAAAAAAAATGTTATCTGAATGTTCAAACATTCTTTTGTTCAATAAAGCTACAAAACATTATTTTTAAATGTCAAATGAATATTCAAAATATTAATTTGTTCAATAAAGTAAAAAATAAAAACATTATTTTTTCAATGTTATCTGAATGTTCAAAAAACATTTTGTAAAAAAAAAAAAAAAAAAAAAATATATATATATATATATATTATTGGTTATGCAAAATAGAAAATCTATGAGGATCTGTCCATGTTGAACAATTCTGAAACTTGGCAAAACCTTAGCATTTACATTATTATTGTTTATATAGTTAATGAGACATATGGATACTTAAGCTGCACTTGAAATGTCATTGCATCAAATAAAAACCAAACATTTATTTTCAGAAAGACAGTATAAATACTATTGTTTATGCAAACATGTCAACAAATAGATCAGGTTTTGGTGTTTGAAATCAGGTCAAAAAGCATAATTTGTTTGCAGATATCAGATGGTTTGATTTTTCTTAGGCATTAAAATTCATGCAGTTTACAGATGCACCAATATGCATGATACATAATACACACCTGATAAATTAACATAAGCAACATACTTAATGTATAATTTGAGTGTCTTTGAGTATTCGGTCACTAGAGGGAGCCATTTTCTTCTGTAACATCTAGATATTGTCTCAAGACTTTGGAAAGAGATATTACTAGGCTTGCTAAAAAATACCTTAATGTTGCAAAAGAATATGATACAGAAATGTCTGATTTACCTTAACTTTATGTATTGAATACTCTATGGAGGAGTAGATTTAATAGGAGACAACTTTCACATGAGTCCTCCAAAGAATATTTCTTCTTCATCTCTCAAACAGCACTACACATGACTCGGTATTATATTCCAGTCACCACGGTTACTGCAGTCTGACATTATGATCAGTGTTGCCTTTTCCTGGGGATATCCGTCACAAACACAAAGCCTGAGAGTGGGACGGGAACAGGAAAGCCCTCACTTGGAAGAGGGAGGGCTGTACCAAAGAGGTGAGATTTTAGCAAGGACAAATATTCCCTCAGACACAAAGCCTGCTGGTACTCTTATATTCAATTCACTTTACTGGATTAATGCTGATTTTCTGAAGGCCAATACACAAAAACTGAACGCAATATAGAGAGCTTGAACATATGTAAAACAAAATGCTGTTTAAATTATTGACTGGCCTTTAAAAGTAATAATTTTGACTGAATATATATAAAGATTGCAAAATACGTGATCTTTCCCTCAACTAGACATCATTTCTTTCTCTCTCTCTCTCTCTCTCTCTCTCTCTCTCTCTCACTCATGTCTAAACTTATGAGGTTGAGCAAGTGGAGCTCCTGCCCTACAGCTGTTGTGGTTCAAGGGCAGGAAGCAGCTTGGTTCCCACACAAAGGTACACATCAAACACACAGACCAGTACAGTTCACTTACACACACACACACACACACACACACACACACACACACACACACACAACCGCACAAATGCCAGCCTCACTAACATAACACGAGGTACAGTGAACAAATACACACCAAGACAAACAGGACATTCCTACTGTCTGATGCTACAAACCAACAGATTTACAGGCCCTGTTTCCACTTAAACAAATGCTTTAGCTCAAAAAATTTCCTGAAGTCTCCCCTTATGGATCACAGAGTGTCCAGAGATTCCATATGTTTATTACACGTGTGCTCCTTGGAATATCTTATTCTGATTGGTGAATTTAGTCAAATGTTTTAGTATAATGAACTGTATATTTGACTGTTTTTATGAGTTTTTATTTTTATGGATTCCTGTCTCTTGTATCAATTTGTACTCCTTGATCTCATTCAAAAGTTCAAAAGTTTGATTTTTAATATAAGAAATTAATACTTTTATTTAGCAAGGAAGGAATAATGTGATCAAATGTGACAATGTTATAAAAAATCTAATAAATTAAATGCTGCTCTTTGTAATATTCTATTTACTGAAGAATCCTAAAAAAAGACTGAAAAAATCACTAAAATAATAAACATATTAAATGTTTTCAACATAGATGATTAATAAATATGTTTCTTGAGCACCAAATCAGCATAATGTAAAGATTACTGCAGGATCACTGAAGACCCAAGTAAAGGCTGCTAAAAAAATCAACTTTATCACCACATGAATAAATTGCAATTTAAACTTCTTTTAAAAACAGAAAACACTTTTGCAATATTACATTTTTTTACTGTTTTCTAACTGTAATCATACTGACTACACAGCTTTTAAAGTAAGTGTATATGACCTGTATATTGCACTTTAAGTCAAACTTAAAAGGTGGGAAGAGAATCACCCTTTACTAAATTTCCCATGTAAATAAATAGGTCAGCAAAAAACTTATAGCACACTAATTGCAAGGGCAGTGCCCTGGAGCAACGTGGGGTTAAGTGCCCTATCCTCAAGGGCACTTCATTTGACCCCACATAACAAGGACCTGTTTAACCACTTCAGCTGTTATTTTGATTTTTTGAGAATTAGGCATATGCAATATTGGACCCACCGGTGGGTCCCCAGAGTTGATGTGGTTAACAAGGATTCGCATTTAAAAGCACACATAATTTGCGTGCTAATTTTGCAAAAAAAAAAAAAGCATAAATTCAGTCAAGATTCCCTGTAACCTTTTCTTAAATTTGTGCAGTTTTGTTTAATAACAGATCACATTACATATAACCAAAATAATGTATCACCCTGTTCAGTTTTTAAAAAATGTACAACATGCCAACTTTCCAAAGGCAACTGTTTTGAAATATCTACCTCTCTCTCTGATTTTCTATCTGTGTATACGCCTATGCTGGGAAGAAAGGCTCAACTCTTTCCCACAGTCCTAGAGCATGTGGATCCTGAATGACCCACCCTCTCTATATTGAAACGTCACTGCAGTTCAGCCACTGAGATCCTGTTAGACTGCCAAAGATTTTTAGGCATTTGAATGAGAGTCTACTGAACTGGCAAAGAACAGTTCAAGACACATTCAACAAAACCACAGAACCTATGGACAAGTTAAGTCAGGTTTGAGGGTTAAGAGACGCTTGACATTATGTTTTCATGTGCTGAATATAAAGACAAGTTCAACCCTTGTTTCTCATTGCAGAGCATGCAAGATTTGTTTAGACAAGTGTGTAAACAACTGGATAATCTTTTGTGCACTCGCAGGATTGTTTTCGTCACCTAAATTAAAATGATTTTCCTTTAATAAATGTGAAAATAAAAACTTTTAGGCCTGCCTAATTGTTAAATTTGAATAATTTTATATGCTCATATTCTAAACTTTTTTGTCACTAAATCAGCATATCACTATAAGCAATCGTTTGTCATGCCTATAGAAGTTAGAAAATGGCCTGGTTTGGGCATCTTTGAGCCAAACCGTGGCTGCATGGGTGATACAAAAACAGCAGTAGTCTAGTTCCCATGGGGCCTAAGGACACTGTTTTACCACTGAAGATGAGAACCTGCAGTCAGGAGAAGTGCCGGGCAAGTTGTTCCCCCATTTGTTAATGTATCTTCACCAAATGGATTGCTGATAGACAAATGTTTAGGAGTGTGAACGTCTGGGACACTGGGAGGGATTATGGACAGACAGACAGATAGACAGACAAACAGACCGATAGATAGATTTTAATTTAATTTATTAGAAAAAATGAAGTTGACTTTGACAGTAGAGTTGAAAATAAAGACTGTTTCATATTTATTTATTTAATTAAAGAGTAAAATTCAAATATATAGGCTATATTGTAGTGTTACTAGTTGCAACACAATGCCCAACTGAAAACAAATGAATCACGAACTCCAAAGACTTTTAGCACTTTTGTTGTTGAATTATTTTCCCCTACATTTCGCCTTTTGTGCTATATAAGAACACTCCACTGTAGTCTCCTAAAAAGCAGCCTATGAAACGAACGCAGTCTCCGCCCCAAAACGACGAACTTCGTGGCGGGTTATTGTTATTCAAATGAGCCTCAATAGGAGGGATCTAGTCGGTCAGCTATAACGGAGCTTACAGTCAGGACACAGCGCGCGCGGAGCAGGAGGCAATTCAACAACCGCTCGTGGGAACCTCCTAGGTAAAGCCCTCAAACACACGTTTATTGTGTTGATTGCAATATTATTCCCCTGATTCTTTATATTTGCAAATATTAAATAACATTTCGCACATTTTCCCTTTAGGAAGGTAATTGGAGTATGGCATACTGAAGTTCTCAGCTCTTTAAGGACTGTATGAAATGTTTGAATAATAGCGAGCGTCTACAGCGGAACGCATAAACTGGGGGAATTGTAAATACCTTGGGGCTTGGTCTTTTAATGTTCACTTTCCGTTAGTGAACGTTAGCTCATTCATTTCGGAATTTGTACGAAGATCTGGCTCATTATCTCCTGCCAGAATCTCAAGCGAAGGGCTGTAGTCTTCTACCTGTTGAAATCATGAGTCAGGCGGACGTGACTTGCTCTGCGCGTCAGAGAGTATTTCAGGAAGCGCTCAGGAAGGGCAATACTAAGGAACTTCATTCACTCTTGCAAAACATGACAAACTGTGAATTTAACGTGAATTCTTTCGGACCAGAGGGTCAGACGGCGCTTCATCAGTCCGTGATCGATGGCAACCTGGAGTTAGTAAAGCTACTGGTGAAGTTCGGTGCAGACATCCGTCTGGCCAACAGAGATGGATGGAGCGCCCTGCACATAGCAGCGTTTGGTGGACATCAAGACATCGTTCTTTACCTCATCACACGGGCGAAGTACTCATCAAGCGCGCTCTGAGGCAATCAAAGAATCTGACGCTGTACCTTTAAGCCTATCATACATTTGACCACATTGTGCCAAAGTAAAAGACAGCTTGTTTGTGATGTGATGGATTTAGGAAATTGATTTGATATCGATAGGCACAGCATTCGAATCCAAAAGGCTATGTTTGATAATGTTGGGTTGGTACAATGTCATGGATGTGGTTTGCCAACTTTGGATATATGATGAAAACGATTGCTGTGTTATTTATAGATTTATTTGAGAATACGACACATTGAACAGTCGTTTCAAAGTAAAAAAAAGATGATACTAGGTGGTCCTACTGGATGACTAGTCTCAGGGTGCGATTATGGGGGGTCTGACTCTTTAATTAACGCTTTACCGCCCCAAAAGAACAATATAACGGTGGTCTTGGAAGTACGCAGGCCTATTCTTTTTACATTTATTTCAAACAACGTTTTTAAGAACGTCAAAAAAATCCCAGATTATGGTAAATTCAAATTCGTGTGAAGTAACCATAACAACAATTTGAAAACACTTTTACTGCTTTTACACTTTTACTTGTACTTTTTTAAGTTCAGTATCTAACAGTTAGTGCATTTACACACCAGTTAGCTATGTTATCATAGATATTCACATCACAAATATTTCACGTAGCCTGTTTTGTTATGTTTTAAACACCTTTACACAGGCATATACTTCAGTTTAGTCAACTGCAAACAAAATATAAACATTTCTGACAGACATTTCTTCGAAAAGCCGACCCCCCCCCCACCCCCCCAATAAATAATTTGCACACTGACTGGACTGACATAAATATTCCTGTACATAATTACATTAAGTACACATTCTCTCTGCATTGTCTAAAACAGGGACTCATGTCCGATACCTCAGCTGTAATGCATTATGATGGTGACATTGTAATGTTGGTCATCAAGTTTAGTATCATAATTAACCATTCAAGATCTCTCACCTCAAATATCCACGCAAACACTTTCTGGCCCAGACACTACCAAATAGGGTTGTATTTTGACATTGTCTGTTGTGTCATAATCAGTACTTTATTTATGGAGTTCCTATGTGAAATGAATACCTGACACTAAAGCTTTTTTTTTTTTTGCTGATCCACACATTTCAAGCCATGTTTCAAGCCGCTTTTGTAATTCAGAGGTTGAGCAAATCCATAGATCAGTGTATAGACTGCACTGGATCCTAAAGCACATTGGCCTTGTCCTCTTAAACCCCTTGTCAACTCAGACAAGATGTGGTAAGGTTTAAATATGTTGTGACCTTTGAAATGCTTCAAAGCCAGTATAGAAATATGCATCACTTATACTTGAGAATGTTTTAAATATTGCACTGATGGCTGTTTTATGAGTTGTTGGCGTCATGCCAACTTTTAAAGATACTATTTTTCTAAATAGAAAAACATTTCTTATTCTATGGAAGCTCCAGGGTGGTTTTCACTCATTCTTTGCAAAGGCTTTTATATGCCTACTGAATTACTGTATGTGTAATTATGTAACACACTCTGCTTGAATGTCCTTCCATAAGTAATGTCAAACATATTTTAGACTATAACAACTATGGTAAAATATGACAGTGTCACTGGGCATCCTTTTGACATAATGGGAGAACATACAAGTAAAGTTTCCAGAAAAATCTTGGAGCACTTCCTTTCTGAAGTCCCATCCTCCTCTTTTAAGGGGGATGCTACATGTTAAAACCAGTGTAACAAGAAGTTGCACAATGCACAAGTCTTTACTTGATAATGCCATAACATTTATGACATAAAGTAAAAGTAACTTCTTTGATTGAGATAAAAGTCAAACGACTTTTTTTGGACCAACTTTTGAAATATTATTTTCATCTAAGAGAAGTTTGGGAAAAGGCCTCTCATAATGTTTTCGTCTTTTGTGAATTGTTATTTTGTTGTGTTTTTATATCTGTTTAGCTGTTTGTTTATGTGTTTTTCGAATAATGTAATAATGTCATATCTTAAATATATTTCTTGCTGTGTTTTGTACTTTTTGTACAAAGGCATTTTAGATATTAAATTCTGTGGTTTTAAGAAAATTAGTTGTGTAATGCATAGACTCACCTGATTGTTATTGCTCTTTGAGTTAGCCTTTGCCTCTTCCTGTGCCTCAGTTGTAGAGCTATAGGGTTGCTCAATATTTCCAAGAAACACAAGTGGTTGTGACTAAGGGACTGTGAAAACACATATAGGGGTGCAGTTAGCTTAAACAAGTGTCTTTATAGATATATAATTCTTACAGAGTTACGTAATTTACAGAAAATATATGTATACATAAAATATGTGTATACATAGCCTTGAGGAGATGCTAGCGGTAGCATGTATTTAGCAGTTAGCTCCTTAGTAAACACCAGTTTGGCTGCAAAGAAACAAACTAGTTAAAACAAGTCTACGTTAACTTTTAATACAAACATAAATGTGTACTTAACTGTATTGAATGTGCACTTAAAGTGTACCTCAAATCTTATGAGTATATTTCTCTTATACCAAACTTTACTTAATATACATGAAATTAAAAGCCATTTATATGCACATAGAACATAAGTTTTTTTAACACACTAAAGATAAACTTTTAAAAAGTACACTTTTTAAAATAATGCAAATTAATTATTTTTTTTCAAATTCAAATAAATAAAATTTTCAATAAAATTTTACAAGTAAATTTTAAGTAACTGTTTTAATCTTTTGTCATGTATCAAATAAGTGCACTCATTTTGATGTGCTGTCTAACATACTAAAGCACATGTAAAGTATTCATTACACCTTTTTTTGCATTTGAAATGGGATTTGATATTACATTTGAGGTTAAAATATTTAAATTAAATTTTGTTTAAAAATTAAATAATGTGTAATTAAGTTTCCAAAACCAGAAATATATTATTTTAAAGTAATTATTTTTTTAATGTAATAAGTAATATTTTTTAAATGTATGTTAAAGTGCATGTCTTTCACAAGGTCATGAATGAGAAATTTTTCATCATTTACTGGCTCTCAAGTTGTTCCAAACCTGTGTAAGTTTCTTTCTTCTGTTGAGCACAAAAGAAGATATTTTGAAGAATTTTGCGAAGCAAACAATTGCTGATAGCCATTGACATACACAGTATTTTTGTTTTCAAGTCAATAGCTACCAACTAGCCATTTCAGCTTTATCGTGAACTTGAAAATGTCAGTTCCACAAACAAGTTGCACATTTGTACATGTCTGTGTCTCAATAGATGGCTAACATTAGCTAAAGTATGATACCAACTGATTGAATTACCTCCATTATATAGCTGATGCAGCTAATGCTACATGCAACAACATTGCCAAGCCCAATCATGCAAGCAACCTAAAGCGCAGGGGACAGTTACTAAATACGAAAATACTGTTAAAGCTGATTTATCTGGGTCGATGTATCCTAATTGCTGGTTAGGGGGTCATGCGTAAAGATTTGCCACGTGTTTTCTTCTCAACACTGAATTAAAAAAGCTTGTTTACATTTGTTATATCAGTTCTCAAACTCTTACCAGCGTTGTCTAAGGATACTTAAGGGTAACAATGCAACCACTTGTGATTTTGTTTATATTCTTATATTCAAGCTAAGTCATACAACAGTTATTTTGAGTTTTGATTCGGCTGTTCTCATTCAGTGAGACAAAACAATAACTTGCGCATATAACAGTTGTTTATGAAAAAGTAAAAGTGTGTTTTGTGCACTAAAATACGTACTGTTTACAGTGCATTTTTCTGCCCAAATCACATTCTCATGCTTCCAACTTTTAGTCTCTCCATTGACAGAAGGGGCAAAAGACAGATAGTGAGAGAGACAGGTGGCCAGGCCAATCCTTGCATGCCCTCTGTTCCTTTTAACTTTCTTTCACTATTTCACTCCATTTTGTGTGCTCTAGCTCGCAGTGACAAGCCGCCCAATTCACTCGTCCATTCTTCTCTCCTCTTCTCTTTTGTTCGTTCAGTTCAACTCTGTGCGCCTCTATTCATTCCCCAGACGGCCCACCATTGATGGGAGCCCCTGCCTAAGTCACACTGCCCGACCTGAACCCCCTCCCTTTACACACACATACACACACACACACACACACACACACACACACACACACACACACACACACAGCTCTGCAGCTGCTATGGTAATGAGAGAGGGGACAAGCAAGGGAGAAGGCTGGAGAGCACAAAAAGAGAAAGGGAGATCCTTCTCATGCAACTCAATAACCGGTGGCCCTGTTTTTATTTTTTTTTACAAATGGAAAATATGTCTACCTCCTTTTCTTCTTCCCTCCTGTTGGTTTCCCACCCTGTTCTCTTAGTCCTTTCCCTCCCCTAGCCTCCACACCTCCTCTCCTGACCTCCTCTTTCTCATTCAAATCCATTTCACACCATGCCCTGGAAAGGGATGTTCAAAGGTGTGTAAAGTAACCCTGATCCAGCCCTTCAGGCCTGAGAAAGGTGGGTGTTTATGTGTACGCACATGCATGCGTGTTTGCCTCAATGTGCAGTTGTGTGCATTTTTAAACTCTGTGCTTGAATTGCATAGACAGCGGTGATTTATAGAGAGATTTTATTGCATTAATGAAAGCAAGTGGTGTTTTCAAGCAACCAAGCAGGACTTTTCTCAAAACTAACTTTTTTCAGAGCCATTTTCTGCAATAACCTTAAGCCTCTACATGATTTTATCAGATATATGAAGAAGCCAAACAATTGTCCTGGCAGCGTACAGGTAAAGATCAGTCAATTAACTATGAACATATGAATGTAATCCCACGTCAATTTCTTTTTCTTAAATATCAGGGTGAAATTAATGAATGTATAAAGACAGAGGGGGTGGATGGATGGATAGACAGACAGACAGACAGACAGATAGATAGATAGACAGACAGACAGATAGATAGATCTTAAATAAATAAATATGATTAAAAATGTTTTATATTTAATAGTTTTAAACTTTTGTCAAATGTTTTGCTTGAAAAGTGTTCTTACTATCATTAATATAAATATATTTAAGGATTAAGTGACACTGTTTGACATTTCCTTACTAAATGACTGCATTTGAAAGTGTAGCTGAAATACCTTTTTATGACTATGTATCTATTATATATTGAGATATAGCCCATTCTATTTAAATGATTTTGCTACAAGACCTTGTTTGCCTTTTTATAATGCACTCACAAACAATACAAAATACAATAAGAGTGAAAAACAGGATCGCCTGTATAATATAAAATATTGTGTTAATATTGGCTAATATTGGAACTATGAAGTGGTAAATGATAACAAAACTAGCATGTAATATGCATGTGTATAGTATGTGTGTGGTGGGGAGTGGGGTGAACTGGGGGACTCTGGCAGACGGCTGAGGGGCCCCATGCAGTCTGTACTGCACAGCTATTCGTCTTATGTCTGTGGACGGTGACCTGTTAGACCATGTGACATCTGCCTGGCTGCCAGCACAGAAAAGAGATGCAAAATTGCCCATATGGAGCCTCCTTTCTCCAAATACTGACACACAGCTCAGCCCCAGTGTGTGTGTATGTGTGTGTCTGTGTGTGTGTGTGTGTGTGTGTGTGTGTGTGCGTCTGTGTGTTTCGTTTTGATTAATAAGTGCAGACACACTCGGATGGGGTTACACATCTGTGAGGTAACAGGCGGAGAGGCCATGAGTGAAGCGATAAATTTCATGAACAGCACCCCAGACAAAAATGTTTCATTTAAGTAACTTTAAACCATGCAGAAATATGTCTGCCTGAGTGCGTTAGTCGAATATACACTCCTTATAAGTGATTTGGTGAGAAAAGTATACGTGTAAAATCACATATATCATTTAATATCAAAGATTCTGCTTAGACACAAATGCATTTCAGGCTGGAAATGCAGTTTTGAGATTGTTTTGAGGTTATGCACCCTTAAAAAATTGTTTACGCAAAAATGTAACCCTTCTTGTCAAGTGACAGCAATATTTTGAACTTCAGGGACAGATTTAGGGTCACACAATTTTCAGAAATAGGCTATTCATCAAAAGAAAATCTCAGGATTTCAGATTTTAAATTCATGAATAAGGCTTTAACAAATTAGGATTTATTGCTCGGTTTTAAAGGAACGGTTCACTCAAAAAAGATGATATTTTATTGCACTCATATCATTTAAAACCCACATTTTTTCCTCAATGTAAATTTATCGAAATACTTCTTTTTGCGTTCATTTAGGTTTGGAAGTACATGATAGATAGAAAATGATTAAAGAATTGGCTAAAATATCTCTTGAAGTGTTATAGAAGTGATAAAAAGTTTACAGAAGAGGTAAATATTTGAATTTTGCTCTATATAAATGGCGTGAAATGTTAAATTATATTATTATAATGATATTAAATTAACATCTGTCGCACTACGACATTAACCATTTAGTGATACTGTATGGTTTGCTGCATGTGTGTGCTACAGTAACTGCGCCTGCTTGTTCATGTGTGTACATATGTATATGCTAGCGAGTAATTATGGAGGATAAAGACCCAGTTATACTAAGTGAAACTTCTGGGTTTGGTAGAGCAGAGCTGCTTTTCTGTTTGGCTGGCTTTGCTGAATGGAGCCATTCACAAGCCTCTAACCGCATGCTTTCTTTATCTTCATTGTTATCCCCCTCTTCCCTTCACCCACCGCAGGACAATGGCACTCCGTAAAAGGGGTTGGAGAGCAGTATGAAGGGGAGGGAGGGGGTAATTGGGTGAAAGTGAAGAGTGGGGGTGGGACATGGAAAGGGGAGGAAGGAGTAGAAAGGGACAGAGGACCCCAAAGAGGGGTTTATGGTGACAGACCAATGGCCCAACTAAACCACCCATCACTTGTCACTGATAAGTGATGATAGTGGAGGAATGCTTTTCAGGAAACATAATTGACTGATTGAATGATTTGCTAATTGAATGACTGATTAATTGGCTTCATTTAACAATATGATATGATACAATGTTAACCAACATAACCATCAGCAGAATCATGTGGGATTGGTTATAATGTGCAACGCTGTAAAATAGGTCAATAAAATAAAATAAAATAAATATGATGTGACATGAGCAGGACACTTTTCATTTAATTTTTGACTCACCACAGACATAATGGACTTTGTTTAATTGTGCAGGGACGTTTTTTTTGTCCAATTTGGTGGCATATAGGTCAAAAACTAAATGGGGGTTTCAAGCATTAAAACAACAAAAGTTTAGTACAGCTTTAATTGTTTGTACATTAGAATTTTTCATGTCACTTAAGGAATTCATTTTCTGAGCATAAATAAATAAATAATGGCTATCACACATTTTTACCAAAAAATTTCATTCTACCAAAATCTACCTATACCACCTTGTCAGGTGTATTTAGAATAAGAATTCATTATGACAATGACAATGATTTAAAGCTGAAGTAGGTAACTTTTGTAAAAATGTATTTGTGAAACCTGTCATTATGTCCTGACAGTAGAATATGAGACAGATAATCTGTGAAAAATTCAAGCTCCTCTGGCTCCTCCCAGTGGTCCTATTGCCATTTGCAGAAATTCCAATCAATTCCAACCAATCAGAGCTGCGGGCCGAAACTTTTTTTGTGTTCAAGATTTACAAATTGTATATAATAAGCGTGTACACCATGAATCCATTTTCCAAAGCGTGTTTTTAGCCTGTCCTGAATCACTAGGGTACATCTATAATAAGTGTTTATATTCTGACTATTTTAGATTGCTTCGGGGGTACCGCGGCGGAGTAACCCGGTACCTTTGTGATTCTTCATAGACATAAACAGAGAGAAGTAGCTCCGGCTACAATGTTCTTCCGCAAGACGCAAGCAGTTCTGTTTATTAACCGCTAGAGCATCAAAAGTTACGGACTGCAGCTTTAAGGATCACAGTGCGGGCCCAAAATACCTGATTAATCAGCCATTTCTATCTTCGACAATCTTTGAGACTATCCTTCAAACCACTAGTTTTTACTTATTTTGCAGCAAGAAGTTTTAAATCATTTAAAATATAATAAAATTTATGATTAAAATGCATGATTATTTATTTTATTTTTTAAAAATTATAGAAATTAATGCTTTAATTTTTTCAAAAGTAATGATAAAGGCATTTATAATGTTACAAAAGAGTTATATTTCAGATAAATGCTGTTCTTCTGAACTTTCTCAGCTGTTTTCAACAACAATAATAATAATAATAATAATAATAATAATAAATGTTTTTTTTTTGCGCAGCAAATCAGAATATTAGAATGATTTCTGAAGGGTCATGGTCAAGGGTAATGATGCTAAACATTCAGCTTTGAAATCACAGAAATAAATTACATTTTAAAATATATTCAAATAGAAAAGAGTTGTTTTAATACAAAAAAAATATTTTAATTTTATTTTAAATTTGAATTTTATTCCCCAACATTACTGTTGTATTATTAAACAAATAAATTTAGCCTCATTGAGCATACAGTCTAAAACTTTGAATAGTAGTGTAGTTATACATAAACACAAATGTATAATTTGCTTAATTGTTTTGCAACATATGAAATCATGACATTTAAAAACAAGCCTATATGTATTGTTTAATTGAAAACAACAACAACAACAAATTAATTTTAATTACTCATTATGAAAGTCGTTGTAAAATGATCACAAAGATTTGACACAATTGTTCTGTAAACATTAGGCAACCACAGTAATACATTTTAGACATACATCATTATTGGTAGCATTTTTTGTGTCAGTAGGAACACTAGATTATGAGATGTTGGCTGATTGTGTCCTGTTATAACTGCGCCACCTGCTGGCTTTACGACCGTAGTACAAACAGCGTTACATTGACGATGTTATAATGTTGCATTTCTCCAGTGATCGTTTGCGTTAAAACAGACACTGTTCCCCAAATGTGTAACAAAACAGTATATATGTAACCCAAGGTCTGAATTCACGGCTGGCTGAAAGATGTCGAAAGTATACAGTTAGTTTAATGTTATAGTGAGTTACTGAATAAAAACATCCTATCACACTTTGGAAAGATTCTCAGTGCCAAAGACTGATTGATTAGGAGATTGTGAAGATTTCTCCTCTCTGAATTCTGCTGTATTCCTGCAGGTGAATGAACAGTGATGTGTATATACGTTAGATTTGATAAAACAAGGCTTTTTATGGGTTTTACAACAACAATGTCACATAGACCCATATGAATTTTAGCAATGTAGAGACTGGAGCAAGTTGTCACAAGTGTTCTCTATCGATAGGTATCTCTTGTTGCAGTTTTGACGAATTGTATAGGGAACACATCCAGTAATGCTGTGCTATAAGAAGATGCAGATCTAAGCCTGCTCCGCAAGCTCAGCCAGGAACACTCAGCAAGGGATCCATAAGTCTGAACCATAAAGAGACCCGAGAACATTCTGAGGTCTACTTGACATAACCCTCCCCGCTCGAAGGGGGTGGTGGTGGGTATAACATTAAGCATTAAATCAAAATGACCTGTGCTATGGAATTGAGAGCACCTTCAGTACATAACTGCTGAGTGGTTGAAGACTGACTTTACAGTCATTGGGTCCAAACTCAAGACAGGAAGCACTGACAGACAGGCCTTGCAAGTCACCTACTCGCTTGATGGACGTTAGGGCCAAAAGCATATCATAAACCCTTAAGCCGGCTGTTTGAAGTGGGCCCTTGTGGGCCCCCAGGACTATAGACAAGTCCCATGTCAGTGTTGCGTGCCCAAGGTACTAACTGAGGAGGCGGCAGCCATGAGGAGGACACAAAGTCCCCAGCTTGAAAGATGCCACCACTTTCTAATAGTCAGGGAGCATTCCGGTGTAATCCAAGCTCACTTTGGAACAGAGTCTATGACTGTTCCCAGAAAAGATGCTTGTTGTCTGGAAATCTTTTTGCCGGGTTGATTTTCAATCCAAGACGTTCTAGGTGGTTGAGCAACAACGACCTGTGAGCGATCAATCGCTGTACTGAGTCAGCTAGAACTAGCTAGTCGTCGAGGTAGTTCAGTATGTGGATTCCTATCTGTCTCAAAGGGGAAAGAGCTGCGTCTATGCACTTCGTAAAAAAGTGCCGGGGGCCAGGGACAGTCCAAATGGCAGGACATTGTACTGGTAGGCTACTCTCTCGAAAGCGAATCTCAAGAACTGTCTGTGACGGGGTGCTATTTGGATATGAAAGTAAGCATCTTTCTGATCCACAGACAGAAGCCAGTCCTCGGGCTGTATTTGCGTGAGGATCTGTTTCAAAGTGAACATTCTGAACAGCCATCGCATGAGAGCCTGATTCAGACGTCTTCGGTAAGCCCTTCCCCTCGAAGGCAGATGAGCCAATGGCAGTCGAGTATCAGTTGCATGGGGAATGTAACTCGGACATCTGTAGGTTTCAGCGCATTGAAGAAACATTGGAAGATCCGAAGCTTTCATCAGTTTGATGGTGTTTCTTCATCTTGCATTTCAGCAAGGTATCGTTAAAGTTAAACGTTAAAGTTAGTCAGTCAATGCTATAACAAACCTAAATAGTGAACTGTTCTCAAATCATGTACAGTGTACTGTAAGTCAAAAAGCCTATGCTTTGAGTTACCCACAATACTTATTTAAAAATCTTTTATATATCCCTCCATGGAATATTTAATTCCCACTTCAATGGTGGCCCTTCTGTGTCCAAAATTTTGCAAAAACATTGTGGGACAAGGTTTTCACACTGACAGCTGTTATTGTGAGATAGTGAGCAACTTTGTTTGTTTGTCCAAGGGAGCAACAGTACCTAAGGGGGGCGGGGCTTACCGATAGGTCACTTGGTCGGAGCCCACCATCTTCCCATGAAACTCCATGAAGGTGCCCTGATCCCGGCCAGACTTCATGTCACTGAGAAATTCGGACTGAAAGACTTGCAGTACAGACATTATATGCAGGGCTGAGCCAGCCTGGCCAGCCACTGCATAAGGTCTGTTGGGGAGAGCAGACGTAATCCTGCATGGCTTAGAAGGATGCACTGCAGTCTTCAGGCCATGGCTTGTTGGTGGAAGAAGGTGTGCAGCCTCCGCCTCCTCCGGAGGGAGGAGCTTGCAATACCCCCTTTCAAATGGCGTGAAAATTAAATGGCACACTGGGCTGACTTACATAGAAGTAAGCTCCACCCCTTCTGGCGGGCTCAAGTGGCATTGGTTTGTGCATCTACACAAACATTAACAAATCAGGCTTCAGTAACAGAGTAAACAGGAGTTTCCCCATACAAGTTGTCAAAATGAGGATGCAACGAATGTTACTCTCCGACAGGGAACCACAGCAGGGTCAACCATTGTGTCTCCCAGTAAGACAAAAAGGTTTTATTATATATGCGACCCTGGACAACAAAACCAGTCTTAAGTGTACATTTTTTAAATTATACATAATCTGAAAGCTGAATAAATGAGCTTTCAATTGATATATGGTTATTATGTTTTTTTTTGGTAAAATTGCTAAAAATATACCCCAGCGACTTAAGACTGGTTTTGTGGTACAGGGACTTTATATAAAGGCTATATATAAATTACCTATATGTTATTTCTTAATAATAATGGTGGAAAGGTTAAGTAGACAAGATGAAAGTAATAAATATATACCTTTGTTCTAGAATAGGACAGGGATCTAAAAAAAACATAAAAATGAACAAATGCATGAAAAAACATCTGTGCATTTATATATAGTTGTATAATGTAAACATTTAAATCAACAACTCAGAATGATTCCTGTTAAAGGAATAGTTCTCCCAAAAATAGGTCACTTAAGTTATTAAAAATATAGGAGGTTGATTCTTCATCGGAACAGATTTAAAGAAATGTAGCATTACATCACTTGCTCACCAATGGATCCTCTGCAGTGAATGGGTGCCATCATAGTGCAGAACATGCAGTCACTTCACAAGATGTCAGTTGATGGAGTTAAATCATGTGGATTACTTTCATGTGAAAGTTTTTATCAGTTGTTTTGACTCTCATTCTGATGGCACCCATTCACTTCAGAGGATCAACTGGTGAACAAGCGATGCAATGCTACATTTCCAATAAATTAAGCCACTCATCTAAATCTTGGATGGCCTGAGGGTGAGTAAATATCAGAAGTTTTCATTTTTGGGTAAACGATTCATGCGCTTGTTCTGTGTGTGCATGGGGTTTGGTTTATTCATCAAACTTCAAAGGCCCTATTTAAGGTCATATAAACATTAAACATTAGCTTAATTGCAGTTTGTTCCTGCTCTTTTGCAGCGTGGCAGTCTGACATACACAGTTTTTGTTCATTATATCATATGCAAACTTACCAACATCTGCTGGAATGACAATGGCCTCGTCAGAAAACCCCAGAGATAAAGCAAAAGATCTGAACTTCTCTATTAATTCTGGCCTTTGTATGGATGACCGTCCTAGAATGTTTCTGACAAATTAGTATGCTTTATTAATATGTCAAACAAGTCATATAATTTATCAGTATAGACTTACCGTAAAGAGCTACTTGAGTGTATTCTTTGTGCATGTTCTTGTATTTAAGGACCAAACTATAATCAGTGTAATTGGTGTCCACTATTGTGATGTCTTTTGTTATCTTGTGCCCTTAAAATGACAAAAAGTCAAACATATCATGTTATTAATTTAACATTTAAGGGATTGATCTGATATGTTTATGTTTGTGTACCTGTCATAAAAGGTGCTTATAGTAAAATTTAAGTAAATGACTAAGTATATACTGGCTAAATCCCACATTAGTTAAGGTAAAAATCACGGGATACCACTTTTTTCAGTGTATGTGAATTCGGTTCTGTTTGCAGTTTGCACTACATTCTACTTAATATTTTGTATATAATAACTGAGAAGTAATCTCTTATTTTTCTTGTAGGTCTGATGAAAGAGTGCAATGGACTTAAATGTATTTGAAAGTTTTTGACATTTTGCTAATTTCAAATCACACATTTTACACAGTTCTTAGTGTGAATAAAGACAACATTTGATAAGAAATGATCACAAAGATGTTTGAAAGAGGAAATGAGAGCTTACTTTTGCTGAAGTAAGTGAATTCTCCAGGAACATCTGTCTTCTCATATGAATAAACACTGATGGAGCATCCATATGGTCTGTTAGTTCAAATATATACAGACTGTTAGCACAGAGCTCAAATATTTTGGTTAAATGTATTTCCCCATCACAATATGTTCCCCCTTTTGTTATTCGAGTTGGTGTGATAAAGTAAATATGGAACAATATCCTATCCAGAATTCTGGACCTTGTGCTCCACATGGTCAGATTCACATTTCCATTGGCATCTGATACTAGAAGGCCTTTAGAAACCTTCAGAAGGTTTTTGAACATCGCAAAAGACGGTGACTCATCTGCAACTCCAATCCGCAACCATTCACCTGTGAACTGACAATAAATGAAGTAAAGATGGTTAGCAATTTACTAAAGGCCCCCAAGGGTTCTGTAGTACCATGTGTTTTGTTAATTACTGTTATTGAGAAAAAAGAAAAAAAATATAGTGGTTTGAAAAATAATCTGCAGTCATTCCACAATTTGTGAACATTAGTTAACTACAAACTAACATTAACCATGTTCATGGTTAATTAAAATAAGTTAACCATGAACTAACATTGAAAACTCGGTTAAAATCTGTCAATATTATTTAATGGACCTGAGCTAACATGAACTATAATACATGCTGTAATAAAAGCTGACACATGTAACTTAACCTTTCTTTTGTTCTTTCTGTGAAAACAGCTTATTTGTATTACCAATTAAAGCAGGAATTGTGAATAGTTTTAAGATTGCTGCATCCGTTTAATACTGAAAAACTTTGATTCTTATTCATGTGTAGAAATAAACACGGATGAACCATGATCTGTTGTTTTTAAGTAAACTATGGTGATGTGAGACACTGATGTCCACCTCTTCACTGTTTGCTTTTGAATTTGAACTTTTGAACAAATGCTATATAAGCATACAGATTCAATTGAAACGCCTCTGCTGTTAAATCAAAAACATTCATTCAATGCTTAAACTACTTACCCCCAAAATCTATTAAAGCACAACCCAAACAACTGAAAACTCATACTCACTTTCTCCACATCAAAGTTAGGCTGAGGTTCAATAACGAGCTGTGTGTTGAAACCATGTGTCCCCAAAAACACACAAAGCAAGAGCACTAATGCCAGAGTCATGCTGAAAATTCCAACAACTCTTATGTTATATGGAAAAGTGAGGAACACAAAACTAATGGCATATCAGAGAAGCAATGGGGAAACTGCTGGGTTTATATTTGCCAACAACAAGGGAATGTTTGTAAAGGGCTGAAGCCCAGCCCCTAATACACAATCCAAGTGTGTACTATCAGTTTACCAGACAGTTAACCACAGACCAGCAATACAGATTTTTAAAACAGTAACATTTTCATTTGCTAGAGAATCTGACTTGAAAATACACAAGACTGATTAAATATATTCCTTAAGGTATAATATACAGAGAATCAAAATGATTACAAAACACATTTGTCAGACATTCCACTGGTGTGTCATTACAGACAAAAACAGACAGTTAAAGATACTGCACATGTGAAACTTTCCACATTACGGTTTTTAAAACAATCTTTGAACAATTCTGCTAGAAATTTTACCTCTACAGACTGTGAGGGTAAAATGACCCTGGACTTTGACTTAAATTTGCCTAACACAAACGTTACGACACCATTCTCTACAAAAATCACCATTACTCTAGTGTTCACCTAAGCCTGAAGAGTTAAATTAAACAGAGATTATATAATGACTAAATATCTCTGGAGAGACCTCATAATAGTCTCTCATTGGCCACTTTCTCAGGCAGTGCATTCTAACTTCATGCACATGCTATAAAAGATGCACTGAACTCTTCAAACAATGGCACTGGATGTCGTCTCACTGCCCACGAGGCTATCGGAGCCAATGTTCGTGTTCTTCTTCTTCTTCTTATTTTTCCACTCTGGATGAGTCTATGGCAGCCCACAGAAACACTTGCAGAAAAATTATGAAATTTGCACATTGCAGACACAGATAGAGGACAGTCTCAAGATTAAAGGGATAGTTTACCTAAAAATGAAAATTCTTTAAATAATTACTTACCCTCCAAATTTGTAAGACCTTTGAACATGTTCGGAACACAAATTAAGTTAATTTTTTTATTTTTAATGAAATCCCACATAGCAACATTGTGTCGGCCCAGATCCGGCCCACATCTGGCACCCGTGGAAAGATGATCCCGCCCACATGCAGCGTGGAATGATGGCACTTGGCCGGACCGCTCCTGTTTGCCAGATTTGAGCCACAAGCAGGCCATAGCAATGCCACATGTCAGCAAAGAGTAAAGAAATTAACCAGAACTGGACCTTATCTGAGCGACAAAATCTGTGTTTATTAAATATGAAGTAATTTCAGCCTTTATAAGCCTGTTAACAAGCAGAATCACTGAAGGAAAGAAAAGAACAGAAAAAGAGAAGAGCAGAAACACAAGAACTACAACTGACTTCAGCCACAACCTTAGATGAAATCAATTGAAGATAAAAGACATTAAATCTCTGGAGATCTCACCAGAGGAGGATTAAACAACTCCACAAACAGCTTTACCAGCTTCACTTATTACTAACCAGACTGACTTTATTTCTGTTAGACATCTACAAAAGTTTTTATTGAGAATTAACAGAGGTTTAACTCTAATGTGTGTCACCATAACAGTGATTAGTGTTTCCATTAGTTGGGCTCTTAAGTCTTATTCTATCTTTTGTCTTTTTTGGCTGCTGTGATGGTGTGTTTGTTAAACACATTTGCGGCATCAAAGAAAGCTAAAGAGAATTGAGGTCAGGTGATGGGGGTTATCTGTTGATGACTTCATAATCCTCATGAAACAGGCTGAATTGTTCATTTTTTTAAATCTAACAATTGTTTCATTAATATATTCACATCACAAACCATGTGTTTCAGCATGAGATCCAGCAATATTTCAACAATCAGTTAGATTTTAATGAGCATGAAAAAGTCAATCTATGACACACACAGACATCAACAATCAACAGCACATGAATCTCAACAATGGTGACAATCAAATGTACCTTGCTGCAATGCATGCTGGGTACTAGCATAGTAAAAAACTCCCAGCATGCTTTGCTGAATTGTCCTATTATTTTGTTTCATTCTAAATATTTTCTTATATTTTTTGCTGTTGTTTTTGTTGTAACTTAGTAGCTTTTCAGTGAAGTTCTGAATTGATCAGTTTATCTAAATATTTTTGATTGTCACCATTATTGAGAATTATGTGCTGATTGTTTATATCTGTGTGTGTGTCAGCATAGTTTAAGTTTTTCGAGCTCATGTTTGTTAAAAGATTTTAACTGATTGTTAGAATACTGCTGGATCTCATGCGGCAGAAACACAGGGTTTGTAATATGAATGTATCACTGGAACAACATAATTGTTAGATAAAAAAAAAACGTCAATAAACCAGTCTACTTCATGATGATTATAAAACCATCAACAGATAACAGCCGTCACTTGATATCATGTCACTCTAGCTTTCTTTGAAGCTGCAAATGTGTTTAACAAACACACTGTCACAGCATCCAAAAAAAAATATATATATATAAATAAGAGTTTAGAGCCCAACTAATGGAAACACTAATTACTGTTATGGTGAAACACATTAGAGTTAAACCTCTGTTAATTCTCAATAAAAACTTTTGTAGATGTCTAACAGAAATAAAGTCAGTCTGGTTAGTAATGAGTGAAGCTGGTAAAGCTGTTTGTGGAGTTGTTTAATCCTCCTCTGCTGAGATCTTGAGAGATTTAATGTCTTCTTTTATCTTCAGTTGATTTCATCTAAGGTTGTGGCTGAAGTCAGTTGTAGTTCTTGTGTTTCTGCTCTTCTCTTTTTCTGTTCTCTTCCTTTTCTTCAGTGACTCTGCTTGTTAACAGGCTTATAAAGGCTGAAATTACTTCATATTTAATAAACACAGATTTTGTCGCTCAGATAAGGTCCAGTTCTGGTTAATTTATTTACTCTGGCTGACATGTGGCATTGCTATGGCCTGCTTGTGGTTCAATTCTGGCAAACAGGAGCGGTCCGCCCAAGTGCCATCATTCCACGCTGCATGTGGGCCAGATCATCTTTCCACGGGTGCCAGATGTGGGCCGGATCTGGGCCGACGCAATGTTGCTATGTGGGATCTGAGAGCTTTCTGACCCGCCATAGAGAGCAAAGGATTTACCACTGTCAAGGCACAGAAACGCAGTAAGAATATCTGAAAAACAGTCTTTGTGTCATCAGTGGTTCATCCATAAATTTATGAATCTACACTCAAAAAAATTATTCTTGCCAGTAATTGAAATGAAGTAAACTATTTAAATAAAGTATATTAAAAAAAGTATGAAATAATTATTATTATTCTGAATTACGCTTTCTCAACATGAACGTAATGGATCCGAAACCAACCTGATCAAATTACATAAACCATGCCTAATTCGTCGCAGTAAAGCGCGAATGCGAATGTTGCGCATGCGCATAAAAAATAAAACCTGAAGGCAGGATTTCAACCAGGGCAAGTGACGACGGTGATTCAGCGGTGAGAAGATTAATGAAGAACGGTTGAGGAGATTATAAAAGGTAAGATATTTTCTTCATGTATAATTGATGTAGACTTTAACATATAAGCTATTTTGTATTAGATGATCTTGATTTACCGTAGCTGCCAACTGCACTTTTTAGTGAATGAACTAACGTTAGATATTTTCTGCCTTCCCTGCTAACTTTTTCTTGATGATTTTAAACCTTACGGCCCATACCGTTTGAGTAACGTCATGTAGGCTTACTAAGGCTAACGTAACATAGTTTTTTTTATTTTATTTTACTTTTTATTTTTTGCACTTAAGCAGATTAGGCGTATTTTTTAACTGTCATCTAACGTTAGACGTAATTTACATTCACTTTGCAAATATGTTAGAACATGTACGTTAAGTTGACTGTTAACATTAGGATCTCGGGTAAAAACAAATATGTTATCAAATATATGCAAATTGAACCATTTTAAGGTATATGGTCGACTGTGTGCATCTTTTTAGGCAGATTAACGTTACTTGCCTTGACTTTTCTTTCTTTTTTTCCCTTTTTTTTAAATAATAGATTAGCCATCTCTATGTAACCTTCCATTTTGCTTTTCTATAAATATACTTTGCAACTACGCTAAAGCGTTGTACAAACATCCTCGACATAATATGAAAGTTGCATGTAACCTTTTTTAAGATGTTCTGTTAAAAAAAAAATATTTCCATGAAGTGGAACATTCATTCTTTTCATGCTGAGTTGTACTTTCATTATAAAAATCTAATCATGTCATTTTTAATATTCCAGAGACTTCGTTGTGACATAATTCCACATTGAATCGGATTAAAGTCAATCACTCACTTACGGTATGTATAGTTTGTTTTTTGTAATATGTTTATGTGTTTGAGTATGAGTATATGAGTATGAGTATATGTAGATACATGTAAAAGTTTATAGGATTTCCATTTAAAACTAATTTTGTACATTGAGTTGATCACGCATTCTTTTAGTGCAGAGTTTTCATTACAAAACTGAAGTTATATGCATCTTTACTATTTCCGAGACCTCATCATTGTGACATAATTCCACATTATCTTCAGTTTGGGGCAATCACTCAATTACAGTAAGTGTTGTTATATATATATATTGTTTGCATTTAATTTCTTAAGAAGCAATAAAAAATATCAAACTATAATAAGTATTTATTATAGTGCCATTTCTGATTGTTTAATTTTGTGTCAAATTTTCAGTGTGGTGACATACACATCAAACGAGATTGTCATCCAGAGTCTATGTATGTACCTCAGTGAGGACGTGACAACAGTAATCAAAGAATTCCAGGTTTGTATACGTATGCCCTTTTTAAAGACCTAACTTACATTGCCAGCCTGTATGTTGCAAATATTTCAGTGAAACTGAAAATGTGTTCTTTATTTATTTATTTATTTATTATTATTAAATTATTTAATATTTATTTACTTACTTTTGCCTTAGGACTGCAACCCTGAAGAAGCAGAAAAAGAAATTTCTGAGACCACTCTGGGGCTTTTTGTGATTTGCAAAGAAGGTGCTTGTGCTGAGGATGAGCCTGGTGATGTTGGAGTTGTGGGCAGCAAGCTTTCCCCAAAGGTTCAAGCACTTAAAATTAAAATGTTTCTGTGACTGGTTGCCTACATATTTCCAACAACTGGAGGAACATTGAAAACATTTAGACAAGAATGCCCTCTACAAACTGATGACACTAACTCCAGCATGCAAGAGACTGCACTTTCCTGCTTCCTGTAGCTCTGAAACTTTTGATACAGGAGATGTTACTTCTATTGCTATTGAGTCCAGGAAGTCAACTTTTTAGATAACTCGTTTTCCAGTAGCGTTGAGGCTGTCTCGGGTTACAGTTCTTAGCCTCGTTGTAGTCTTTTCTAATTTTTCATGTTCTGCTTAAATTCAGCTGCAGAGAGCGAAAACAGAGTTCAACAAAAGTTGAATGCTACTTCCACCATCAAAACAAAGGTCTGACATTTTTGAAGGCATGGCTGAGAAGATCTTTTGGTATGCAGCATACCCCTCTGCAATGAGTAGGACACATTGTAATGGCCCAAATGCTGAAATGTGAAAACCTGTTATATGTATTTAAAAAGTGTTGAAAACTTGATTTATGTGAAGTAAAATATTTGCTTTTCTTTTTTCCCTTTTGTTTTAATTATTATTACTTCGGTTGCATTTAATTTTACAGTACGTGTACTTACATGTACTTATAGTGTACTTACAGTGTATTTATCTAAGAAAGTTCTGGTAATTCAAGGTAACTGCATGGGGTAGGGTTAGGTTTAGGGGTAGGTTCAGGGTAAGTACCTTGTTATTACATAGTTATTGAAATTACTATAATAAGTACATAGTATGTACATGGGGAACATTTTATTGTATAAAGGGTCCTGGTTATTTAATTATTTTAACAAATATTTAGGAAGAGAAGGGACCATTTACATTTCTGTTTTGTGTTATAGATCATGAGAAAGCACATTGTTTACTGTACTATGCAATAATATGACAGTATTACCTAGAAAATGTGAAATTAATCTTTGATGTTAAAATGGTTTCTTGTTGATCCCTGTTAGTTGTGGGCACACATAGCTAAAAAGTCAAACATGAGTTATAACCACTGGATGATTTAGTTTATAAGGATTCATGAAACTGCAGAAAACAGTTGCTTTTATTTGTTAAGTACTGCATTACAGTATGTGCTGCTTTCATGTGTTTTTTTTTTGTTTGTTTTTTTTGGCCAGATTGGATGTTACTTTCGTCATGGGCCAATTACAACAATAAATGTTTGAAAATGTAACATGTTTTGTCCATTTATTTAATAGAATTAAGAAAAGGTAAGGAGATTATATAAAGCAAGTAACAATAAGTTATTGAAAATGAGTAAAGTTTATGTATTTTACAAGCTTAAATCACAGTTCATCAGTTTTCATAAAATGTATTTAATTCATTTACGTTAACTGAACATGAAAGGGTGAAGCTTAAACAAATGTTAACTTTTGCGTTGGATTTATGTGATTAAATTGGATGGAAAATTGACATCTAATTGAATTACATAAGTTTTAACCTTTGAGGTGAAATATTTTTTTGAGTGTACAAGAATGCTTGTGAACACCCTAGCGCAGTGGTTCCCAATCCCAGTCCTCGCGTCCCCTTGCTCTGCATATTTTGCATCTACACACCTGAGAACTTGTTCTTTTTGAGCGCACACAATTCCTGTTTGATGAACTGTGTGATTTAGAAGCAAGATTTCCCTCTGATACCTGGTCTCATGCAGTCAAACGGACACCAAGATTGAAAAATCAAAAAATTTTAATTATTAAAAAAAAACTACTTTTTTAAAACTCGCTCAAGACGGTTTGTCTGATTTTCATTAAAATTTACTCAGATCATCTTCAGACTACGCTGCCAAAAAAGTTTGGAATTCAAGTTGATTAACTTCAAAAGTGATTAACCATTAATAATGAAATTAAAAATGCTAATAGCTTAGATTTGCTTCTGCCACCTATTGGTAAAATGGATAAACCATTAATAATGATTGAATTCATGATTTTTCAGCCAGTTTAAGTAAAATCACCATAAAATATCCTTATACTCATTGTTGCCTTTGGTCTTATCCTCCCTGCCATACTTGCTCAGTTGCTCCTCATTCTCTGCTGTGCTTGGCCCCTTAACTTCTGCATGTTGTTATATTTCATTTACACTGAAGAGAATTTGAAATTAAATACAGCAGCTAGCGATTTATATATTATTTATAACCATTATCTAGTAACAGACGGCACACATTTTGATAAAAGTAATTTATTATGAAAAATAACAGTCATGTGATATATATTTAGAATGTTGGGATAGTTCATCATCTTATCTGAAGCCCTAGTCATTAGCATATTAGAAAAACAGTTTTACATAATTAATCTTTAATAAACTTGTATTTGGTATATCACTTCATTTGGCACATAATTCATCATCCATGTCAATATTACAAAACAAGGTGTAATACTTCACTGACTTAGTACCACATTTCAACATATGACTTCAGCTTTGAGACTTCAGTTTAATTTTGCCTACTTTCGGAACGAAAGCAAACAATAAAGTTATTTAGTAACCATGCATTTTAAATTCAACAAAAACAACAGTCATATAAAAAGAAAATTGTGAACACTGCCTGAAACCATGTCACATCAGCCAGAATTTGTGCTAATTCAATGATAAATCACATTAAAAGAATCTTTCAAACACATATTTGGTCTGAGAACCTATTCATTAATTTGCACATTATATTCTCAATGCAACTAGTTTGTTTAAAATGTTGGTATTGTCATGAAGGAAACCCTTGTCTAGCGCTGATAAGTCCCCTTAAAATGGGCTTGAATCTCCTCCAGAGTTTTGCCTTTGGTCTCAGGGACAAAAATAGCAGTGAAGATGACATTGAGAGCACAGAGTGCAGAGAACATCCAGAATGTCCCTGCGCTGGTTATAGCATCCTAAAAAGAAACATTATTGATCCTACATTAGATCATTTTGTTAAACTTAGAAAGTTTCTGGAGAAAATACATGACCATCAGCTTACCATGAGGTTCTGGAAGGTCTTGGTGACAATGAAGGCACAGGTCCAGTTGGTAAGCACACACAGAGCACTGCCCAGTCCTCTCACTCGGGTAGGAAAAATCTCAGACATCACCAGCCAAGGAGTAGGACCCCAACCAAGAGCAAAACCTGATTAACACATATTTATGATAATCTGCAGTCCATTTACTGACCCTTTTATGCATATTTTGGAATAGTTTTAGCATGTTAATCGATATGACAATGATAATGTATTTGGTCTTGGTGGAATAAATCTGTGAAATATGTTGCTGCTATTGCTGCAGAGCTTGCTACTGCCAATAAATAAAAAGGCACGCTGCTGTGAACATGCAAGATATGCTGCATCTGCTGCATTAATAGGCAATGGCATATATAAATCTGATAGCAGATCTAGACAGATGGAGCTGGGGGAGGTGGAGAATTTCAGAGGGAACCAGTTTACAGTGAACCAGATTATTTAAATGTTGAACATTGGCTGCAGAATCAGAAATGCAGAAATGATGTGGCCAATCAGCCTGTATCATTTACAGTTTCATAACTGAACTTGATATTTCACCAAAAACAGGAACTGGACAAATCCTCAAGTACAGCAACATAGTGAAAACTAGACATCACTGTATATTTTGCTTTTTCTTTAAGTCGATCTGGATCTGTAAAATAATTGGTTTCTGGATGGACATAAATTCTGATTACAATTCTATTATTTTATCAACCGTTTCATATGAACTTGTTCCTAAATGGTGAGTACAAACAAAATGAATTGCAGGTAGCCACCTTACATGTCGATTAAAAACTTACCATGTATGTGGTTGTAGGCAAGAATAAGCTGAACATTTTATCTTTATGGTTCTTTATATTTGAACTAAATTGATTTGAACTATGACACTATTATCTTCTGTAGACCCATTTTAGCAGAATTGAACTAGTTTCATAATTAATGAACTTTGCATCATTAACAGTTATTGAACAGAACTGAAGCAACACTGAACTAAATTGAGTTGAATAATGACGCTATTGTCTTCTGTAGTGCTGCTTTAACTGAAAATGATGTTGTTTCATAATTGATGAATTTTACATTAACCCTGTGCTATTTAAATAAATTTAATGACCACATACAGCAGGTAATCTTAATACAGTTGCTAAATACTTCTTGTTCTATGGTAAGTTCCAGTGAAATACATTTCATCTAACCTGCAATGAAAAGGCCCATGCTTCCCACAGCCAGCCAGGCCAGGTCTGTAGGAGGCTGCTCTGCCAGAGAACCCTGGGCGTCTGTTAGTACACTCGTCAGTGAGGAGTTGTTATGATTCACAGTCAACTTGAAATATACTCCAAACACTGCTTCACTAACACACATGGTGACACCTTGGGGGGGACAATCCATTTAATTAAGGACAATCCATTTAAATTTTTTTCCAAAAACAGTAGTGCAAATGGTAACACTTTAATTAAAGCCTTTATGCATAATGCATTATAAGGGTTTATTAAAGGGAATAATGCGTTAAAATGTGTTCATAATGTGCATTGTAATACATTATATCTTGTCGTAAATAATTATAACCAAATTTAAAATGCATAGTGTAACATTGAATTGATAAAGATACATTTTTTAACCGTGGTAACAATTATTCATTAGATTGTATACAATGCATTATAAGGTGCATTACAAGGCTTAATTAATGCATTAGAACTACTTTTATAATGCATTATACATAAAGGCTTTAAGTAAAGTGTTACTGCGCAAACATATCAGTTTATTAATGATGTTGCTACCAGACAAGATGAGGAGAATTTTTCGCCCAGCCTTGTCCATGATAGCAGCAGCAATTGCAGTGAAGACCACCTGTGTGGCTGCAACAATAACAGTGGCCACATCGCTGTTCTGTGGTGGAAAATAAAGAACATTACAATGTACATTTAGCATAAATAAAACTGAATGAATGAACTTCAACAAAACTCACTTTGAAATGGGCCTGCTCGAAGATTGTCTCTGCGTAAAACATGATGGCATTAATGCCGGTTAATTGCTGGAGAAGCATCATCATAATGCCTATGCCTAAAGGCTTAAAGACACCAGGGTCCTTTAGATCCGCCAGGCTGAAGCTTTGCTCCTGTAATCAAATGTCAACCTTAGTGACTTGTATACAGTTGTACATAGAATTGAATATATCAAATAAAAAAAAAAGCTTAAACTCTGGTTGGTAACACCCACATTTAATCATTCAATTCAGTTCCTATAGGATAGAATTTGAGAGAGTTCACCCAAAAATCTAAATTCTGTCATCATTCACTCACCCCCATGTTGTTCCAAGACTTTTTGCTCCTCGACAAAACAAAAATCAAGATTTCAAGAAATCAAGAAAACTGAAGAGATTTCAGTTTCTCCACTGAAAGTCCACACAACCAAAAAGTTTAAGCTTCAAAAAGTTGTAAAGACTTATAAAGAAATCTATATTAACTAAGCGATTTAATCCAAGTCTTCTGAAGAGACATTTTATACTATAAATACCGTATTTTTCGGACTATAAGTCGCATCAGTCCAAAAATACGTCATGATGAGGGAAAAAAAACATAAGTCGCACTGGACTATAAGTCGCATTTATTTAGAACCAAGTACCAAGAGAAAACATTACCGTCTCCAGCCGCGAGAGGGCGCTCTATGTCTCCAGTGGTAGACTACAGGAGCACTGAGCAGCATAGAGCGCCCTCTCGCGGCTGGAGACGGTAATGTTTTCTCTTGGTTCATTTCTCTCGGTTCATGTCAAATTAATTTTGATAAATAAGTCGCACCTGACTATAAGTCGCAGGACCAGCCAAACTATGAAAAAAAGTGCGACTTATAGTCCGGAAAATACGGTATATAATTTTATCTTTTTATAGAATTTTTTGCCCCAACATATAAACATTGTCCACAAGAACGGATAAAGTTTGTTTGTCAAGCAAGAATGGCTGCGCTTCAATCTATTTTTGAAGAACTCCATGTATGTGCATTGTTCAAAGTTTATATATATATAAATAAAAGCCTAAATTAAATGTATTTCTCATATAAAGTGATCATGTCTCTTGAATTATACCGCTCAAATCATGTGGATTTTGAAGCATTTTCTGTGGAACAGACTTTCATTGGAGGGACATAAATCATCATAAAAAAAAATATTCATTTGTGCTTCAAAAAAAGAATGAAAAGAGTAATGGATTTGGAACAACATGAGGCGGAGTAAATGATGACAGAATTATCTTTTTTTGGTGAACTATGTTTCATCATTGCATATCCAGTTCACTCAAAAAAATCTTATATTAGAAATTTTACATCGCCTTGAACTGCAGCCCAACATGTAATATTAAAATTGAGACTTTTGAACTTTGAGATGTGAAATAAGAAATTTGTGAGGTCTAACTTCATTTTTGTAGGCCTCTTCTATTTTAGCACACTCCCACTCTGCTGGGGCATCAGGACCCCTGAAGAAGCGCAGGGCCTCCTCTGCCTCTCTCCTTTTCCCTTGGGAGAGCAGGAATCGTGGAGTCTCCGGCATGAAGCACATAAACACCAGCATTAGTGTGGGAGGGATAGAGGATGCAATTGCTAACCATCGCCAGTCCAGGAACAAACCTTGAAAAATAAATAAAATTGCATTATTTAAAGTGATCGTTTGCCACAAATTAATCATTTACTCACCCTCATGGCATTGTATAAATACTACTATATATTACTGGAGGTACTTTTAAGGTATACAGTATATTACTACTGATCACACAGAATGGGTCAGGTTTTCATACTCTTCATGTAAACACTGCTAAGATAGAGCAATGTACAATGGAGGCTCTGTGTATGTCTAAGAGGGACATTCCTGAGCTAACTTGACCTAGCCATTAATGCAATACTGAAAGTCTTTCATAAGAATGCTCGCCAGCACAAGTTAGGGAGGCATTCACACAAATGTGAGCCTATTTGTTTATAAGAACAAATGAAGTACTTGAGTGCAGGGTTGCATTGGAAAAGAGACAGTATACAGTACATGTAAGATCTCACTGTAATTAAAGGCTGAAAAGTGTCATTTGATTAAACATTAACAATCATTTTATACAGCTGAGAGCAGTGTTTACTCTCAAAGGCACTCAAGTGTCATAACTTGTCACAATTCAGTCACAAGTTTAAAATGAGGGCTAATACCTGCTATATAGGCTCCCATAATGCCTATTACAACCATAAGTTGCACGCACGAGCCCATGGTTCCTCTAACACGCTCATGAGCCGTTTCAGAGATGTAGAGCTGTAGAAATGGAGAGCAAAGTCAAATGGATAATGTTCTATTGAATTCAATTTCCAAAATTTGTTAAAAAACAAGGTTCACATAATTTCAACTGTTAACTACGGTCTGCAGTTCTACAATAACAACAACAATAATTTGAGAGCATTTTTCCCCCATAGGAGTTTTAAAAACTTTGAAGGTTTATAAGTCATGAAAGGAACAAAATCAGCCAAATATGAAGTGAATAACAATGAAAAAATTTGATTTGAAGCAAAAAAGATATTTGAAAATTGGTCAAAAGGTACAAGACTGTGAAATTAACGACTGTAATGAGACAAAAAAAAAAAAACTACAATACAATTAAGCACATCGTATGACATAACCCAATTAAATGGAGACATATAAAACTATTCATTTAAAGGTGTTGATCATATATAGAAACAATAAATTAAGCGTATTGGAAAATATACCTAATATATATATAAATAAATAAAATGGGCTAAAGAGCCCATGATTCTGACTGTTGGAGACTTCTTTGAAGAATTGTGTTTTTACCAGGAATGTTGCTGTTAAACATGAATATTTAAAAAAAAATATTCGAATAATGCAGCCTGATGGTTCCAACAAAAGCAAATACAACCTCACTGTTCACAGTAGGTCTAACAGTTTAAAATGTATTGTTAAAAATCAGTTCCCCTATAGAGAAAAGGAATGGGATTTTTACTTCCAGCAATACACTGGTAATACTTACAGGTACAACAAGAGAAGTGACTCCACTGGCCAGACCAGTGAGCACTCTGCCCACATATAACATCCAGTGGTTCTGAGCAGCGATAATGATGGTAAACCCACAGATGAAGGGTAACGCACAAAACATAAGGCTCAATTTTCGTCCAATCTTCTCGACAATCCATCCTCCAAGGAGACCCCCAAGAGCTGCACCAAGGGTCACCACAGACTTTAAGACAGAAAATCATAATGTTGTTCCTTTGACATCAGAATCTTTGCTAAACTTTTTATACATGGACTAACTATCTGGATTTTGGTATTTAAACATTCTCCAACTCAGACATGAATGGCATTGTAAAAACGATAAGCACTTCTTTGAAAAAGAAATCATAAACAGGATCCAAAGCATTCACATACCCCAAACCAGGATGCTTCGTCTTTGCTGAGCTGCAGTCTTGGGTCTTGGATTATGCCGAGTTCAGGTATGGCAGGAGAGCTGTAACCCAGGACAAACCCGAAACTCAGGGGTCCCAGAACTGCTGCGAATGTGGCAATGTACAGCTTCCCATTCTTAACTTTACTGTCGAGCAAAAGCAGTTGCACACAGATCAACTATGAATAAGGTTACCATTCTTGTTAAACAGGTTTTCCATGAGTAAAGGAACACTGTATGTTAAGTCACTGTCAACTCATTCTGTTGACAAAAAGTATTGATTCTTCGTTGACTTTAAACAAATCACGGAGTGAATAACATTTTCAGTGCCAAGAATGTCATCACACACACACACACACACACACACACACACAGGAATAGTACCATGGTTTTTGTGGATAAGCACCATGTTCTTTGAAGCGCCATGGAGTAGCATGTAAATACTATTATTAGTTGCATAAAAGTGACCATAAAGTCACACTTACTCCAGATATGAGTCCTGCTCTGCTCTGTCCTCTTCTGTCTGCTCATCGTTGACCAACAGTGGTCTGGTCTCCTCATAATCATCCATAGTGTCTCCTCTCGCAAACGATAATCAAATAATCAAACACTTCATAGATAATCGCCACCGACA
This sequence comes from Carassius carassius, assembly GCF_963082965.1. Classification (NCBI taxonomy): domain Eukaryota; kingdom Metazoa; phylum Chordata; class Actinopteri; order Cypriniformes; family Cyprinidae; genus Carassius; species Carassius carassius. The sequence goes on along the minus strand of NC_081759.1, from coordinate 20,411,805 downwards.
AACTGTGCAGTTATGTCATACATTACAACTGACAAAACATGTACAAGTTCAGCCTGAGAAGTATCAACGGCTTTGTTTTTCAGCATCGCGAGGAAAAACGCTTTATACACTTAACCGGTGTTGTCAGCTGACAGTAATACCTGCTGACCAATCGTTGCGATTTCAAAATAAAAGTCTGTTATTATTCCTTTGTGCTTGCGTACAAGAATGCACACACAAAAATATATCGCCTATTTTTAAAAATATTTAATCTAACATTTTGTTTTTAAAACCATTTTATACAATTGTTAGATGAAGTAATTTAGTACACATTCGTGCAGTTGAAAATATCCATGTGTTTTCAGAAGTAAGAATAATTTCTGGTCAGGGGCGTCATGCATTCATGATTTTTGAGGGGGCACATTTTTTTGGGGGGGGGGGGGGTATAAGTCATTCTACGAAAGCACTGTATAACTGATACAGGCTTATTTTTTTATTTATTTATTTTTTTTCCTTTTTATTCAAAACAATTCCAAACATGCTTAATATATCAGGAAATATCTCGTTTCTCAAATAAGTGTAGGTAAACGCGTTTTGCACCTTTATAGATTGCTATTTGATCAATATATGGAAATGTAGTGTAATCTATTAACTACACATAAAAACCTGACTTTTTACTTAAGTGCCATATCATGCCATAAAATATTTTTAATACGACTGAATTTGCATTTAATGTAAATTTTAATAATTATATTGTAAGATACTTATTTTAACACTTTCATTTTACAGAGAGTAAAGAACATTTACATTATCAAAAAACATTTTCATTCAGTCTAGCCAGAGTTCAGGCACTCTCAAAAACTCCCATTAAAATCACTGAATCACTTTACATTATGAAACGAATATCTTACTTACATTCGTATGCACATCTGCACTTTTTGTTGTTTCTGATGAGAGAATTCGCTAAATAATTCAGCCAGCGAGCAAGTGAACAAAACACTGCGTTTCAATAATCTTCCAGAAAAAGAAACCGGATATGTATGGGAAGTGCATAATAAAAAAAAATTCAGAGAACCAGTAAGTGAACAGATTTTAATAAACAATACTACAGAGTCTAATTGAGAAGCATATTTACACATGTGCACGTGTCTAGTTATGAAGCAGGGTTTGGTGCCATGGCACAGTCTCACTTTGACATGGCTGTGTCCTGTTTTTAAAAGGCCATTCTACTCCAGCCACATCAGGCAGAGGTCAGGCTATGGATTGTATATGTACTCCATTATTATTTGGCTCGAAATATTAATCTGATTTTATATCCTTCCCACCTGTAGACTGAGTTTTATGTCCAGAAAGCTGAATGATATCTTCAACTGTGTGACTTCCAATCTGCAGCACTAGATTACAAACACACCTGCAGTCTGGATCCCCGAACTGAGGCCTATCCTCAACAACTTGCCTTCATCCTCTACCTGCAGGCTGCAGGTGCAACAATTCATTTAGATGATAGAAATCAGATTATGAGCTTTATATTAAAATCTATGTATCACCTTTGCTGTTTGTGTTTTGAAATGTGTCCATTCATTAACACATTTATAAAACATTAAGTTTGCAGTCAAAAAGGTCATTAGAATGACTGACTGTTGTTGTTTTTGCCCTTTTGATCTTTACCTAATGGCCATTTTATTAATATTTATTTGCATAGTTGAAATGCACAATTTCCCCTGCAATAAAATGTGCATGAATTTATCACATATGGTCCTCTGCTGTTATTCATTGTTAATGACCATATATTTGTGTATATTCTAACTGACCTTATAGGTGTTGTTTTGATTTAGGGAAGTTTCTAAAAAAATCTGCAGAACTCAAACCCTCCTTTCGGGCCTTACAACATGAGAAGGTCAGTGCAGACTGTACCAGATATTTAAGTGCCCTTCAAAGAGATTTGAAGTTCACATGACTCTGAATTACTAGCTAAACTAACATCATGCATAGAATACCACTAGATGGCGATACATGCTCTCTCTCTTCACCTACTGTAACTACCATCATCTATTGATGTTCACATTATTAAGTACTGTTGCTTTTTTATTGTTATTTCAATTGTGTGTACAGGATTTAACTAAAATGCAACATATTCCTGATATAACTGCCATGTTATTACTGAATAAAAGCTATCTCAAAATGGATTTGGACAATCAAGCCACATTTTAAAATATGGGTAGGCCTATGTTTAAAGTAGCATTTATTTTAGATAGTTTAAAATATAGCTCAATATCACTCACACTTTACATGAAAAATAATTAAATAATTTAATTAAAGAACTACTTTATATATAAAAAAAGACATTATTCAAAATGAACAAAAAAGATATTTGGGCACATTGGGCACATTCTATAAATAGCCCAAATTAGTGCAGGGTAATAAACCATATCATATCAAGATCACGATTAAAATGGATGTGGATAATTATGATAAAAATCTGAAAAAAGCTGGAAAGTCAGGTTGCAGTAAACTGCGTAAATGTCTAAACTGGGTAAAAAAGACCCTCAACAGTCTAAAGTGTTAAAAGATATTGGCTAGAAAAGAGCAGTAAGTCATTTAGTCTTGTTGCTGATGCACTTGGTTTGATATTTTGGATTCAATGCAATGCAATACAGGCATTTTTAAGTGTGACGTAGGCCTAAGTGTTAAAAAGTGTCCAAAACAACTTTTGGGCTACCGTGCATACCATGAGATCATAATTTTCCATAATTTTTGTATATGTATTCATAGTTTGGCTTGTCTGACCGCTCTTGGCTGTTACTCTGACTGCCTTCAGTTGGCCAATAATTGGCTGGAGATAGATGGCCAGTCAGTAGACCTCTTCACTCTGAGAGCTCGCCTTCACCACCAGCTCAATCAGGTCAGACCATCATTCACTGCCTTCAGAAAAACATTTCCCTTCAAGTGACTGTTATAAACAGGTAAGAGGGCTGCGTGCATTGTCAGATGACTTTGTGCCATCATGACTTGTGGTCAGCACTCAGGCTGAAACCGTGCTGTCCAGAGGCACATGCATGCTGAAGAGGCTGAAGGAAGCAGCAAATGATTCTCATCAGGCAGCTGTTGATATGGCATTGAAGGGAGAGTTTTCAGATGCACTGGGGAAATTAAACAACGCTCTGGAATATAACCTCAATAAAGCACAGTAATACCTCTTTAGGCAAGGGGCATTTACTGCCTGCTAAATAACTGGCCTGTTGTGACAGTGAATTTATTCCATTTAAATTAGTATTATGATATGATATGCACACTAAATTTAGGTTTCATATGATATTTCTGTTGCAACGGTTTTATTAAATTTTTTGCTTTGCTTTTCTATTACCAGTCAAAAACTTAGACACAACGATTATTTATATTACTATTTTCCGGGGTTAGGGTTATTACTGTTTTCCATTGAAAATGAATCTAAGTAAAAATAAGCTTCTTAAATGCCTGCATGATAGTACTAACATGATACATATACACAAAACATGGTATTATTATGGTACTGGGTTAAAAAAAACAACATTATTCCAGCACTAAATCAGCATAAACCAGCCTGGATCAGAAAGTAAATTCATAATATTATCTTTGTTTTATATAACACCTTTCAAACATTATAGCACACACAAGTGCATTACAGCCAAGCAATTACAAAAAGTGGATTACATTGATAATAATTAATAAATGGGACACAAGACAATTAAATTAAATTATACTTTTTGGATGGAAATCAGACCAGCAATACTTGATGAACTGGTCTTCTCAGCAGTGACATACTATAGGAATTCTTGTTTGTACAGTATATATGTTGTAAATGCTTTAATAAGAAGTAAATAAAAAACAATAAATCAGTAAATTAAATAAAAAAAGTAAAGTAGACATATAATATAAATGGTATTAATGGGATAGTTCATCCAAAATGCAAATTCTGTCGTCATTTACTCACCCACCCCTTGTTCCAAACCTTTATGAGTTTAATCTGCTGAACACAATAGCAGATATTTTGAAGAATGTTGGTAACCTTCCATATTATTTTTTCCATACTGTTAAAATCAATGGCTACGTCAACGATTTGGATAACAGCATTCTTCAAAATATCTTCTTTTGTGTTCAACAGCTGAAAGAACTTGAGGGTAAGAAAATGAACAGAGTTTTCATTTTAGGGTGGACTATCTCTATAAACTACACATATTTTCTGCCTGCTCATAGGGGGATTCTATATCGGCGCCTGAAAAACTTCCCTGCTGCCATTGAGGACTAGATTCTTGCTGTTGAGTTCTGTGGGGTTGGAGAAGATCCTCTTCAAGGAGGCATGCAGGACAATTCAGAGGATTTAGAGGAAGATGCTCAGACCCAACTCATACTCACATACAATGATTCTGCCATTCAGTGCTTCTGCCGGAATCTGTACGGTGAAGCCATCATACTGCTGAACAAGGCCATAGAGAAACAAAGAGACGCAAGTGAGCTGTTCATCAATAGAGGAGGTGTGGACTGAGAAATAAAGAGGTTAATGAGTGTTGGGCTGAAAGTGGCGTATAGATGGTGAGATTTCTCTGAAAATGATCAGAGTTTATTGAATTAGAATTTCTTAAATGGCTTGGTTGTTTCAGATCACTCAAAATAATGGAGCAGAATTTGTATTATGAGAAAATCTGTCTTTTTTTCCTCCAGAAGCAGAGGAGATGGACCCTGACAACACAGATATCTGGCTACGGCTTGCTGTTATTCACAAAACAATAGTCTGCATGCATGAAGACAAGTAGATTTTAAACTCTAAACATATTTCTTTACCTTGTGCCTCTTGATATTATTTTAGAAATTTATTTTATTCCAGGAACTACCAGGAAGCAGCATACAAGTTTTCTGTTGTTATAAGGCACAACCCTGGTGAAGTTCATTACTATGAGAATCGAGCCAAAGCTTATAGCAAAGTGGCCAAAAGGGAGGAGGCCAAGATGGATGTCATCAGAGTCCTTATCTTGGAGCCCACCAATGATCAGGCAAGTGTTTCTTTGTTACATTCCCAAACTACAGTAAATGCTCCTAATCAAATATGGACAAAATGTCTAAGATGAATGTTTTGAACTTGTTTAAGATGCCAAAAACCCACCATGTGAGGAAAAATGGCTATAAATTGTTATGGACGGACCCATTTATAAATATTAATGGTAATGTAAATGTAAATGTAATGTAATCAAAAAATTATTAAATATGATCTGGAGAACATTAAGAAATAATAGTGGAAAATAGGCTTAGAAATAGACAATGGCTTAAAAAAATAACAAATATTTCATGTGAAATAAATGTATTTTTATCTAAATTTTTTAAACTGGACATGAAAATAATGACTTTAAGAAAAACAAGTGTATAAAACGTAATTTAATTGTTTTATCTAAGACCATCTTTAAATGTCGTTTATCATTCCTAAATCTCATTTTACGTGTTGCCTTTGCTGTCGAGTCTGCTCCCACAATGCTCCTTGACAGCTATTATGTCCTGTGCCACTGCACAGTCAGTCAAAACCCAGCAGATGGCAAAGATTCAGGCTTTCAGACTAGTCAAGGTTTGTGAGCGTGCTGATGAATAAACTCAATGTCAATGTCAATGTCAATGTCACCTTTATTTATATAGCGCTTTAAACAAAATACATTGCGTCAAAGCAACTGAACAACATTCATTAGGAAAACAGTGTCAATAATGCAAAAATGATTGTTAAAGGCAGTTCATCATTGGATTCAGTTATGTCATCTCTGTTCAGTTAAATAGTGTCTGTGCATTTATTTGCAATCAAGTCAACGATATCGCTGTAGATGAAGTGTCCCCAACTAAGCAAGCCAGAGGCGACAGCGGTAAGGAACCGAAACTCCATCGGTGACAGAATGGAGAAAAAAACCTTGGGAGAAACCAGGCTCAGTTGTGGGGCCAGTTCTCCTCTGACCAGACGAAACCAGTAGTTCAATTCCAGGCTGCAGCAAAGTCAGATTGTGCAGAAGAATCATCTGTTTCCTGTGGTCTTGTCCTGGTGGTCCTCTGAGACAAGGTCTTTACAGGGGATCTGTATCTGAGGCTCTAGTTGTCCTGGTCTCCGCTGTCTTTCAGGGATGTAGAGGTCCTTTCTAGGTGCTGATCCAGCATCTGGTCTGGATACGTACTGGATCCGGGTGACTGCAGTGACCCTCTGATCTGGACACAAACTGGATCTGGTGGCCACGGTGACCTCGGAACAAGAGAGAAACAGACAAATATTAGCGTAGATGCCATTCTTCTAATGATGTAGTAAGTACATATGTTGTTATGGGAAGTGTTTCCGGTTCCGGTTTACCTAATTAATGCAGCCTAAAAATCCTTTAACGGATTTGGATAATAAAAGCATATTAGTATGTTATGTGTATGCCAGGTTAAAGAGATGGGTCTTTAATCTAGATTTAAACTGCAAGAGTGTGTCTGCCTCCCGAACAATGTTAGGTAGGTTATTCCAGAGTTTGGGCGCCAAATAGGAAAAGGATCTGCCGCTTGCAGTTGATTTTGATATTCTAGGTATTATCAAATTGCCTGAGTTTTGAGAACGTAGCGGACGTAGAGGATTATAATGTAAAAGGAGCTCATTCAAATACTGAGGTGCTAAACCATTCAGGGCTTTATAAATAATAAGCAATATTTTAAAATCTATGCGATGCTTGATAGGGAGCCAGTGCAGTGTTGACAGGACCGGGCTAATATGGTCATACTTCCTGGTTCTAGTAAGAACTCTTGCTGCTGCATTTTGGACTAGCTGTAGTTTGTTTACTAAGCGTGCAGAACAACCACCCAATAAAGCATTACAATAATCTAACCTTGAGGTCATAAATGCATGGATTAACATTTCTGCATTTGACATTGAGAGCATAGGCCGTAATTTAGATATATTTTTGAGATGGAAAAATGCAGTTTTACAAATGCTAGAAACGTGGCTTTCTAAGGAAAGATTGCGATCAAATAGCACACCTAGGTTCCTAACTGATGACGAAGAATTGACAGAGCAACCATCAAGTCTTAGACAGTGTTCTAGGTTATTACAAGCTGAGTTTTTAGGTCCTATAATTAACACCTCTGTTTTTTCAGAATTTAGCAGTAAGAAATTACTCGTCATCCAGTTGTCGTCATCCACTAAATCAAACTCACTATGATTTAGTTTGATTGTAGAGATGCTGGGTTCTCTTATCATCAGAAGACTTTAGGTTTATTGCTAGGAATCAGCTTTTAGTCTTAAGAGCTCCATTCCTTCTGCTAGAATTAGCAGGATGCCCTTGCCAAGGAGGAGAGTCAGTCACAAACATCCTCACAGAAGTTACAGGCTGAAAATGGTCCAGAGCTGATGATGAAGCCATCTGTCACTCCAAGAGAGGTGGAGTGCAAGCTAGTCAAGAGAAAACATCAGGTAGACATGTGCCAGATCTACACATATAATTTTTGCTGCTGGTGTTGTACTGTTGTACTGACCTATACAGTGATAGAGAGCCACATTACAACTACATCTCATGAAAGTGCATATAAATACCACAAGTTTCTTTTTCTATTTGGCGTACTATTTATATGCAGAAATTGACTTTGGCGTGCATATAATATACACACGAAAACTGCATATTATATGTGGTAAGCGTGAATTCAACAAGTACAACATGTTCCTTGATCAACATCCTTGTTGATCCTGGAACAACATTTCAATCAACCAATCAGAGTAAAGATTTAACTATCTTTTTTGGCTTACAATCAGGGTTAGGTGCTTCTACACTCTTGTTAATCAGCTATCATTTTCCACTGATTTTAGGAATATATTATGGGTAAGGTTAGGTTTAGGGGTAGGGATTGGGTTAAGTCTATATTGTTTGATAATACTGTTGATCCAGGATCATCAAAAGATGTTGATTCAGGAACATGTCTTACTTGGCAAAATCACAGTGTCCACGCCAAACACATGCGTATCATATGCACGCCAAAGTAAATTTCTGCATATAAATAGCACGCCAAATAGAAACTGAAAATTGTGCTATTGATACACATTTTCATGAGACCGGGCTCCAACAGTATCACCCACACTAAAGACACATGATCACTGATATTTTTGGGATCAGTAATACAGGTGCATCTCAATAAATTAGAATGTCGTGGAAAAGTTCGTTTATTTCAGTAATTCAACTCAAATTGTGAAACTTGTGAATTAAGTAAATTCAATGCACAAAAACTGAAGTAGTTTAAGTCTTTGGTTCTTTTAATTGTGATGATTTTGGCTCACATTAAACAAAAACCCACCAAATCAATATCTCAACAATTTAGAATACTTCATAGTACCAATTAAAAACATTTAAATAATTTTGGTGAATTTTTGGCCTTCTGAAAAGTATGTTAATTTACTGTACATGTGCTCAATACTTGGTAGGGGCTCCTTTTGCTTGAATTACTGCCTCAATTCGGCGTGGCATGGAGGTGATCAGTTTGTGGCACTGCTGAGGTGGTATGGAAGCCCAGGTTTCTTTGACAGTGGCCTTCAGCTCATTTGCATTTTTTGGTCTCTTGTTTCTAATTTTCCTCTTGACAATAGCATATAGATTCTCTATGGGGTTCAGATCTGGTGAGTTTGCTGGCCAGTCAAGCACACCAACAACATTGTCATTTAACCAACTTTTGGTGCTTTTGGCAGTGTGGGCAGGTGCCAAATCTTGCTAAAAATGAAATCAACATCTTCAATCAAATCAAAAAGCTGGTCAGCAGAAGGAAGCATGAAGTGCTCCAGAATTTATTGGCAAACGGGTGCAGTGACTTTTCAGTGGTTTTCAAAAAACTCAATAGACAAACACCAGCAGATGACATTGCACCCCAAATCATCACAGACTGTGGAAACTTAACACTGGACTTCAACTTGGGCAATGAGCTTCTTCCACTTCTTCTTCTTCTTCTTAGCCCAGGTAAGATGCCTCTGACATTGTCTCTGGTTCAGCAAATTCCTTTACACATCTGTGTGTAGTGGTTGGGGGTTAGATTCCCCCGGGAACACATGATAGGTAAAAATTGATAGTCTGAATGCACTGTAAGTCGCTTTGGATAAAAGCGTCTGCTAAATGCATACATTTAAATTTTTAAATTTAAAATTTGAATTTTTAAATTTGAATTTTTAAATTTGAATTTTTAAATTTGAATTTTTTAATTTGAATTTTTTAATTTACATTTTACATTTAGTGGCTCTTGATGCCTTGACCCCAGCCTCAGTCCATTCCTTGTGGAGTTCACTCAAATTCTTGAATCAATTTTGCTTGACAATAAGGCTGCGGTTCTCTTGGTTGGTTGTGAATCTTTTCCTTCCACACTTTTTCCTTCCACTCAACCTTCTGTTAACATGCTTGGATACAGCACTCTGTGAACAGCCAGCTTCTTTGGCAATTAATGTTTGTTAACATTAACATCCTTGTGAAGGTTGTCAATGATTGTCTTCTGGAGAATTGTTAGATCAGCAGTCTTCCCCATGATTGTGTAGCCTACTGAACCAAATTGAGAGACCATTTTGAGGCTCAGGAAACCTTTGCAGGTGTTTTGAGTTGATTAGCTGCTTGGCATGTCACCATAATCTAATTTGTTGAGATTTGTTGGTGGGTTTTTGTTAAATGTGAGCCAAATTCATCTCAATTAAAAGAACCAAAGACTTAAACTACTTCAGTGTGTGTGCAATGAATTTATTTAATACACGAGTTTCACAATTTGATTTGAATTACTGAAATAAATGAACTTTTCCATGACTTTCTAATTCATTGACATACACCTGTATATTTTTATGTTTTTATTTCCCAAGGTAGTTTTTAGCTGTTTAAAATTAATAATGCAAATTATTAATGTTTGAAATGATTGTTTTATAATTTAATCTTTACCTGTGAAGGCAAAGAACCATTTTCCCAGTCTTCTTAGAAAAGCTATTACCTCATCCTGAAGAAATTATTTGAAAGTGCTTATTTAGTACTACAATTTATATATATATATATATATATATATATATATATATATATATGTATCATCTTAGCACAGTTTTAAATGGCTGTATTTCTTAAAAGTGTGGAATTATTCACTATTGAAGTTCAAATTTGGTTAAAAATGGGCAAAAAATATTTTCCATATAAAACTAATAGTGTTTATATTACATTCAAAACAATAAAAAAAAAACACCCCAAAAAAAAAACGCTTTCAGTCCACTGTAAAAACGTGTTGAATAAATAACAAATGATTTACTCCAGTTATATTTCTTTCATTTTTTATGATTTCATTCCCAGTTAAATGTGTGTGTTTCCTTGGAAAGGCTAAATCTTTTAACTTGTGACATGAATCTCTTCTGTTTATGGTGTCAGTTGAATCAAGCTGTGAAAAGAGCCCTGCAGCAGAGGCAGCCCCTGTACTATGACGGGCCCCGTCTGGCCCTTCACCACCCCGTACGTGAAGAGTCTAGCACTTGGGAACGGCCGTATGTGTGGAGGAAATTTGGGGGCTTTGGGCTCAATTGTTGAAGGCTCACTGGTATGAATTGGTCCCAGCATTTCTGGTGACTGGATAATCTGTAATTCCCTTAATAATTTGGGTTTTAGACTTAAAGGGATTTTTCATAATTTAGTCACTTTCTGAACCTGTATGGCTTTCTTTCTTCTGTGGACAAACAAAGACATTTTGAAGAACACTGGAGTTCAAACTTTGAAGACTGTCACTGAACATAAAAAAAAATCAAATGTTTAAAAAAAAAGAGTTTTGTGTAAAGTTTTGAAATGAGATGAATATATGAATTATGTACTATATTTCCTTGAAGGTTAGAGATTGTTTTGGCATTATATTTGATTGAGTCAATTCCTTGTTTTAATGCTTTGGGAGTTGTTTTGTTCATAGCAGCTGTTGCAGCTCAGAGGTCCTCAGCAGCTGGGGAAACAGCTGAGAAAGTGAGCGAGAAAAGAGAACAGGATAAAAACACCACTGGCAGCTGATCCCAGACTTTTATCACAGACGTTTACACTCCCTTGCTAATAGTGACACATGTTTTCAGCCCCTAGAGGAGACAGCCTGAGATTTTTTGGCATTGCAACAATGGAACAATCAGACGTCATTTTCTGACATTTATTGTCCTTGTGCAAAAAGAAAGCATACATGAAATAAAGACTTTAATTTCTGAAACTGACCATTTAGTCCAGTCTACGGTTATGTAGACTGCGAAGAAGGCATTCCCTCAGCTGTGTGGTGATTTATAATCTTCACTTGCCTTAAAGTTTATCTTTGTTGACGATTTGAAGTTACACAGTTATTATCATCACATTAGACCTTAATCATTTTAGACGCCTTATTGATTTTAACACAGATGAAAATTAGGCTGTGAGGGATAGACTTACAGTCTTGACAATGGCACACAGTGTATAAAAGTCCTAGATCAATGTCATTTTTGTCAGCTCACAGCTTTAAAAACTGTTGCAGTTTTTCTCTACTGACAGCTTTTACTGTAAATTAGGGGACAAACGTTTTGTAGTGTATTTCAGCTTACATTACAGTTTAGTGTACAACCAGAATACATGGTGTGGCTTTTTGTGTCCCAAAACACATTGGAAATGTCAGACTTGACCTGACATTTCCAGTGTGCACAAAAACCAAAAGTGATGTTAAGTGAACTTGTCCTTCTTACAAAGAATAGTTCACCCAAAAATTTATGTTTGCTGAAAATTTACCCTCAGGCCAACAAAGATGTAGTTGAGTTTGTTTCTTCACCGGAACATATTTGAAGACATTAAGCGTTACATCACTTGCTCACCGGTGGATCCTCTGAAGTGAATGGGTGCCGTCAGAATGACAGTCCAAAGTAATTCACACAACTCGTCCTTAAATTAATGTCTTTAAGTTTTTGGGTGAGCCATTTCTTTAAACTCTTTACTCATTATTTGATTGGACTGCACTGCCTAGAGTTAGACATTTTTACACAAAATAAGCCTAGATAACGTTGACTGCACTACACAAGCTGAATTAAGCACACAATGGAGTTAGGTTATGAGACAGCAGTGTTGCTTATTACTTTTTGAAATATATCAAAGCATGCTATTTTTTTTTAAACAATAAGTATTTGAATCAGTATGCCTTTGAAAATTCTGGTATAAATTGTGCATTAAACATTATGCTAGTGTTCCATGTCAAACTTAACTTAGGTTGAAGGTGGTTAAGCCAGTTATTTATTTTCAACTCTTATCAAGCATATCTAAAACCAGCTAATTAAAGATATTTGGGCTGACTTAAAAAATCAGCTGGGTGTTTTAGAACAGAGTTAGTTTTTTCTTGAAGAAGTTTACATGCTGTTACATGCAACAATACAAGTTTGGGATTGGAACATGCTGTTTTGTTTATTTGTCATCATTTGTATGCATAAAGCAGATGAGCTCATGTTTGTCTCCAGGGCACTGTGAGGCCTCATGCTTCATGCTCTGTATACAACTCATTTTCATGATGTTAGTTTCATTCTTTCTCTAAACAATAAAAAACATTTGAACCTATCAATATTGCGTGATCATATATTGTTATATCGTGATGACGAAGATGTGTTTGCATGCTTGCATATGTGCTTTGTTACTTTATTGGGTGTGCTGGAAATAAAATATCTGAAAATCAGGTGAGCATGCTGAAAAAGTTAAAAGGCTGTAGCATGTATTTAAAGTGCATTTTTATTTCAGTGGTTCAGTTCAGTTCACTAAAAACAAAATCCCATTTGTGCACCCATGGGCATGATGGTCTAAAAATAGGTGTGTTCAGGCGCATTGTTGTCGCTTTGCTGTTTTGAGGAACTGAAAATAGACTGCTCTATAGACCAACTCAAACCTGGTCTGAAGTCTGCCACAATATTTTTTCTTTGTTATTTAAAGAGCACGTTAGTAATATGCACCCATTCCTGTCGTTAAACTAGCAAAAATGGATTCGGACCATAGATTGTATAAAACATGGACATATGTCCGTGACATCACCCATAGGTTTCCAAAGAGCATTTTTGAAGCAAAAAGTAGACAGAGCCAGCTGTCGCCATCTTTGCAGCACGTCACAGCACGTCACTGCCAAGATAATCGAAAATGGGCAAAAATTGGGAGCTGGTTGCTGAAATCACGACCTAGCTCGCCGACGGAGACACCATGCGCTTAGATCATTAAAATAGGGCCCAAGGTCTATTGAAGAGAATATTCCCAACTTTATTAGTAAGTAAACTAAATTAAACATTGACTAACAAAATGTTTTTTCGACCTCAGTTTTATCTTCAGTAAATTCCTCTTATTATAGCTAATGTGTATGTGTGTGTGTGTGTGTGTGTGAGTATCATATTTTTTTCAGTCCGTATATCCATATTTTTTTTGCACGAAGCTCATTTAGGAACTAACATATAGTTAACATCAGCTTTTCATTCACTTCTTCTATGTGTACATACTGGCAAGTACAGGATAGAATAGTTTTTAAGAAGTGTACTTAGTTTGACATTTGACACCAAAGAACATGTCTGAGGAAGAAGGAAGTTGATCTTCTTGTTTTAAATAAATTACCTAAAAAAAAAGAGGCTGAGAAGTGGAAGAGGGCTGTGGCAGATGGGCTTTAATGCTGCCAGCCAGCAGTCTAGGTACATTTGCTTTCGAATGAACCTCATGGTGGTGGGGCTTGGTGGAGTTTCCTCAGACAGTGTGTGTGTGTGTGTGTGGGGAGACCACAAACAAAGTGGTTTTAAACAGACAGTGGTCAAAGACGCCCAAAAGTGCTTCACACTGGTGTAATAAAAGCGTAAGGTTACACTTTTTGGCAGATTAGGACAGACAGCCAGGGGAATCACAAGTTGCCAGCTTCCCCCCCAGACAAAAACACCTTTCTCTAGGCACAGGAGCCGGCGGCCTGGCCTCTAGTCAAAGAGGTCTTTGCAGACCAAAATTTCATTCACGTTTGCCGGGAGACTGTTTTGTCTAAAACATGCCATGTGTGTTTGTAATTTTTGGAGAGTGTTAGGAGCGTGCAGATGGACTGACTTAAATGGACTGAAGTCTGAAATTCAATGAAGTTTAAAGAAAGCCACAAGATTTTTCTTTCTTCAACATCATAATATAACAGTTAATTTCCCTTGAATAGACACAAACACAGTGTGTTCAAAATAAATACTACAATAAATCCTGAAAACAATATTTTATTTAAAAATTAAAAATGACATTTGATACATACAATTAAAGTGTAATAAATAAATATATTTATTTACATAAAAACCCCAAAATGTATCCTCCCTCAATCCGCAGCTAAATCGAACCGTTTGTTTGCTTCTTTGTAGGTTTAGTGTAGAGTTTAGTTGTACCCAGATGATGTCTGACCTGTCTGGCACAAACAGACGAATATAAAGAATTAAATGGCCTCTTTTACAGTCTCTTAAATGGACATAGACAAGTGGTCCCTACTGAGGAATCTTTGAAAGACAGTTTATTCATTTTGGATAGATAATACGTCTGCTGATTTTTTGTGACTCATAAACCTTCCAGCTGGGTTTGATGAATCAAATCCAGTCTTGGTTATTTCTCTTTTCTTTTCAAATGAACTCTTCTTGTGATGGAGATTCTTCGCTGTCACAATCCTTATCTTGCCATGCGTCTTTAAAAATCAATCGGGCATCATGCTATCCCTGCAAATAAGTTGTCCAAGGCATACTTGGCCTGCTGGGAGGTCGTATAACTGTTGTCACTTTCAGAGTGCTGTTAACAGACACAGTTTCTTGCATTACATGGTGCGTGGCCGGGATTTGTGTAATGGCAGGCCAGGACCACAGGTCCGCATCCAGGGTTTTTGAGGAGTAGTCCAGATAGTCCGTGCTTTTTCCTTCATCTGAGGCTGTGAAGTTGAGAGAAGGAATGTAATTAACATGATGGACAATCTCTGGAAAGTTAAAGGTATAATTCACCCAAAAATGACAATTCTGTCACCATTTAATCACCCCCATGTTGTTCCAAACCTGTATGACTTTGTTTTCTTCTGTTAAAGAAAAAATGTACTGGTAGCTATTGCAATTAGTGCAATTGCAATGAATGAGGACTGAGGCTTTAAAACTGATTCTTAATTTAAAAGTCTATTATAAAGTATTAACTACTGCAGAATTATTAAAGTACCATAAAAGTGGTCCATACGACTCAAACACTATATTCCAAGTCTTCTGAAGTTTTATGAAAAAAAGTGTAAGTGAAGGAGATTATACAGTTAATAATATTACAAAAGTGCTGTAGAATTTCATAAATAATCTAAAACAAACAAGATGAGTTCTGGAGATTTGATAATTGCTACAAGTGAATTATTTCCAGTGAACTGATAACTGTTACAAACTAATCATTGAAAGGCAAGTTCAATTCGCGGCCAAACCATTCAGCCCTGTGAACTGAATCAAGTAATTCACTGAAAAGATCTGACTCAAATGAATGTTTCTGACAGTCTGACATTGAAGCTTATCTTATGAGCTCTTGACAACAGGCCAAGGAGAGCTAGGATGGGTATTTTTAGAGAAAAACAACATATTATGGTTTGTTTCTCCAAAGTTGAATGGATTATTAATATAGGGGTTTAATATAATTTTTCAAGCTTGATAGATCAAGTCCCCACTTGCTTCTTTCACATGAAAAAGAGCAATCAGTACCACACTAAAAAAGTCAAATATTTTGTTCCACAGTACAACAAAGTCATACAGGTTTGGAGATGACATGAGAGAAAATAATGACAAATATTATTTTGAGTGAACAATCCCTTTAAATGCTCACTATGAGACTGTTTGTCATCTTAAAGTAGCTTTCAGGGTGAGGATCACCTCTACAGCTTCGCTCAGATAAAAAGATGCATCATACACAGCAACAGAGGGTGTAGCATTTGAGTTTGGCTGCGTTACGTCCCGTCCCGGCATAACGGTTCTTCTTGGGGAGCAGCAGAATGAAGGACACAGCCAGTGACACATGGTAGAAACTGTGGACATAAGCGTAGTCCCACTCCTGCAGGTATAAATGAGCAAGTCATTACCGCTGTTACGCAAACATGCTTTTCTAACAAACTGTGTAATGTGTTTCTCTAGTTGTAGTAGAGCTGCACATTTATGTTTTTACCTCGAAATAGAAGCGAAGCATCAAAGCAAGAGCACCGAAGCAAAACCCTGGCCCCACTTGTTGAGTGTAAACACTTTTGTCTGGATAAAGACCTTTTTTTTCCTTCATTTTTTGTAACTGGAGCAAAGCAAAACAGTATTGTAAAACCTTGTGAAAGCATTTGTGGTAGATAATAAAAGTTTGAGTTTCCATGTTGTCAATATGAGCAAAACACAGTTCCTCGTCAAGTTTATTTGGAGCTCTGCTCTTAAAAGCACCATAAGAACAGCATCTGATGTCTCTCAAACTCACCCATTTGACTGTTATCATAAAGACAGCTGTTCCAATGGGGCCGGAGTAGATGCCGTAGCCTAAGCGGTCCTGGTAGATTCTCACAGCCGATGTCAACACCCCAAACATGGTGAGCGAAGACCTCTTGGGTTCATCGAAATCTCCCAGTGCTGGATAAGAGCAAATGGACACGTATCTTTGACATGACACCACAGAATGCAAGTTATAAACACTTGTCACACTGCTCACGAAAAATAGTATCCTATTTTAAATCACTTTGCTTGGCTGTTTGACCTGCGTGGGAGTGCATTTCTACTGTATGTCATACTTTGATTAAGATTTGCTCACCATGAGGATACAGAGATGCTATTTGCTTACCTAGTAGCGTGACCCACATGGAGATAGCTGTGCCATACACGCTGAAGTACTCCAGGATCTCATACTTCATGAAACAGAGAATGGACAAGCCTGGACCATCACATGCATGGTAAATCTGAGCACAAATGGAGAAAACACATGACTGCTAAGTCACCATAAAAGAAAGGTTTCGGCTGAGAACATAAATGTAAATTTAAAAGGCTCTAAGATAGATTAGATGAAACTTTCCACGTTCTTGTCTGGAAAAAAATATGAAGAAGGCCTTTTTGCCTTCAGTAATGCTATCAGGCTGAACAAACTACAGTAGCCTAAGTTTTGTAAATGATTTTTCATTGTTTGTTTGGTAATGAGTTGAGAATTTAGGGCCAGTTCACATAGAATGTGTTTCGTGTTCCAATGGTCTTTTTTATTGCTTTGTACTTAAAGCTTGATGGACGTCATTAACAATTGTGCCATGTCTCAAAGCTTTTTTTACAGTTGTGTACATGTGCAGCATATATATCTAGGGTTAAATGTAATATATAAAATAAGTGAATAAATAAAAAAATTCTTCATTTATGCCTTGCACTTTCTATGTAGGTGTTTTTTTGTTTTTTGTTTTTTCACATTTTTGACCATTTCGTAGTCTTGCTGCTTTTTTAACACAATAATGTACATTGTGAATGGCCCAAGAAAGTATTATATACTGAAGTATATTGCATTTATCAATCAGTCAAATAACCAATCCCAGATTTGTCTTCGGTTAAAATAAAAATATCACACCTAGTATGTCTATGTAGGTTTGTAAACAGAAAATTTTTAAGAGGAATGTCAGGTTAAAATAAGTTCTACTTTTAAAAACTTGTCTCTAGACTGTCTTTGTTCCATTTTTCCTATATTCAGTTTTTTAAACGCAAGACCATTTTCTGTGTAAACGGCCCCTTAGATACAAGAATATCAATACTAATAAGAGACACACAAGCTGTAAAGATGAAGAGCGTAGTACTGTATATTTCTCCACGTCTATAACATTAATAAAAAAATATCTATTCTCTTACCGCCACAAAGAACATTGTGAAGAAATAGACCATGGCCTCCATGTGGAAACCCCTCTTGGCAGCAACACTGGCTGCAGGCAGGAACACCAAACTGCTGATGGTGGGCAGCAACATCTTGGCGATAAACGCTCCCATTGTGACTCAAATAAAAGGCCTCAGGATTTCTGGAAAACTTGGAAGAACTTAAGAGACTGTCTGCTTTTTTCAAACCACCAGGTCTTCTGGAGAAGTGACCAAAAGAGAGACTGAAGGGGCGACTCTCACACACTCACAACCTCCTCCAGAGGATCTTTAAAGTTTAAATGGCTCAGAGGGGTCTGTATGTGCACTGTCATCAGGACAGCAGCTGTCTGCATGATGACTGGGAGAGGCCTCCAATCACATGGCATGCTTCTGTCACACATGTTTGGGATTGTAGAACAACAGCAGTGGGACAAAAGTCAAGCCATTTATAGTGAACTTCACAATCTATGGAGTCAATTCTGAGTCAAAGTGTTTCCACAAAATAGGAAAAAAAGGAAAAAAGTCCTTGCGTGCCCTTGGGCATACAGAGAATTCTTTGAAATGTATTTTTCTTATACTGGTCAGTCTGGGCGGAGATGTGTTGAGTCTCAGACACTGAGTTTCTCATGGGTGAATCGATCCTCAGCAGTGGCTATAGAAACAACTGTCTCTTTTGGGTTATTGACATTGGCCTCGAGAAAGCACCTGTATGCGTCATTGCAAATCTGTGTTTGACGTGAATGTGGTTCTGAGGGTAGAAAAATGTGAATGGTTAAGATGAGGTGTAGGTTTAAGATGTTGTGTTAGAGACCAGTGAGTCTTGCGTAGACCCATACCAGATGTACTGATAGACCAGGAGCCTATTAAACGAGTGAAGGGAACCCAAGAACAAATTCTCACTTTGTACTGGACACATTTCATGTGGTCGAAATATGTATTTTATATCTTTTAAATCTCTTATTTTATGCATCTAAAATGTCCGTATTTAGTCTACAGAAACGTATCCATCAGCATCCATTTAATTCTGAGTAAATGGCAGAAAAGAAATAAAAACAGATGTCAATGACACGTCCAATCCAAATGAAAAAAGGAAACAGATGTGACTTAGTGACGTTTCTCCAATTTAAACTATTGTTTTTGAAATTTAGCACATTAAATGACAGCAAGATGAACTGTTAATGCTGGTGTTCTTGCATTGCAATGGGACGATTTAACCTACATATGCAAAGACGTGTCCATTGTCTTATTTCAGTATCCTGTGGCTTTTTTGATGTGGCTTTAACGACTTGCTAATTAAGACTTCACACAGTCCACAACAGTTAGGAAAGTCCTTATTTTGTTATTTTGAGCACTAGGGAGAGTCTTGCTATGGACTTTGTGGCCAGTCAGTCACAGCTGTTCTTCTCTCAGCTGTTGCACCTGCGAGAGGAACACAAAGAGTGCAGTGTGCTGAGTGTTCCTCACGCCCGACATTCTCTAAGTGACTGTAACGTGAGATTACAGAGAGATTGCAAACCTCAGATTTCTTGACTAGTCACTGTCCTAGAAAGGCTAAGGAATGAGGAGTCAAATTTGGGGTCATGTGCTGAAAGTGCAACATCCCTGCTTTCACTCGTCCATCTCACTGTGGCCACATTCTTGAGTGACACAGCGACTGAAATTAGCCTTAGTCAAGTAAGTTTACAGTCATAAAGTTTATTAAATGCATGTTTTCTTAACTTTTTTTTTTTGGTATGCAACCCATTTTTTAGGTTCCAGAATTTGAGGCCTTTCAGTGACATTCTGGTGCAAACTCATTTGCAGGATCGTTATATTAATACAGGCGTTGAAATCTTCTGCACTTTCATCTGACTCCCAGAACCTCTGGTCTAAGGCATGAGAATTTTAGAATGGATTCACTGTTGGCTTAAAAATCTGTATATTATCTTTATCAACTGACTGAAATGAGAGCCTGAGAAAATGATCATTATTCACTATCTGGAAAACAATAAAGGTAACTTTTCTTTAAATGATAAACAGTTCTCAGTCTCAACAGTTTCTTCCAGACTTTTCTGGTTTTCTGCAGCATTATCCATTTTAAACATAGTACCAAAATAATTAAGAAATGTAATAAAAAATGTACTTTTACCTATTTATGTATAATAAAAATATCATGTTTTTTTCAGCTGAAAATGAGAAAAAGCTAGTTTCTGTACTTTCTGTTCAATCCTGTTATACACTCTTAAAAATAAAGGTGCTTCAAAAGGTTCTTCAAGCGATGACATAGAAGCACCATTTTTGGTTCCACAAAGAACCATTCAGTCAAAGCTTCTTAAAGAACCATCTCTTTCTTACCTGTCACAGTGTCTGGTCTGTGTTTCCCTGGTCTCACTTCCCCATAGAGTCACCCCACTGCAGGCACTACATTTACCACAAGCCTTTGTCCCATTCATCACGTTAATTGCACACCTATTAATCGCACTCAGCTGTTCCCACTTTCATTGTTTTCACCTGTCCATATATACTCTGTTTGTTTCTATCTGTTTCATGGAGTCCTTCTTTTATGTCACCCTGCTTTCTTGTGTTCCCTAGTGTTTTTTGTGTTTCTTGTTTTTTGGAAAGCTCTTCTGTTATTGACCTTTTGCCTGTTGGATTTAGATTTTTGGATTACCCTATTAAAACACTGCAATTGGGTCTCTCGTTTCGTGTGTGCATTCGTAACAGAAGGACTCCATCGTGCCCAGATCCAGCAGTGTGGGATTTCGTATCCGTTCCCCAGCCAGCATGGAGGAGCGGAGGGGGAGGCTCTTGAACCTAACCACCCTCTGTCAAAAGGGGAGTGAGGTGGGTGGTTTAGATCAGAATTTTTTGGATGATGGCAGTACGGCTGGGATATAATGATGAGGCACTATTTAACGCCTGCCTGGTTGACCCTGTGCCTGAGTGGGAGATGAAGGGGCTGGAGATCCTGGACTTTTGGGGGTTTACCAGGTACCTACACCATCGTCCTCAATGGGAAGAGGGCTGCCAATCCAGCATCACAGCACAAGATGGCCACCAGTCCAGCGCCACTGCACAAGAGGGTCGCCAATCCAGCGTCACAGCAAAAGATGGCCACCAGCCCAGCGTCACAGCACAAGGTGGACGCCGGCCCAGCATCACTACACCAGATGGCTGCAGCATAGCACCACTGCACAAGATGGCAGCCACAGGAGACCTTCCAGAGTCGCGTCAGGCCCCGTGGACCCTCCAGAGTCGCGTCAGGTCCCCACTGATCAGGTCCCCGCTAATTTACCAGAGTCTAGTCAGATCACCATTGACCGTCCTGAGTCAGGTCAAATCACCATTAACACCCATGAGTCAAGCAAAACCACAGTTAGACCTCATGAGCCAAGTCAAGTCACTCTTGATCTCTGTGAGCAAAGTCAAGTCACCAATGATCTTCATGAGCAAGGTCAAGTCACCAATGATCTTCATGAGCAAAGTCAAGTCACCAATGATCTTCATGAGCAAAGTCAAGTCACCAATGATCTTCATGAGCAAAGTCAAGTCACCAATGATCTTCATGAGCAAAGTCAAGTCACCAATGATCTTCATGAGTCAAGTCAAGCCGCAGTTGATCTTCCTGAATGAAGTCAAGCCACAGTTGATCTTCCTGAACCCAGTCATATCACCATGGATCTACCAGAGCCTTGTCACGTCTCAGCTGAACTTCCAGAGCCTCGTCACGTCTCAGCTGAACTTCCAGAGCCTCGTCACGTCTCAGCTGAACTTCCAGAGCCTCATCACGTCTCAGGCGAACTTCCAGAGTGCTCGTCCTATCCTGTCATGGCCATGGAGGACATCCATGAACTCACCGCCTGCCCTGTCATGGTGGCCATGGTGGCCATCTACCATCTCATCATGGCCACGGAGGCCATCCTTAACCTGTTCATGTTCTCTATTTCAGCCTTACCTGACCAGACTTGCTCTCCTGTGCCATCGACCCCACGGTGGTGGTCCTCTGCTCTGCCCTGGTGGGCCTCTGTCTTGACCGCACGGCTGTGGTGTTCCTCTGCGCCTCCCTGGTGGGTTTCTGTCTCGTCCGCACGGCTGTGGTGGTCCTCTGCGCCACCCTGGTGGACTTCTGTCTCATCCACACGGCTGTGGTGGTCCTCTGTGCCGCCCTGGTGGGCTTCTGTCTCATTCGCACGGCTGTGGTGGTCCTCTGCTCTGCCCGGGTGGGCTTCGATCCCGTCTGCTCGGCTGTGGTGGGCTCCGGCTCCCCCTGTGCCGTCCCAGTGGGCTCCAGTTCCACCTGCTCCACCCTGGATTCCTGCCCTATCGGCACTGCCCTGGGCCCCTAAACTTTCTGATCAGCCCTGGTCTCTTTGTTTGGTTTTGCTGTTTTTTTTTTTTTTTTCACTTGTTTCTGTTCCCCTCTATGGACCTGGTCCTCCATCCCTCCCACTGATCCTCCACCAGTCCACCTCCCTCCTTGTCTTTTTGTGTTGTCATTGTTGTTTTTTCCACTTCCTGTCCTTGTTCCCCTCTATGGACCTGTCCCTCCGTCCCTCCCCCTGATCCTCCACCAATCCACCTCCCTCCTGGTCTCTTTGTTCTTTGGTTTGTTTTTGTGTTCTGAGGAGCATTTGGTAGCTGCTCCATAGAGGGGGGGGGGTGTAATGACTGGGTGAAGGAGTGGCAGGAAGCAAGTGCGAGGTTAACACAATTTAATGGAGACAATGATACAAGACACTACTGAGACACAAATATGACGCTGGGAGGAATACACAGTCCAGGATGGTGGCGATGGGTGAAGTATCCGGAAGGCGGAGGTGAGTTGGCAGCAGGAGAGGGTGACGAAGGTAAGTGGTGTTGCTTGGTGGTGGGTTGCGTAGAGTGGACTGGGTTCCGGGGAGACACGGACATCCAACACAGAAACACACAAGAAAGCAAAGCATAGGTCACAAACATGAAACAACGCTCTCACAAACACAAGACGCTAGACAAGCCAATATATAGGGATGAGTAGTGAGTGACAGCTGTTGCTGATGACAATTAGCGGAGACGCCCACAAACTAATCAGTGCTGATGCGTAACACACAGACTTCACCCACAAAGTGCAAAACCCTGAGATAATGGTTTACCAACCGTGACAGGGGGTAATGTCACAGTGTCTGGTCTGTGTTTCCCTGGGTGTCCACTAGTGGTCTCACTTCCCCATAGAGTCACCCCACTGCAGGCACTACATAGAAGCACCATTTTTGGTTCCACAAAGAACCATTCAGTCAAAGCTTCTTAAAGAACCATCTCTTTCTTACCTGTCACAGTGTCTGGTCTGTGTTTCCCTGGTCTCACTTCCCCATAGAGTCACCCCACTGCAGGCACTACATTTCCCACAAGCCTTTGTCCCATTCATCACCGTTAATTGCACACCTGTTAATCGCACTCAGCTGTTCCCACTTTCATTGTTTTCACCAGCCCATATATACCCTGTTTGTTTCTATCTGTTTCAAGGAGTCCTTGTTTTATGTCACCCTGCTTTCTCGTTGTTACGACTGGTGAAAGGATTGGCAGGAAGCAAGTACGAGGTAATGATTTTTAATGAAATGAATAAACAAGGCACATGAAGACAGGAACACAGGTAATACTTGGCAGTGGATACACAGTCCGGGAAGATGCAGGTGTGCAGAGGATCCGGAGTGCGGTGGTGAGTTAGCAGCAGGAAAGGGTGACACAGGAACTGCGGGGAAGCGAGCCGAGAAGGTAAGTGGAGTATCCAGCGGTGAGATGAGATGAGATGAGTGGACGGGGTTCCGGGGAGACAAGAGACCAACTGTGACAGTACTCTCCCCTCTAGGAACGCCTCCTGGAGTTCCCAGACGGGCCTACCTGTTGATTGAAATCATCAATCAGGGAGTGATCCAGTATGTCCCTAGCAGGTACCCAACTCCTCTCCTCCGGACCGTAACCTTCCCAGTCCACCAAGTACTGGAATCCTCGTCCCCTCCGTCTCAAGTCCAGAATCCGATTAACCGAATAAGTCGGCTCCCCATCTACGAGACGCGG